>NC_141047.1:39077736-39462736 GCF_041138505.1 Cibotium barometz
GACGAGGACAACCATAGACGCCTATGATAGCCTTGGTGGCTTGCGCTTGGTGTGGGCAGTTTTTCCTATAAATCTTGCTCTCTCCAAGTCGGAGCATATAGTTTCCCAATGGAATGTGTCTAGGGAGGTGTTTTGTGGAGTCTGCCTTTGTACTTGCAGCAGAGTTTCTACATATGCTGACAACACTATGGTGTACACTTTACATGTAGAGGTAGAAAGTTATAATTTAACCTTGCATAGGACATTGTTCATGCGTCTCTCTCTCCCAATACAAGTATCTCATGTCAGAAGATAGACGAGAAGAGGTGAGTGAAAGCGTTGATTGTAGTCATTTTAGATTTGAAGTAAACCACCATGAATTACCTAACATAGTTACATGTGTGTGCACGTAGGTCTCTATTTTGGTCATTGCCATCTTTACGCACACCATGTTGAGTTGCCTCTTAAGTATGATAGGCAGGGTGGAAGGTAGCTGTTAATCACCCAAGTTTTGAGGTGGATGACAATGTCTTCATAGAACCTAAATCTCAAGAGGGAACCCACCCATACATGTTAGATGTAGACAAGAATCCCATTCGATACACTACTGAGCGTAGTGAGGCTTTTGCAAGGTTAGACTAGCTTTGTATATGCCATTCATTTCAAGTAGTGTAATCGTTCCATATTCATTGTCATTTGTATTATTGTACGTTCAATGGCCTAGTAAATGCAAGAAGCATTTATGACAAGTGGTTACTCGGGACGTTCATCATCGATCGAGGGGATGTTGTTCTAGATTGTCTTACCGGAACTGGGACCCTTACTAGAGTGGGCAAGGCACTACATCAACATTGCATCAGCGTGGAGTGGGATGAGGCTTTGGTTCTTGTATACGACCTCTTTTGCACCATCCCGATGATTTAGGTAAACATTTTTTCAAGGGACACATCACTAATTATCCTTGACGGGAGCAACAAAGAGATATGGGGACCTCATCTCCACACAATTACACCACCACTTTCCTCGACCCATCCCGTTTCCTCATGAGCCCAATAAGATTGAATGCTTCCTCATGGTGGCTACCTAATGTTCCATTAGAGGCCCCATTTCGACCTGTAATGCCTCATATGTTCCCATGCTTCCTCATACGATGCCCTCATCATCATGGACACAATATCTCGAACTAGCGAGGTCACTATTGTTAACCCATTCCTAGGGTTAACAAGATCTACCACCATTATCTTACATCAAGGAGTCAAGGAAGATACACCAATGGGTCATACATTCAAGATATGAAGTAATGGTGTCCAAAGCTACAACTTGGACGGGCACCCGTAATGGTGTGACTGAGTAAGTATGGCGATTTCCGCTTCAAGAGTGTGTGGTAGCATGTAGGATGAAGTCCCAAGCGATGTACTTCATGGATATATTATGAGAGTAGTCATTGTAATAGCATTAGGTCTCTTATGAGCCTAAAGTGCCCAGTCGGCCACAGTTGAAGTGAGTGTGAACACTTATGGCCGTGTATATTAGTGAATTTCTCTCATAATACAACATACTCTCCCATTGTGCAATTGAGTCTTGCTCTTGCTAATCCTCTTGATCTCTCTTCCTAATGCATGCTAGTGAGTGTGTGTTAAGTAAAGTGAGGTGAGAGGAGGGACGAGTACTTGTAGTGCAACGTAGCAATGTGTGACAACGCTCGCGGGAGGCGCAGTGGAATTGCTTCTCAAGGAGTTGTTGAGCTTGGAGACCTCAAGGGTTATGAGCTCGGCTGTTGGAAAGATACTGAACGACAGTTGCAATTCACCAGGTAATCTCTTGTTGGATGTGTTTCAAGGGGGGGTAGGGTGAGCCATAACATCTATTCCCATGCGCACAATTTGGTAGCTCCCCATATGCAGCCACCTTACTTCCATCCTCATGCGCATCACCCTCATTAATGTGATCCATCTTTTGTAATGCCAGAAATGTTTTTTTACCATATTTTGTTGCACTTTTGTACACTTAACTTGGTGCTATGACATGAAAACCAGAAGTTACTTTAGTGAGTGCAATCACTGTCATACATAATAGTTTGGGAGAACAGGTAAAGAGTGAGATTCCAAGATATTCTTTCTTCAAAACAGCTTGTGCAAGTTTGACAAAGAAATATAGGTCACAAGAGGAAATAAATGCATTTGCAAAGTATGAAGTAATTGATGGAATATTATATTATGAGAAAAGGTTATGCATACTTGATGTTGTGGAGATCAAGGGCAAGTTGATGTATGACCTTTATGATATTTCCATAGGAGAATATCTAGGATTTTAGAAGACATACACTAAAGCTAGAAAGAGTCTCTTTTGGCTAGGAATGAAAGCTTATGTAAGGGATTATGTGGTGAAATGTCTAAAATGCCAACAGGTGAAAGCTGAGCATATAAAGAAACCAGGTTCTAGGATATTTCCATAGGAGAATATCTAGGATTTCAGAAGACATACACTAAAGCTAGAAAGAGTTTCTTTTGGCTAGGAATGAAAGCTTATGTAAGGGATTATGTGGTGAAATGTCTAAAATGCCAACAGGTGAAAGCTGAGCATATAAAGAAACCAGGTTCTATGTTACCATTGGATGTGCCAGAGATGAAATGGTAATGTATATCAATGGACTTTATTACTGGGCTACCAAGGACTAAAGGAGGTTATAAAATAGCATTTTTGTAGTGGTAGATATGCTTACAAAAGCCACTCATTTCTTGCCTATGAAGAGTTTATATACTGATATGGATGTGGCAAATATATTTGTGAAGAATATCTTCAAGTTATATGGTATGCCTAAAAGTATAGTATCGGATCGAGATTCTCAATTCACTTCAAATTTTGGCAGGCATTATTTAAAGCTGTTGGGACATCACTTGATATGAGTACTGCATATCATCCTCAAAGTGATGGGTAAACAGAAATAGTGAATCAAATCTTGGAGGATATGTTAAGAATGTATTGCATGGATAAACCTTGAAAGTGGGATGAATACTTACATATGGTGGAATATGTATAGAATAGTAGTCCACAGTCTACTATTGGAATGTCTCCATTCAAAGCATTGTATGGGCAAGATTGCATGTCACTTGTGTTATGATATGATCTTGTTAGGAAGGTTGAGATAAGTAAACAGATGCTTGATGAAATGGAGATGCAGACAAGAGACATAAGGGAATGCATAAGAGTTGCTCAAAGTCATCAAAAAAGTTATGTAGACAAGAGAACGAAGTCAAGAGAATTCAATGAAGGTGAAATGGCATTCTTAAAGGTGAAACCAAAGAAGAGTTCTTTAAGACTTGGGAAGTTTAAGAAATTAGCACCTAGATATGCAAGACTTTTCAAGATACTTAAGAGGATTGGAACACAAGCTTATCGCCTACAACTTCCAGAAGGAGTTAAAGCACATAATGTATTTCTCATTAGCTTATTGAAGAAGTACGTGGCTGATCCAAATCACATATTGGGTGACAGTACAAGAGTGCAAGAAGTGGGCAATTTTGAGATAGAACCAGTGACAATTTTGGATCACTAGGTTAAGAAGCTTAGATATCAGGACATAGTCCATCTCTTAATAAAATGGAAGATATATCCAGTTGAAGATGCCACTTGGTTGTCCGAGGATCATATAAGGACTCACTATCCTCAGTTCATGCGCTGAGGACAACGTTCTCTTTTTTACCCGGGGAGAATGTAACGTACTCATATGTACGTATTTTTTGGGTCCATTTGATTTGATGATTTTGAGTATCTATATTTAATGTTGAAAAGTAGGAAATACTTAGAGGATATAAAAGATTAAGTTTGGTCACAAATTTAGTAATTTAGATATGTCGATTTTTGAGACTTTTTATGCATGTTTTGTGGTGTCATTTGTATACGATTTCTATTCTATACTTAATCATGTTAGATAATATATAAGAGGATCATAGTGAGTGGTTTAGCCTAAAGAAACTCATATGGGGGTTTACATAATAAATATAGCCGCATCAAACACCCGAAAACGGGGCCCAGACACCAAATTGACCCTTAATTTTTAGTAACGGCCTCGCATGAGGGTGTAGATAACTTTATTTGTTAGAGAGATGAATTAAGAAAGTTAGTTCATCACAGGACAAACAAAGCCCATGTTCAGATAATTGGGAGATTTCACATGGGGTGGTCGATATTTGCGAAACGAATCCGATACCACTTTCCAGTATTAAAAAGAAAATCGTATCTTCTCTAATTTGGTTCGAATGCATGTTTCTAGAAGAGATTTTCTATCTTTGATGATTTCATGTATGATAGTCTACTAATTCTTGTGGACTATTTTTTTTGGGCTTCTTTTCAGAGCCTTGAGGATTTTCTGTGCAGGATAGAGAGAGAGAGAGAGAGAGAGAGAGAGATTTTGAGATTCGGGCTGGCCGTCCTTAGACAGGGAACGTTGGACAGAGATTGTGATTTATGCCCTTTGGGGGCCATTTGGAAAAACCCAGAGTGGATGAGATTTATTAGAGGTATACCCGGGATAGCCGCGACGTCCAGAGTGGTGGTTGGGTGGACGGGCGTCAGAGAAAGGCCCTATTGGCTAGATTTTTTTGTTGGTGATTCTCTCTCTGATTTTTGAGATTTTTTTGTATTGACAAAATCAACATTAATTTTGATACTTCTCGAAATGTCCATTAACAGTTATAAACTCTCATATGACTCTCAACCAATGATTTTATATTCACGTGATCACAATTTTTTTTGTTAATAACATGTGTTAACATGTTATTAACATGTTAACATGTTAACATGTTCCCAAAAAAGCCGGTGGGAGGTTCCTGGTAACCGGCTACAATCCCGCTGAGATTTTTGCATTGCCCGGTGGTCCTGCCGGGAATATTTAAACCCCGACGGGTTTTGCCGGGGTCGTCATTTAGCCCGACGGGCTACATTTTTGTATATATATGGGCCCGGGGGGCCCTTTGGGAGTTCATTGCTGACAGTATACACATGTAATGACAGTTGTGGGTGTGTGTGTTTGTGTGGGTGTGTATGGATGTGTGTTCGTACGGGCAGCCGCCCATGGTCGCAATACGTGACAGGATGTGGGTGGTCCGCCACACGAGGGGTGTGTGTGTAAGGCCATTCTTCGGAATGGTGTTTATCGTGGGACACATAGTCGGTAACACGGCTGGTTTGTATCCTATGGTAAGTATGGCACGTCGCAGCGGTACTAGTCGGTAACGCGGCAAGCATAGTATCGTTATGGCGATGTCACCTTCCCTTCCCTTCCCTTTGTCAAATGCGGGCATATGGTCGGTAACGCGGCCAGTGTATGTCCGTATCCTATTCGTATTCCCATAGATTCGGGCGACATTTTATCGTTAACGCGGCAAGTTGGTGTCGTCCGCTAGTGCATATATTGTTTTTTGCATATTGCAGCATTTGATCGTTAACGCGGTCGAAAAAATGTCGTAAATTTGCTTGATGCGGCTTGTCTTGTTTTTATTGTGTGTGATCCATGCGATACTTGGTTGGTAACGCGACATAAGTATTCATGGATCAAAGTTTACATCATATTATCTTTAAGTTTAATTTCATGATATCGTGACTCGTAAAAATGAATATATATCTCTCTCTCTCTCTTCCTCCCCCCCTCTCTCTCTCATGATACACTTCACAACTCTCTCTCTCTCTCGATACACTTCACAACTCTCTCTCTCTTCCTCCCCCCTCTCTCTCTCTCATGATACAGTTCATAACTCTCTCTCTCTCTCTCGATACACTTCACAACTCTCTCTCTCTCTCTCTCTCATGATACACTTCACAACTCTCTCTCTCTCTCTCTCTCTCACGATAGGTGTGTAGATGAGTTCTTTTTTTTTCTCTTAAAATTTACATAATCCCTAATAAATTTCCTTTTCTCTCTCTATTTTCTTAAAATATAAAACAATACTAAACATTATTTTCCTCTCTTTAGGAACTCACAAAACTATTAAAAATGTCATCTAATGTTCCCTCTCTCTCTATCTGTCACGCCTCTCTCTTTCTTCCCCCCCCTCTCTCTCTCTCATGATACACTTCACAATTCTCTCTCTCTCTCTCTCTCTCTCTCACGGTAGATGTGTAGATGAGGAGTGCAACATGTATGCACTTGATAAGTAATGATAAGTAATGATGCACATATTGCGGTTGTCTCACGTTTGATAATGTATTGCATGATGTTGAGTTCAGTAATATTGTTTGATATTCCGTTTTTGTTTGATCATTGAAAAGTAATGATACACTTGTTGCGGTTGTCTCACGTTTGATGATGTATTGGATGATGTTGATTTCAGTAATATTATTTGATATTCCGTTTTTGTTTGATCATTGATAAGTAATCATACACTTGTTGTTCTCTCACATATTTGCTAGATTTGCGAAGACGACCACCATGCTTTCCCCTGAAGAGCGTAAAATCGTTCTACGAGTAATTCGCATTGAAGCTGTCATCACAGTGTCACAATGTTCAGAAGACAGCGTCAAAAAGATCAATGAGTCTGAGATACTCATGCGAGATCTATTAGAGCAGATATGGAAAAATGCACAGCGTCGACTTCGAAGCGGAGGCAACGCTGAGTTGCTTGATAGACAAAAGATAGTAGACTTCAACCATCAACATATAACACGAACTATTTTGAGGAGCATGCGTGTAGCATGCAATGATCTTAGAGATGCTGCCCCGCCTGAAGCTAATATGCATCGTCTACAGTTATGGGACGCTGTATGGAGTGAGCAAAGAGCCAAGAGCAAGCGCATGAAGGCGCTGGATGCAGAGTCACTCCCCAAAAGCATGCGCATTGCCCAGGACGTTGTTGCAATGTCTAGCCAGCCAGATGCGAGTGGGACGGGTACCATTAATCGCACAATCTACAATTCTATGTGCACACACCTCATTGGCGTCTCGCACGAGGCTCTGCTCGAAGGGCGAACAATAGGCTCTGGTGTTTTTGGCACAGTAAAAGAGTATACAGTTAGAGGTATATCATTTTTGCCAGAGCGCATTACTTTTTGCGGAAAGCACTACAAAGGAGAAGGCAGCGCCAAGTTTGAGAGCTTCCAGGTAGAGCAGGGCATGTAGGTTCTACACCCATCAATTGTCAGGTGTATTGCCTTCACAAAAGAATCTCCTTGGATCACTATTTTCCCATACTATAATGGCGGCTCGCTTGGTGATACTCTTTTGAAGATCCCCTTCAGATTCAGCGAGTTCACCAGAGCAATTTTCTGTTTGGATCGAGGATGGAGAAAACCCCCGTCCGATAATATTCTTTTAAGTCATCTAGAACTTTCTAAAATAAAACAAATAGTAATAACCATGCCACATATTATGCATGCCCTGGTGGAAGGCCTAGCGGCAGCACATTTGGCAGGAATTGTACATACCGACCTACATCCATTCAATGTAGTGTTGGATTTTACAAAAGAGTTGAAGCCACGCATAGGTATTATCAATTGGGGGTTACTGCTGAGAGTGCCCAAAAAACGGATGTCTCTCAATTTTGTATTTGAAGCATACAAGAACCCTGAGAAGGTGGCACAGGCGGTCTCCTACTTTACGCAGACAGAGAGCGAAATAAACGGCCGTGAATAGCCCCGAAAATTTATGATCTGTTTTTGGCAGATTCACACTCCTGCATCTGATGTTTTTGCTTTAGGATATTTATTACAAATTTTATATGACTTTTGGCAGAAAGTACAAGAGTTGTGGATGGACAATAGTTCCTACGACAAAGTTACCATGGATACTATTATTTATAGAGTCAAAAATTGGATGTGTATACCTAATCGCAGCGACGAGCGAAAATCTGGTTTGCAAGTAGTGAAATTTTTTAGATCACTAAATACTGACCCAACGAGGGCACAACGTCCTCTTGTAGAGCTATTGGTGTCATTCACCCCAATTTTGTAATTTAACAGTATCAAGAGATTTAGTTTCAAGAATGGCTCTTTGTTTGTCTCTCTTCAAAATTTGATATGTACGCACTGTTTGAAATATTTTCTCATTGAGTCTTTGCAATATCTCTCTTCTCTTGTGGTGTTTAAGTTTATGTTTTCTCTTCAAAATTTGATGTGCGTGCATTGTTTGAAATATTCTTTGAGTCAAGTGGATATTTCTCATTGAGTCTTTGCAATTCATATCTCATCTCGTGGTGTTAAACTTTAAGTTTTTGAGGGTAATGGTCAATTTATCTTACGTTGACCTTTATAGTTCATTAAAATCCTAAAGTCATTTACGTTCATGCAGATATGACAGAAGCACAAGCAAACGAGCATCAAGAGTTAGCCAAGAAGGCATATGAGCGAATGAAGGCCCTTGCACATGGACTGACAGCCCGCGAAGCTACGAGAACAGCATGCAGGTTGTCGAAATGGACAAATCCTACTTATGCCCAATGGAAAGACATAAATAAACGCGTAACCACAGAGATGATCAAGGAAATATAGCCATGTCCAGATGGCGAGATTAAGAAGGAAAGATGGAAGGTTTCGCGTTGCACTCACAATGATATCAAAATTAATGCCGAGCGCATTTTCTTGGAGGTGTACGATCGTCCTCTCCATAACGCCGACGCTCCACTCTATTTTGCTAAGATGCTATATGCACAATTTATCCTAGAAACTCCAGTGGACTTTGCCTCCAGAGAGGCCACTGTCAACACCCACGACATACGTGAAGAGACACTGACATTCACAAGAGAGGAACTTGCTCTCATGGTGGAGGGTGTTGGATTGGAGTTAAACAAGGTCAAAGACAACTTAGGGGCACAGCTAGCAGAGAAGGAGAAAGAACCTATACGATTATCTCAAGCGTCAACTCCTCCCCCGGCCAATAGAGGGATTCAAGAGCAGCTCACAAAGATCAGCCAAGATGTACAGACCATCTCTTCACGTATAGCTCCTGTGCGCCAAGGGAACCACATCTCTCATTTTTTGATACATCCTGATCTTGTGGGAGTTTCTGCTGAGGCTACTAGTTCCTCCACCCTCCAATGTCCTGTATGTTACAAAGTATTCGATGGGTGAAGGAGCCAGTATATACTGCCCTGTGGACACTACTACCACTTAATATGTTTAGTGAGGCAAATGCAAAGTACCTCCACATGTGCATTGTGCAGTGTCCCAATAAATCAAGGTATTTATACAGTGTTCGGCATGGCTAGCAAATATAAACCACCAGGATCTTTAGATGCAACTCCTAGTGCAATTCGCAATTTATTTCAAGATGAAAGCTAAGAAAGACATAGATCCTACTTTTGTATTGATAATTTCTCCAAATACAATCATTTGTACAAGTATTTTTTATGAAATTAATGAAATGGCTTCTTCCTCTATGTCAGTATCTTGCTCCAAAATTCTTTCATCGTTTACCCTCTCGTCTGCTAAATTAAGCTCATCTAAGTCAATGTCCAAATTGTCTTCTATCTCAAGGCTAGTGCACGATGTACGTCCAACATCAAAGTTCTCGTCTACTACATCATCACAATCGTACATCCATCTGAGCATATCTTCTTCATGCTCTTCGCTTTCAATGTCTCGCAAGATCTTTTCATTGCAATACATGTAAACAAGTTTATCTGCTCGATCTGCAAGAAGTCGATTGCAAATAGTACCGTGAATATATTTGTACATGCTCCAGTTTCTTTCTGAGCTTGAGTTTGAAGAGTACTGACTTAGAACCTTCATCGCAAGGTTGCACAATAAAGCATAGTGCTCACCACCATTCATCATCCACCACTTCCATGCAGGCTGCTCTTTAGCCATTTGTTGAACAAGGGAGTTGAAAAATAAACCCTCTTTCAATCGAAATGAGGTCATCTCCTTTATGCACTTTACACGATCATCAACATTATTATAAAAAGTATTTACCACTTTATAAAAATCTTGAACCATCTCAACGTTGGACATCAAATCCATATTCCAGTATTCAGGATCTAGTCTTTTGTGTTTGTCAAGATAGTTTCGAAGTAGTTTGTCTGCTGATGTATGTTTTGTAATATGTGAGTGACTTTGTTGTTTTTTCATTTGTGTATTCATTGTTATATGCTTGCTTGAATAGGTGATTTGAGATGGAGGACAATGTTGGATCCAGTGATATCTCCAATAGAGTCCAAATTCCAAATAGTAGGAAAAAAAAGGCACCTGGGATAGAGTGGCAATATGTAATTAACGTCGGTGATCGATTCATAGATTGAGAGTGTAAGCTATGCCACGCAGTAAAATCAGGTGGGGCGTCTCGACTAAGAGAACACTTTTTAGGCGGAGCGAAGAAAAAGTCATGTACCCACCCCTCTGCACTTGCAGTGGCCAAACGCATAAGAGAAGAAATTCAAAAGAAAGATTCGAGAAAACATTACACTCCTACCGTTAATGTATCAAGGCAGCAAGAACACTGTTGTTCTAATCATCAAACTCCGGCTACATCGCCTGCTTGTACTCCAAACGTCAATGTGCAACCAGAAAGTAATCTACCCAGTGCATCTTCCTGCAAGCGGAACTTTGACGTAGGAAATATACCCATGCGTCAAACTTCATTGCAAGAAAGCCTACGTCAAGGTCGGCTCGATGATGCACAACTCATCCTTGCTGAAGCGATTTACTTTTCTGGGAGTGCTATGATGATGGTGGACAGTGAGCATTGGAAGAGAGCATGGAAGAAAATTGGTGAGTTTGGACCAGGGTTTTCACCGCCTACGTACCATGCTATGCAAAATGATCTATTAGAGAAATGTTATGCGCAAGTAAAAGGACGTGTACAAAGAATAATTCTTAGCAATATAGAGCTTTCTGGATGTAGTATAGTAAGTGATGGATGGTCCAATGTACAAAGAAAACCATTAATTAATATAATGGTTATTTCACCTAGAGGTGAGACTTTCATCCGTGCCGTGGATTCTGCTGGTTCAATCAAAACTGGGGCTTACATTGCTCAAGAAACAAGGACTATCTCCCTAAAAGTTGCATGATGGGTGTCAGGCAATGTTGATAAACATGACAGAACTCCGCCGGGCTTCTTTTGTTTTCCCGGCAGGCTCGCCGGGATATGGAGATATCCCGATATCCCGGCGGGCCCGCCGGGAAAACAAAAGCAGCCCAACGGGGTTACGGGACAGTAGGTTTTGGCAGGTCATTGCTCAGGTCATGTGAATATACAATGTGATCACAAGTTTTAATATGTTAATAACAGGTTTTGTTAACGTGATTACGAAATTGTGAAGACGTTAATGAAATCCCTGCTCTCAACTAGTTAAGAGGTAACCTCACAAGCTTTCAGATGACTACTATAAGCCCACAACTACCTCCAAATGGGCAATTTCTATCCAACTAGCCAACCTGACTCAGCTATCACATAAACTCTGTCCATTGAGTTATCTGACACCATAGGGACCTCAAAACATGTAAACAACACTAGCTCGAAGCCTCAAAAGCAATTAGCTGACCACTAGTGTCAGATTAGTGCCTCAGAAATGCTATAGAACAATAAGCTTTTTAACAGTTGTCCTCAGATCGCTCTAGAACTGTCAAACTGATGTACAAAATCACTTCCCCTCAACTACTAATACTAATTAGAACAACATCCCTATACCAGTTGCTGATTATTCTAATATCTGGGATGAGTAAAAAACAACCCTTATACATGCTAATTGTCCCAAGCCCAACTCAACTAGAGTTAGCTCTCACCTGGAGCCTTATCACCAAAATAACTCCTTCCATACAATATAGAATTGAACCAAAAACATAGGAGAAGTCTTAACTATCACAACTTGATTCTCTGAGTACTCAATGAAGATTTGTGATTTTATTATCATGCATATAGTTGGCTTCAATCAATGGTGAAAATTGAGCATATGGTCACGATTTTACATTCATATTATACATGTAAAGATAAATTACATATGACATTGCACTGCCATCTTTATTTAATCTTTAAGGTCTTGTCAAGCATTATCCAATTCAAATAGTTGCTATAATCAATTAAAAATATTAATAACCTCTATTTGTACAACTTCACCAAATGTTCCTCATGTTCTGATATTTCTTTGTGATTAGACACCTCATTCACTAAGCATATAACTTATCTAAGACTAGAAGATTCTATTTTTTAAGTTACAATACAAGGCACATTTACAAGGTCTTGATATTACCTTATACAATGAGGGAATATGTAGACTGTTTCTTCGAAGTAAATGTTAAATGTATTTATTTAATAAAGAGAAAGTTCAGGGTTGATTATAAGTTAAGCTTCAAGGGTTGATATTAAAAATTATTACTCAAATGTAGACAATAGAGATAGTGGCACATCTAAAAGTGCAAAATCAAAACCTCCCCAAATTCATACCACTTTAGAATAGCTATACAAAAAGAATTTTGTAGTTTCATCTTCTAGGTTTTACCCTAGTGGTTTGAGGTTACAATTTCTTAAATGAAGGTCATTTGTTCAAATGCCAAGGCCATTCCATGATCTCCCATTAAAGGGGATTTCACATGCTAAGGTGTGTGTCATACTAGCGGGCATGATGGTTGCCATATATTCCACACGTTACCTGTTATATTTATCCAGGATTCTTGCACCTGATCTACAACATTAAACTTGACACATCATCTAGGATGTCAAATTGAACACTAACAACATCATGTGCAAAAGCTAGCCCATTAATCTCTATTGCGTTCTTTGGGACTTGGTTTTGTGTACATCATCTTCATCAAGAAGTGTGGTGTCAGAGGACATTTGAGATTCATATGAGAGTTTTTAGCCGTCAAAGGACATTTTGAGAAGTATCAGAATTGATGTTCATTTCGGAGGCATAATAGCTTTGTGGCAGAATTTGGAAGCAAACTATGAGGTATTGACAGTCAGAAGGTGGTCAAAGGAGGGTCAGCAGGACCATGAGGAAGGTTAAGGGAGTGGAGCTATAAGGTCTATAGACATTGGGCCACCAAAGGACAAAGTCTTTTTACACATGGAACTTTGGAAGCAGGCCAGACAAGCTCCTGATAAGGCAAGTCAGACAGCATCTGGGTAAGGCACACTTGCCCCAAGCGTGGGTGCACCAAGTATGAACAGGGGCTGCTCAAGCATGAGCATTAAACGTCAGCAAGCAAAATAATAAGCTGGTCGTGAGGAGATGAACTAGGTGTCAGCTTTCCAAAGTTAATCTATTCTAGAGTTTAAGAGGAGACGAAGTAAGGCGTCACATTACCAAGTAATCAATCACTTACTCATAAACATTTTTCAAATATTCTTCTTCTAGATATCAAGAAGATCATGCATTTGTAAAACATGATGGTGGAACCAGTGATGCATCCAAGAGAAAGGCACATGTACCCTATACTACTTACTCGCACATACTCTAGGTCTTCTTTGAGGTGTGCAAGTTGTTGAGTTATGTCTGCAATCTGTCCGGCCATTTCTTCACCCAGGTTATCCAACGCTGCTCTCTGTAGTTTCTCCAAACGCCTGACACCACGCTCAACTTTCCTCCTCTCTGAAAAACCAGAACCATGTTAGCTATGCAATACTCGAAAAAACAGAAACAGACTGTGGATCAGTCCAGAAACTCAAGAAGGCTTACCAAAAAACTTGACTTTGCGATACCGCAGAGCCATTTTCCGTTCAAGCTCAGCACGTTGATGCAGTTCTGCTTGCTTTTTGAGCTCTTGCAGACGCTTCTGTTGAGCATCTTTCACCTCGACAGGGAGAGTCTGTCATTCAAATCTTCTTAATGGTTATGGTCAAGGTCGGCGCTAGGTTCGAATTAAGGTTAGTGTTAGGGTTTGGATTTGGAGAAATGGGGAAAAAAAGGAACTACCAGAGTAGGCTACAATTACACAGATGCATAGGTTATGAGGGTAAAGGTTGGAAAAACGCACATAGAGTAAATGAGGTCATGTTAGGTTTAGGGCGTTGAGGGTTAGGGTTAGGGTTAGGTTTAGATATAAATCAGAAATTGCTCACCTTCCTCAGCAATCGCTCCACAGAGCGGATTTGATTTTTGATGGAGGCCACCTTCCCCTTCTTCTCACTCTCCTTGGTATGCCGCACGCCCAGACCTCTGCTGCTACTTCTTGTGGTGTTGCGCGCCCCAGACATGGATGGCCTGCCAGCCACTCTGCGCATGCCATAGCCTCCATGAGCCATCAAGCATTTCCCTCTGCGAAGTAAGTTCTCATAAGCACGTGCATAAGGTAATTGATTTATTGAAGTGTTCAACCTGAGGTATAACCTTAAGGCCTCACTTTGCACCTCTCGCCTAGTAGGAACTTACAATTGATAGCTTAATGTGGCCCATTCAATTAATACAAGTGCCCTTCTCTTGTAGCTCCATCCATTTATAGCATAGAACCCCAATTGACTACTTCCTCACAACCTTAACCGCACAAAACCCTAACCCTAAGAACTTTTTCAAATAAAGAGAGGCAAGATTAGGATTTTTGCTCACAAACAAACAAGGAGGCTCTTTTGTGTGCGGAGAGAGAGAGAGAGAGAAAGAGAGAGACCACCCAACCACACCCAAGCTACTCAGATCTCATGAGTCAAGTATGCAATAAGAAATGGTCAGGAAGTGAGTTGCATGTAACAAGAAATGGTCGTGAATAAGAGGTGAGGCAAGGAGATAGAATGGAGGGGGGAAGATGAGAGGAGGAGAAGAGAGAGGCGAGGAGATACTAGATAGTGGGCGCAAGTGACAAGAGAAAAGGGGGTGATGAGAGACAAAAAGGACAACATAGACAAAAAGAAAAAGAAAAAGGCAATGAAGAACATGCTCGAAGGAAGGTTCAACAAGAGAAAATCGAAGCAATGCATGAGATAACACCTCTTGCATGGCCTAGAAGTAGTTTGATTTTGGTAAAACAAAGGTTTTACAGCCTTTGCAAATTGTTTCACTATGGTCATCCACTCTAAATCAGATTAATGATTTCCATTTTTCACTCATTAGAGTCCAAAATCGAACTCGCACCTCTTTAGAGGTTTAATATATTTTCTTGTCATAAGAATATCAAAATATAGCAAAGATCACACTCACAAACTTAATTTCAAAAAATTACATAAAAGCGCAATGTGGTCGATGAATAAGTGTTAGCTTGGTTAGCCTAGAAGTCCCTCGTGTGAATAGTTGCCGAACATTCTGGCCAACCCCACACACTAGCCTAGTTAGCTTGGAAGTCCCTGGCCAAGTTTTGCTATTTCTGTTGTTGTTGCTGCCTGTCTGAATACTGGCATTCAGCTTTCAACAAAGGACTTCTGAGTCCATCGATTTTGCTTGGTCAGCCATTTGGCACTCCTTTCGGCATTGGACTTCTGTATTCATCGATTTGGCCTAGTCAGCCATTAAGTTGCGTCCGTCAGCTTGGCCTGGTCAGTAGATCAACCTTCAGCTTTCCTTAGTTAGCACTTGCACATCTAGCATTCAACTTTAGCTTCAGTTGTACTTGATGATTGATCAGCCATTTACCTACTTCCGTCGGTTTTGCCCCGTCAGCCAATTGAAGCTGAAGGGCTTCCAGCTTTCGGCATCAAACTTTCTTGTCCATCAGTTGTTTTAGTCGGCTTTGCCCGGTCAATCGTTCAGTATTTGTCTTTCCTCATTCAGCCATTTTGCTTCAGGCATTCCGCATTAAAGCATTCGACTGCAGCATTTAGCTGTTTCAGCTTCAACTTTGAGCAGTTTATGCTTGGCTTATGACATTCAGCGTTCAGCTCTTCGGTCTCCACAATCGACCATTCGGTTTTAGCCTTCAGCATTTGGCATGCTCAGCTTTCCACTTTTAGCATTCAGCCAGGCTTTTTGCAATCAGCTTTGAGCTCTTGGCTTCTACATTCAGCTCTTGGCTTCTACTTTCCCACCATTAATGTTTGGCATTCAGTAGCTTAGCAATCAGCTTTCAGTTGCTTGACATTTAGCATTCAGCATTCAACCATTAGCATTCAACATTTGATTGTAGCTTCCACGTCAGCCAGCTTTCAATCTTTCAATTGTGTGCATTCAGCATAGTCAGCCGGGTTTAGTCTCTTAGCCACATTTACTTCCTTGGCATTGAGTCTTTCAATTGTGTGCATTCAGCATAGTTAGCCGGGTTTAGTCTCTTAGCCACATTTACTTCCTTGGCTAGGTTTACTTCCTTGGCCAGGTTTACCCACCATTAGTAGTCGCCTTTCCGCTTTGGCACTTTGCTTTCGGCATCCAGATTTTGGACTTCTGCCTTCGACATTTGGCTTTCAACTTCTTACTTGATTCAGTTAGTCAATTCAGCATCCGTCCATCAATCCATTCAAATATCATACGTTAGCTGGTTCAGCACATGTTTGTTATCTGGTTCCTTATCTCTTAGTCAGTTGATTCTGACGTGACGACTCTGCCTTCAGCTTCCGACCAGCTTATTCCATGACAGCTTCCGACCTGCTTATTCCACGACAGCTTCTGACCTGCTTATTCCACAAAAGCTTCTGACATGCTTATGCCGTGTGAGCTCCAACTTGCTGACCTGCTGATGCTACGTCTGCTTCCGACCTGCTAGCCTTCTAGTGCCACGTTAACTTCTGACATGTTGACTTCATGTCAACAGATTCCAACCTAAAGATTTTGCAAACGAGTGTCGATTCTCCCTGTAGATTTTAACTTGCAAATTATCGATTTGGTTATGCATCGCTTGTCTTGGTCACCCTAACTCCACCTCTCTTATACGGTCAGCGTTAGCTTATTGTTCAGGACTTACCACCTATGCAGCTCCCACATAAACTCCTAACATTGTAGACCGATTAAAGGGGAGAATACTTGTCACATGCAGGATTGTCAGTTGTTGGTTCATCTGATGCAAAATTACATGATGCTACTATGCCTGGCATTGATCCTGGAGATGATCCGTACTCTAAATCAAGATTGTTAGTTAGTGCTATGCTTAACATTGATCCTGGTGATGATCCATCCTCGGCTTATTATGCTTTATAGCAATCGTTTTAGCAGAATTGTCTCTCTGGCTTTTGCTGATGTGTATTGCTGTTTGGTGATGTCTGTGGTCACTTATGCCCTTGACCTCTCAGTTATGCTCTGTCTTAAGACATACCTATATGCAGTGATGTTTTACTTGCAGGATGTATTACTTATGCTAAACCAGCTCCTTGTTTGAGTTGCCTCACCTTTGGAGCTCATTGACATGGATGCTAATGGAGTCAGGCTATTACATTATTCAGTTTGGTTGCCTTGTCATTATGCACAATTCAGGGTTTCCTTACATCAATCTATGTGGAATTAAGCATCCTTTTTACATTGCCATGCTAAAAGGTTGCCTTATACTCTCGTGGTCTGGTTGGATGCATGCCTTGTTGCCCCCACTTGTCAGATTCAATATATCAGCCCACTCCATTGCTAATTCCACCTTGTCAGGTTGTCCATTAACAAAGTTAAGCCTGTTTTGGCTTTGAATCAGTCCTCTACCTACTGTTGACATTCAATCAGACACGCTTTCCCATATTAATGCTCTAATGCCATAGGTGATGCATTACTTGAAGAGGATGTCGTTGTGATCTCCCGCTGCAGGCACACGCTACCTTTGGTCATGTATCTTATTTTACTGATTTCACCCTTGTTGCTTTCGCATTACATGAGGAGCCACCTTCTCTTCTTGATGCATTGGAAGAAAATCATTGGGTTATAGTCATGCATTTAGCCTTTTGCTCTTGCTGACATTCAACAGATTTAACAAAAATTGTCCTTGACGATTTGCTCGTGTTCAAACATTGGGCTTTTGCATAATTTAAGTATCCAGTTCATAGCGATCGAGGGGGGCATCCTGCTACCTCCAATGAAGCTTTTGATGCTGCCCCTGATTAGCGAACTGTCGGATGCCTTATTACATATACAATACCCGAATTCAGTATGTAGTGTCACAATTGAGCAGATTTCAACATTGTCCCAGCTTTAGCATTGGCACGTAGTGAAGCAAAATTGCATTTTCTTTATGCTTGGTACCTCCACTAATAGCTATTGGGCATGATGTTCTGACACTAAGGTGTCCAATAGTGGTAACTATTTCCGACAGTAGCCACTCAAGTTGTGAAGCTGAGTATAGCGTAGCATTGATAACTATTGCGGAATGTGTATGGCTCCACCATCTACCTATCGGTAGATCTTGGTATTAGACATTTGTCTTCTACCACCATTTTTTTAAATGACGGTCAGACTGTATATACAATCACGCAGACACAACACATTGAGGTGCATTATTGTTATGTCAAGAAAGGCTCTATGCAGGAGAGATTACCTTGACCTATGTGCCTACACAAGCCAATGTAGCCTACCAAAACTCTTTCTAGGGTAGTATGCCACACCATGTACATGTTCACACCATTCACTTGAGGGGGGTTTGTTAGCCTAGTTAGCCTAGTTAGCCTAGAAGTCCCTGGTGTGAACAGACCTACACACAGGCACTTTTTACCCTGTTATGTAGGGTTTTTCCCCGTGTAAATACACTCTTATGTGCCACACCAGTCCTAGGGCTAGGGCTTCTATTAGTACTCTTGTATTTGACTAATTTCTTATCATTATCATCGAGTACTTACCACCATCGATCTTCATCTCTCTCGCTCTCTGAGCTTCTTTGACATTCTATGTTTGTATGTGTCTGTGTGAGTGTGTAGAGCATCTTCTCTCTCATCCAAATTTTCCTTATTTTCCTTTTTGTAAATATTCACCTTAAATAGCATGCATGCGCCAATACTGAGAAAGTACACCAAAATAGAGCGCCACAAATTACCGAAACACAATCTTTTGGAGTAATGTGCAAGTGGACAAAACGTGGTGCTCTCTTCTTCTTTTTTAAAGTATTGGAGGTCGCACTATATGTTGTTTCTATGGTTCTTTGTGAAGCTTTTTCCGGCCCCTTTGATTTTAAATTTTGCTAGCAAAATACGATTAAAAAATCAGCATAAAACAATTTATGTAGCAACTTTAGGCCTTCCGCTGGGTACTAAAGAGGAAGAACTAGATCGGACATAGAAAGACATTATTGGCATAGTATTAGTGCTCCACATAAAAGGATAATTTAAAATAATCATAAATTATATATCCAAATCATTTGATCTAAAGCCACATATCCATGAATAATAATGGCCAAGAGTTTTGTAACCAATGGTGTACACAGAGTAAATAAGAAAATGCTAAGAATTGTGCATGGGTAATATAGGTATTGAATATATAAAGTGGGAGTTTCTCATTATAACATATTCAACTATTCAATACAAATAAAAAATAACATATATTGAAACTAAGCTCATAAGATTTAGAATATAAAAGATTTCAAAAAGAACAATTAATACTTTTTACTTAAATTAGATTTTACTCATGGAGGTAAACATAGAAGCACAAAAGCATTTTATATTTATATGTGTGTGTGCACGCACACACACTCGGAGAGAGAGAGAGAGAGAGAGAGAGAGAGAGAGAGAGAGAGAGAGAGGGAGAGAGAGTTGGCTATGGTAAATGATACTTCCCCTATCCTTGGGAGCCTTCTTTGACCTAAAAGAATTGAAGTGATGGAAAACATATGCAATGTAAGGGAGCGGTGAGAACTCATTCAAATGCAAGAAGACTTTGTACAAGCTAAGGTTAGATGGTTAGATGCTTACGGTCATGTTAGATTTAAGCTTATGTTAAGTGGTTAAGGTGGTGATCTATAGTTAAAGTGGTGATCTATAGCTTCTAGTTATGCTTAATAGAAATAGATATATATGAGTAAGGTTAAGTGGTTAAGATATTATATATTCTAGACATCCTAGCTTATAGTAAAGAAGGAATTGCTTAGAATTTCAATATATCGTCAAATGGCCCAATATTTCTATTGTTTGCATGGAAGATAAACTATATCCATTCATATCCTCGCATTTGCCAAGAAACTTCAAGCTCCTAGCTTAGTCACAAGCCATTAAACTAGTAAATATATATATAGTTAGTGTTTATAATACGGTCATTGGAAATTAGATTAAGTTTAAACATTAAAATATCACTGCATATGTTGTATCAATTTTATTGTTTAGAATATATTTAATATTTTTAGTGTTTTTACTTGCGCAAATACCATAGAGTTAAGTTGAGAGTGGATTTGTTTGGTTGCCAATGGTCATTTGGCTTTGGGCATTATGAAATGTTGGTGTGTGTACTAAGTTAAGGTTGTAAAAGCATCTCTTCTATGTACTTGGTGGCAAGTGAGAGGACAAGAAGACTAAAGCAAAACCAATCCCTCGAGAAGGATGGGGCTTTGTTGAGGTTTCTTTGGACATGAAAAGCTTCACGCAGCAAGAAGGAAACTTAGAAGTTTATCAGCTCTTATGGGAAAGACCGCCCTAAACTTCTATAAAGCTAACAAATCTCATCGTCATCTCAGGCATTTGACCATGAGAAATGTAAATTATGATAACAAATCTCTCTCTCTCTCTCTCTCTCTCTTCTTTGTGAAATGGTGTTTTATATTATATGTAAAAATGTACATCAGCCACATGGCTCACACAGAACCTATGGCCCCAAAAAAAACCCCCACAAAAGATCCTCTAAAGGATCATGACCATGCAAACCTGTACACTAATAAGAAAGCCTCCTACCTAAATAGGCATCCTAGATAAAAGCATCAAAGATGAGCCAGTTGAGCCCCCGCAGACCATAACAAAATAACTTTTGCATCCAGTAGAGCTGAGCTGAGAGAAGAGAAGAAAACTGCCAAAGCAGCAAACCGCGGATACGTAGAATGTGCCCCTGTATTCCAGACAAGGAATCAAAGATGAACCCATTCCGTGTAGTCCAAATATGCCAAAGTCCTGTCCATCTAAGGAAATGGAATATCACAAGGTGACTGTCCGAAGTAATGACTTGAGGACAAATCCCAAATATCCACTGATGAGCCGAAATAGTAGACCTCTCTACTGCCTCCCAAACGCGAGAGACAAAAGACCAAATCTGACGAGCCACTGGACAACTCATGAACAGATGCATAGCTGTTTCAGTGTATGTCGTGCAGAAGAAGCAAGAGGCCAATGTAATTTTACGACGGCTGAGTTGATCCTGTGTAGGTAACCCTCCCACCAACATCCTCCAAATGAAAACCTTACCTTGGTAAGGGAGTTTAGACTGCCAACCACGCATAAGAGTTTTCTGCCACCATGATTTAGACTTGTGCAATCCCCACACCTTATTGGCCTTGGCTGAAACCCAATCTTTCTCTGATACGAGCTTATGATAGACCTGGTTAGCTGAAAGTGATATCAAGTCACCAGACTTACATAGTGCCCAATCAAGCCAAGGCTGATCTGCAGATGGCCGAGGCAATGGAGTAAAAGGCTCAACTACATGCATGATGTCAACCCATAGTGGGGCTGAAATGTCCGAGGAACCCTAAAGTGCTGCTGAATACGACGAAACGAATATGGCCTGTCACGACCAGGTATCATAGCATCTCGGATTCTAACCAAGCCTAACCTGACCATGCGATTGAGTCATATGCGTGAAGCATCTCTGTCTGGCCAAACAATGACATGCGACTCCACAAATGTTTCGAACTGCAAAGAGTTCAAAAGTAGTCTTTCATGACCAGGATCCCACCGAGCCAATAGTAGAACTTCATGCCAAGAAAGCAGAATATGCGATAAAATGTGAGATGAGCGAATACGGACAGGATGAGCCGCATTCACAATGTCCCACCATGAAGCCTGCACACGGTCCATCCATGTGACAATCCCTCCAACTCAATCAAGTCACGAGCCATGAATACCCAAGGCTGCTCCTGCAAACACATATCCTGAAAAAGCACCCACCTACGCGCCACCATATGCAAGCGGACATCCAATAAAGCAGCCCCACCCATTCTGTTGGGCGTCGTAATGTGATTCCAAGCTATCAATGCTTGACCCATAATATTTCCTTGCCTCTTCGACAGCATAAACCGAATGGGAGAAACCAAACTGAGAAGAGATTTGTGCGTCCAAGGTAGCAAAGGCAAAAAATAAGAAATCATGCTAAGCATAATAACCTGAGCTACCTTAACCCTCACGTGCATAGGCCACCCTTGAGCTTTCCAATACACAAATTTATCCGAGATCCGAGCAGAAATCCAAGCAAGAAGTGCTTGGGGGTCCACATCCACTCCCACCGGATACCCAAAATGACGAACAATGTCTCCTGTATGCACCACACGGCCTTGCCACCCTAATGCCTCAAGATCAAATTCCGTGCATACAATGAGGGCTGATTTTGTTGAATTTATTTTCAGCCCAGAAGCCAACACAAATTAGAGATATTTTATTTATTAATTTGCCATGAGAAATGTAAATTATTATGATAACAAAACCATCTCTCTCTCTCTCTCTCTCTCTCTCTCTCTCTCTCTCTCTCTCTCTCTCTCTCTCTCTCTCTCTCTCTCTCTCTCTCAGGCAAGGGTTCAAATCTTTACTATTGTCACATCACAAATGCTCCATCTTGGAGTCCCCCTTTCCCTCATTGTTGGGTTAAGATGTGTCCCAAAAAGAAGCTACTCAAGTTTAAAATATTAAGCTTAAACATAGTACATATATTCTAATTTTATGCATGTGCAACTTTATCAAAGATCTAAATCATGCATAAGTGCATTGTTCTCAAATTCATATACAACTTTATTAAAGATCTAAATCTCATTGCTCTTAAACAAATGTGCAACTTTATCAAAGATCTAAATTAAGAATGAGTACATTGTTCTCAAATGCATGTGCAACTTCATCAAAGACCTTCATCAAGCATGAGTGCTTATTAAATACACGATTTTAAATCTTTGAGTGTGTGTGTGTGTGTGTGTGTGTGTGTGTGTGTGTGTGAGAGAGAGAGAGAGAGAGAGAGAGAGAGAGAGAGAGAGAGAGAGAGAGAGAGAGAGAGAGAGAGTGCACACGCGTGTGCAATGTGCAAACCATGTCTTTGTATGTTGTGGATGTTCAAGCATTATCTAGGTCTAAGTGCACCCCAAAAAATGTGTGTGCATGCACATGTGCAAGTGTGTGTGTTCCAATCTATATCAAGTATTTGACCTCTTGATTCCACTCTGTCTGTGTGTGTGTGTGTGTGTGTGTGTGTGTGTGAGAGAGAGAGAGAGAGAGAGAGAGAGATGGTTTGTTATATATTATGCATTTCTATTATGTTCATAGTAAAATTAGATTATAAACTCTATTTAAGCTTAATAGAGAGAGAGAGAGAGAGAGAGAGAGAGAGAGAGATGGTTTGTTATATATTATGCATTTCTATTATGTTCATAGTAAAATTAGATTATAAACTCTATTTAAGCTTAATAGAGAGAGAGAGAGAGAGATGGTTTGTTATATATTATACAGAGGAACAATGGAGCAAACTATATCATAAAAGTCATCATTGCCTTGAGCTAAAAAAGTAATGGTCACAATGGTTAAATATGAATATGCATGTTGTTGGTGAGTTTGTTTAATAGTTTTCTCTATGTCATAGTAGGAATATTATTTGGTAATGAATGAAACAATTTAGGTGATTATACCACCCATTGGCATGTGTGTGTGTGTGTGTGTGTGTGTGTGAGAGAGAGAGAGAGAGAGAGAGAGAGAGAGAGAGATGGTTTGTTATATATTATGCATTTCTATTATGTTCACAATAAAATTAGATTATAAACTCTATTTAAGCTTAATAGAGAGAGAGACAGAGAGAGAGAGAGAGATGGTTTGTTGTATATGATAAGTATGAATATGCATGTTGTTGGTGAGTTTGTTTAAGCTTTTACCTTATTTTTCTCCATGTCATAGCAAGAATATTATTTGGTTATTAATGAATGAAACAATTTAGGTGATTATACCACCCATTGGCATGTGTGTGTGTGTGTGTGTGTGTGTGTGGAGAGAGAGAGAGAGAGAGAGAGAGAGAGAGAGAGAGAGAGAGGAGAGATTAAGGGTTATAGGAAATTTTAAGCTATTTTTGTTATTGCTTCTTTGGAAAGCTTTTGCTCACCTGTCCAAATGGCTTTATGCATAATCAACCACAATAAAACAGATTTCTTAGGCTGAATCTCTTTAGACCAAATTGAGCAAAATTTGAAATTCCATTGGCACCTGTCATAAAGGACTGACCATCTCTTGTTGAGAGCCACATGAACAGGGGTAGACGGTACTGCTTGTACACGAGGGAGGTGATAGAAAGCTGTGCCTCCTCTCTAGCAAAAGCCTTTGAGGGAAACGGGCTCGGAGACTGATATTTGCCATGCCTCATTTTCAGGAAAGATTCTGATACGATCCCGCACCAGCTTCACTTCCCAAGAAAGGAGCGAGAATTTTATCAGCAGTTCATCATTGGTCATCCACCTATGGGAGGGAAATTGCCACACATCTGCCCATACTCTGATGCCCTTCTTGTGAATACGTAGGGCAGTACGTATTGAAATACTGGGCACCGGAGGAACTGGTCTAAGAGGAAACCACAGAGAGTCCGAAGCTCTGATAGAGTAGCTGTGTCTGCTTTCCCACACATTAGGAAGTGAATGGGGTCTTCTTGGGCCCTTTAATTTGCCCAAGCCTAATCAAGGTGATTAAGGAATAGCCAAATGGGGGGTTGCCATGTGGACTGAAATGTTGGGTTTGTAAGAGAGGTGTAAGAGTGGTCAAAGGGTGCACTTTTTTCCCCAAAAAGGGGGGAGGCAATTTTACAATTTTCGGACCTCCATAACTTCTACATACAAGCTTCGATTTGAGCGGAGATTATAGATCCGTGATCTACGCATCAAGAGCTTTCCATAGATATGTTACATGATATGGTTTTGTCCGCTAGATTTTAAATTCCATTTTTTCCCCAAAATTCAAATTCGAATAAAGTAGCCGTTTTGAAGCTTCTAATTAGAAAACGTTTCTTCTTAAGAGAAAAGGTTTGACTCCTTCAACTGCCAAATAAAAGGGCCCAAGAAGCCTTCCATTGAGGTCCTAATGACAACCCCTACCTTGTCTTGATATTTGTTCCAAGCTTTCCATAAAGAGAAAAGAAGCTCAGACCCTTTAGTTTTGACAGTTTCATGTCCTAGCAAGATAGTAATCCAGGGCAGATCCTTCCAACTTGAGAAATTTTCCAAGGAGAATTGGTCAAAGTTTCTTAATAGCAGAAGGGAAGAGCATTCCTCAGGGTGAGAGACAGCTCTAATAATGGATTTAACAGCAAGACGGCAGCCCAAGCGAGAATATCTACTACCCCCAATCCCCCTTTGTCCCTGGGAAGGCAGCAGAATTCCCATTTAACTTTGGCAGCTCCTCTCCTGAAAGGGTCTCCTGACCAAAGGAAGTTCCTACATAATTTTTCAATTTCCTTTAGATCTACAGCATTGTTCTTGGCTTCAAGTTCCATAAGCCAGAGATAGATAGCTTCTCTCCTTTTCCTTCTTATGATAGTAACCTCTTTCCTAAAACCAGAGAGAGCTTTTTGGGACTCCCTCAGAGCTTGAGACCAGGCCGCGGCAGGGGAGTGCACTTTACTGAATGCATTCACCCAGATCTTCTTGAGTTCTTTTTGCACCACCTTAAGTTGAAAGAGGGAAGTGTCAGTGTGAAACCAAGAGTTTCTAACCTTGGTGGCTTTGTCATCCAAGGTGACTACCAGAGGATAATGATCCGACAAGCAAGAGGAGTATTTAGGTTTTGAATTGACCCTGGAGTAGATATTGGCTAATTCCGAAGAAATGTAACATCTGTCTAATCTAGCTTTCCTGGCGTTATCACCAGAGGAGTAGTTCTGCCAAGTGAACTCAGCTTCCTCTCTCCTACATCCCACAAAGAAAAGAGCTCTTTGACTTGGACCCAGCTCTCTTTCTCTAATCCTTTGATTACCTGGCCCAGGCCTTTGTATCTATCCGCTAAGGACTCCACCATGTTGAAATCTCCTACAATGACTACTGGGCCATCCATCGCCTTGAGCTCACTCCACAAATTGGCTCTGTCAACAACAACACCCCTTGCATAGACGGAGCAAATCTGAATCTTGACTGGTTTAACTATCTTGGCTGAAATCCAGTTGAAGCCCCCAACAACCGAGTTAGGGGAGACATCCCAATTAACAGGCACTCCCAGGACAGCACCTCTAGAGCCTCTAGAATGAGACGAAGAGAACCATCTATGATCCTTAGAGACCTCCTTAAGACGGCTAAAAAGATTGTTGCCATTTGTTTTGACCTCCTGCAGAGCTATTATCTCCGATTTGTTAGAGCGGAACCACTGTTTTAGCTTCCTGGCCTCTTGTTGGATTTCTTGGACTGAACTCTGATGGGCGAAGCTTGTGAAGTAGCTTGCATAGGTCTTTTGTGGTCTTTGTGGATCTCCATAGGAGTGGAAAGCCCAGCCCCCTCCACTTGTACTTCCTTGCCTTTATAAGCAGAGGTGTCTCCCGCCAGAACATTAACATTCAGTTCTCGCATTGCAGATTGATCATTTTCCTTAACCTGATCTTCCAGCGATTTGCCCACCTCTGCTTCTTCATCAGAGCCCGAGAGTAGAGACTCTTCAACCTCAGAGTCAACCCACTCTGGCAAAGAAGCTAGGAGGGCAAACTTGTTAACAGATTTAGCCCTAGTCTTAGAAGCATCCTGCCAGGTTTCTTTGTTCGCCCTCTTAGGGGAGGTGACTCTAGCTGCTTTAGGGGCTTGCTGAAGAGGGGTGGCATCTGGAGAAGCTGGGGAAGGGGCGTTGATCGAGGTAAGTCGAGGACAGTTTCTGACGAAGTGCCCAGTGGCACCACAGTGAAAACAGGCGGATGGGAGGTATTTGTAAACTATGGCTTTCTCAAAGTATTCACCATCGTCGGTGAAGATATCAATAGCTGCAGGGAGATCCAGCGAAATGTCCATTTCTATGAGAACTTGAGGGTGCCAACAAGAAGGCACATAGTTCGAGCGGGGTTTTCCTCCCAGAACTTTCCCCAGCTTCGAACCAATGACTCCTAGGTGATTGTGGTAGTGGAGGGGCAGATTAGGAAACTCTACCCAGATAGGGTAGTTAACCAAGGCAGACGCTTCACGATTGAAATCTTTGTTCCAGTGAAAAAGGTTGAGGGGGAATTACGGATGAGCCACTGGCCTCTGCTGAGGACATCAAACGCCATATGCGGGAGCTTGAAAACAAACAGATAGTGGTTTTTAGGAATGGCCTGGATGGTCTCCACTTCAGTACCAATCGCACCCCACTGGAGTCGAATCCAGCTTTTGATAGACTCTGCTGGGGGTCTAGGACCCGCTAGCGAACCGATAAGAGCCCTATTCTCCAGATCATGCTGTATTCTTCGGATTTGAGAAGAAGGAAGAGTGACTGAGGGCTTACCTCCAATATGTGCGTCCCTTGTGCCTACTCCAGTAGCACCAATGCCCCCGTTACAGAGACGATCAGATGACGAAGGATCGTGGGCATCCGCCATAGTGGAGGGAGATTCAGGGCTGGGCCAAAGACAACACCATGTGACTTGAGAGCGGCTTCCATGGGCAGGCCATGGAAGGCTTCGTGAACTGCCTGACGAGGAGATGGGAAGCACGAAGGAGAAGGAGCAGCTCCGATGAGGTCGACCAAATGAGACGGCGCATTGAACTGAAGTAACGAGGGCGCATGCAACTGCCACGCGTTAGGCTGAGGAAAGCCTGACGCGGTGGCCATGCAGACTGACACGGCCCCGACAGAGCGCTTGAAGTGACTGATGGTTGAGGATACACAGAGGATTAGCGGAGGTTAATCAGAAGATACGGAGAGGATTAGCGGCTTCTCCGAAAGAGAATCCTCTTCTTCATTTTCGAGAAGCGCTGGCAAAAAATTGAAATAAAGAAACCCAATCATTCCTATGCCCACACGACCCGCCCTCATACTACGTTGAAACCCCTTTGTTATAAGGCCTATTAAGGCCACACAAGGTTTCTTTTTTTGAGCAGCACTATCAACCATCCTCTTTTTGAAAAAGTGCCAACCTTTTTTCTATCAAGTAGCCTCTTTTTTCACACCCTAAAAACTTTTTCACACACACACACACACACACACACACACACACACACACACACACACATGCACAATACTTAGAAACCAATATTTTATTTGTAATCAATCAAAAATTATTTTATTCAATAATTCACTCACATGCCTAAACAATCAGCTAGTAGCTATTTGGGAGTGCAAACATGCCTGCTCTTTCAAGCTATTTATGTCTCACCCACTCGCACACACAGAAATTTGCACAACACTCATGAAAGCACACATAAAAAAAAAAGACCCACAAAAGGCTTATAATGGCTCCACCCCAAAGGGAAAACCAAATAAAAAGGCCCATAGAGGTCAGCCCCAAGAGGAAAATAAACATACCAAAAAGAAGCATATTGAGTGTGTTGGAGTGTCTGCAGCACCCACGAGGCCAACAAACATAGGGTGATAACATTGCCCACTCAGAAAACACAAACACATACAAACATGAAAACATTAACCACCTAGGTGAAAACAATGACCATGCAAAAAAAGAGAGTTAAGAACATAATAATCATAACCAAATCAAAGTGGAACATAACCCATAAATTTATTAAAAAAATCAATTATCTTCAACAAGTTGAAACAAATCAACCTTTGAGCGATGACATTAAAACTTAATTGTACATACACATTTGTAAATAACATCACTTTTTAGTTGATAATCATCATCCCACAAGTACTCAGAATTTTTGGTTTTGTTTGGCATGTAACCATTAATCAACCATGGAGTTCCTCTTCTCTCTCTTGAAGGGGATAAATTTGGAGGTTCAAGATCCAGAAGAAGAATGACGGTGTTTCTACATCATCTCGTAAACATATGTGTTATGGTTACTAAAGCACTCGTACCATCATCGACATTGGCATCCGCACACACAATCTTGAGAAGACATTAGATTTGGGCATAATCCCAATGCATTCATTATTTTTTCTTATTCATAGATGTAAAAAGTATCTAGCGTTGGCATGTATTAACATAGCTTCTCCTCACTTACCCTTATGCGGACATTTCACATTAAGGGGGAGTGTTGGAACTTCTTGTAATGCATCATGTCTGCTTGGTGTGAATGGCCAACATCCAAGTGATGTATGCATGAAATGTCACACACCTTATTATATATATGTTGAACCATTCAATAATAAATAACAATGATTCAACAATGAAATGAACTTATCTCCACTCTCTATAAAAGCGATGGTAACCTCGACCTTTTAAGTAGCACTTGATTATGCTTTATTAATTAAATTGTTAATTAATCAACATAATATAGCCCCTCTCAAATATCCACAAAATGTTTTATGCCTCTTTTAGCGATATATACATGAAACTCCTTTGACATACACACCCCCTTGATCTATACAAAGAGTGCCAATTTTATATATAGACATATTTTTGTGTTAGAAGCATGTAGAAATCTATTACTTTGCTTTTAACAGATACACCTAGGTGTGCGTGAAGTAGTTGTCAATAAAAGTCACAAAGTGGAGATATCCCCCGATCGATGGTGTCCTCATATAGGACCACATACATCACTATGTATAAGATATAATTTTTGGACAACCCTAACTAATCTACCTTTCAAGAATGATTCCCATTTGCATCTTACCCAAAATGCACCTCTCACACACAAGTTTGGTTGGGCCCTGAAGCTATGGCAAATATGAGACCATCTCTTGCCTTTTAAGGTGTAACAAACTACTAAAATTCAGGGGATCAAAGTAGGCATGCCATAGCTCTGCATCACTCATAGCATCTATGGAAGTAATTGAACAAGCATTATGTACTAATCTATCATGTATGTCTAACCTATAAAGCCCATGGCTATCGGATAATACTATATAGTGATGTCTCCATCACTCTGGTCATGAGCTGTACACCTGTGACATCAACAAATTTGACCACTAAGCCTACCCTATAAATAAAAGAGATTGACAACAAGTTCTTTTAATGTCTGGAAAACAAAGAAGACTTCTAGGAGAGTAACTACCCCACTAGTTGCATAGTGAACAAACCTACTAACTCCTTTTACTATCTAGATATGAGGAGTTGTTTGTACATGTGACAATTCCTCCTTTAAGAGTAGACACAAGGGGGGAAAATAAATCATGCTAACAAGAAATGTACTTGCTAGCACCACTACCACTATCAAGTACCAGACACGCTGATATATTAGTGGCATGCAAATATCATGGATATAAGGATCATAACTACATTGGATTGGATGCATCATTGTGTGTATAGTTTGCTAGCTCCTTCTTTTTAGCACTTGGTGCTAATGCATTAGCCACAGCCATGTGTAGCTTTTCTTCTTCTTCTTCTCCATCCTTTTTCTAAATTCATTGATATAATGGCTTAGCTTCCGATAGTAGTTGCATTTACTTTTCTTCTTAAGCTTATCACCCCCCTTCTTGGCATCCTTTCCAAAAGACTAGGTTGATTCTACCTTTGGCTTATAGCCACCCTAAGAAAAGACTTTGCCTTTTTCTTTTTTACTTGCCAATGAATGCTTGATCTCCTACACGTACACTAGTTTGGTTTTATTGAGATTGCTCTTCTTACAAGAGCACTCTGTAATTTTTCATAAACTTTACAAGTTTCCTTTGTCATAAGTGATCTACTGGCATCATCTCAATTGCACTTAGTGGGCATTGGCAATACGTGTAGGTAGTTGGGATAGTTGCATTTTGTTTTAGAGATTAGTTATGTTCAGGTTGAAATGGCACATAATGATGTATTAAGGAAGCCTTGCATGGAGGATAAGCTTAACGGGATGCATCATGTATTGGTTTGCCAAAGGGCTTTGAAATGTTGTCATTGGCATTGAGGCACACCCTACCTTGCCATCACATGCATTAGGACATTTTGAAGGTCTTTTGGAGGGCCTTTTAGAGGGGAGAGAAAATAGAGCGCAACCAATTAGGAAGAAGCCAACGTAACGTAGACAAATAGCAAAAAAAATCAAAAAATAGTCAAGTGCACATGAATGAGAGTTCAAATGAGATAGAGTTACTTTATTCAATATGGCTGACGTCATCACTGGATACGGAGAAGCACTTTGGAGCTAAACTTTGTAGTCACTTGAGTCCATACATTTCTTTTGATAGTATTTTGGGAGTATAATTTGGTGTTTTTGACATCACCATTGCGTTTGGGGCCAAAAACTCCCATAATGACTTTTGAATCACTTAAATCGAACACTCGGAGAGGCAGAACTGACCAAAATAGGTCTAGAAGAGACTCATTGCCATTTGGCATGAATAGAGGCTTTCAATGTTATTGAAAGCCTCTATTTGCGCCAAACGGCAATGACACCATCTTGACCTTTTTTTGCCTATTTTTTCCTCTCTAGGTGTTTGATTTAAGTGATTCAAAAGTTGTTCTTGGGGCTCTTGCCCATTCTGGACATAATGGTGATGTCAAAAATAGCAAATTCTACAGCAAAATACCACTAGCAAAGGGTTTAATCTTAATATAGCATCAAAGTTTTGGAAAAGGTACCATATGATGACGTCAATGTGCCATGCGTGCTTTTGATGTGCTTTACCAGGTGGTGTAATGAGGCACGAGTGGCCTACCAGCACAAGCATGTTTGGGATGCATGCTTTACTAGAGGTGGTGTAATGAGGCACGAGTGGCCTACTAGCACAAGCAGTTAGAGTCTGAGTATATGAATCAGGGATATTTAATGGTTCCTCACAAGGATTAATTTAGATCTCAAGGAGTAGCTTGCATATTATTGATGAGGCTCATCTAAATAATTCATTGGTGTTTACTATTCTCATAGCTTTACCATATTTATACTAGGGTTTTACATCCACACTTTGGTTGAAGGGTAACCCTAATTCCCTTACGTTTGATGAGTTGGTTACCAAATTTCCTCTGATGATGAACAAACTTTGTAAGTGTATATGTTGACCCACCCTCACTCTTGCAAAGAACCAACAATTGGTACTTAAACCACAAGGAAACAAGGTGGGCCATATGTCGGTCTCAACAAGTCAAAGTACCATCGGCCTCACCAAGGTGATATGTCGTATATAGCAAGAATGTAGAAATCAATGATAATGTTGGCGATGTCATTGAAGCTATTGAAGATGAGCTCAAAGATGCATTGTCAAAGATGATGGCCCTGCCTAGACACTAAATTTGTGTTGAAGCTATTGAAGATGAGCTCAAAGATGCATTGTCGAAGATGATGGCCCTGCCTACACACCAAATTTGTGTTGAAGCTATTGAAGATAAGCTCAAAGATGATCATTGTCAAAGATGATGACGACCCTACCTGCACACCAAATTTGTGTTACCACAATGCAGAAAACCCAAAATTGAACAAAAGCAGTTTGAACTGACATTCCCACGAGATGTCTATAAACCTTGCAACATGTGAACGAGCCTCGAAATGCACCAAAAACACTCCAGAAACTTTGTTAACATAGTTGACCCCGCATTATAGGGTATAACTTCTCCACCTAAGAGGATAGCTTAGCTTGAGACACTCAAAAGAGTAGCTCGAGAAGAAGATGACAAAGGGGTGAGGGCTAAGAGAACCTACTCTGATACCAATTATTGGAGTAGAGATCAAAGTAACAACACACACATGGATACAACAAGCAAGGAGAGATAGATAGAAGCACAACACTTAAAGGATATTGATGAGAATGGGTGAAGTACAAGTGAAGTGACATAATAAGGTCACTTACACACACTCATAAGAGTGTGTACATATGCTCAGGGAAAAAAACCTCCTAAAGAGGAAAAAATTTCTCTGGCCCATTATAAGCCTACATCCACACATCACCACCATATAAATGGCTACAGTGTAAAAAATAATATGTTTCCTTATAATCCAAAATAAATATTTCCTTGATTGTTGTTTTCCACAAGCTATAAAAGACCTCATAAGAGCAAATTTTGAGCTCATCATTATCTATAACAAGCTCAAAAGATCTAATAAGAGGTATCTTTGAGTTTAAAAGAGATTTTTAAGTCATAAAATCTCTAAATACTTGATACAATTTCAAAACACCTCATAAGAGATATTTAGAGCTTAAAAGACCTCATAAGAGATATTTAGAGCTTAAAAGACCTCATAAGAGATATTTAGAGCTTAAAAGACCTCATATGAGCCTACAAGACCACTTATAAGCTCATTTGACCTCTTTATTATTGCTTTTAAGCTTAAATAAGCTCATATGAGATCTTATTATCTCATATGAGCTCTTATGAGCTACTTTGAACAAATGTAAGACCTTCTTAGCTCTTACATGATTATAAGATCTCGTGTATGATCTATTTTGAACAAATATAAGCCCTTCTTAGCTCTTATATGCTCATAAGATATCTTTTAAGGCTATAAAGTGCTCTTATATGCTCATAAGATATCTTTTAAGGCTATAAAATGCTCCAAAGTACTCATGAAAAGGAACTCATAAGAATTATATTATTGCTCAAAATACCTTGTATGAGCCCTTCTTAGCTCTCATGTGCTCATAAGAGATCATTTAAGGCTACTAGTGTGCTCTATAGATCTCATAAAAAGGAACTCATAAAAGATTATCAAATGACCTCATAAGAATTATGTTTTTGCTCAGAAGACCTCGTATGAGCTCATATGAGTTCTTTATAGCCTTTTCTAAGCTTATATTAGCTCATGTGAGATTAGCTCACATAACCTCATATAAGATTTTTGGAGAAAATATGACTAACATATTTTGAGCTTATATGTTATTTTATGAGCTATTTGTGTAAATTCTTTATGACCTCTTTGAGTCCACCACAAGAGGTCTGTTGAGCTCATATGAGCTCTTTAGAATTCATTACAGGTTTTTAAAAATAATCTCTTTTAAGTTTTATCATGAGAGCTATAAAGAGTTTAGATGAGGTTGTTTATGCTTATATGAGCTCTTTATAGTTTATATTGAGATCATAAGGTCTCCAAAAACTCTTATGAACTCATATGATGTCTAAAGAGTTTTTTAGGCTATAAAATCTTAAAGGACTTTACAAGTGCTCTCATAAGCTCATATGAGGTCTCTTGATCACCTCTATCCTTGTAGATTTTTGTAAACATCTTGAGGCATGTCTTGATGGTGTGAGGTGACAACTAGAGAGAGGAAGGATTGAGTAGATCCAACATGTCATCTCAAGCATTTCCCAACCCACCTGAAGAGAACCTTATGCAAGCTTTCCACACTCACATAACCTCAAACCTCAAGAAAATCCACAAACTCATGGAAAAACCAACATGGCAAGAGCTCATATGATAGCTAGAGCACTTGGAACAAGAACTAATGAAAGAGAAGTACCAGAGGAGAGTACAAGAGGGCAAAGAGAGTCTCCAAAGTTAAAACGAACATGTAAAAGTGTATTGATGAATGTAGAGATTTTGACTTATATATAACTTGAGTTATGAGTATTCACACTTGTTTACTGGGGCCATAATTCACTTATTCACTAGTCAAGTCTCTAACTCCTTGTTCTCTAAGCCCTGAATTCAAAAAATAAGGCCTGGGCACATCCTAGTGTGCCATCACAAGCATCTATTATTATGATGATGAAGCTCCAAGATGAAAATGGCTTTTTGTCATGCTCTTGGGTTCTCGAAATTGGGTGTTGGGAACCCGTCTCTTTTGTCAATGTAGACCTTTAATCAACATATTTGACCTTTGATATATTACTTTTCACACCACATAGATTCGTCTTGGGTGCTCATCCACCACAAGTTAGAAGCCACTCAATCTTTTTAGTAAAGCTTTGACTTCCACACACATTGCTAAATCCTAGCATCCTTGTCATCACCATTGATTACTTCCTTAGTTGACCATTGACCCTTTTAACCCATGTTGGCTCAATCAAGGCATTGAGATTAGGTTCATTATTACTAGATCCTAGATCCTAGCATCACATTGCTAGATCCTGGATCATAGCATCCTAGCATCACCAGATCTTCAAGTTATATGGTATGCCTAAAAGTATAGTATCGGATCGAGATTCTCAATTCACTTCAAATTTTGGCAGGCATTATTTAAAGGTGTTGGGACATCACTTGATATGAGTACTACATATCATCCTCAAAGTGATGGGCAAACAGAAATAGTGAATCAAATCTTGGAGGATATGTTAAGAATGTATTGCATGGATAAACCTAGAAAGTGGGATGAATACTTACATATGGTGGAATATGCATAGAATAGTAGTCCACAGTCTACTATTGGAATGTCTCCATTCAAAGCATTATATGGGCAAGATTGCATGTCACCTGTGTTATGGTATGATCCTGTTGGGAAGGTTGAGATAAGTAAACAGATGCTTGATGAAATCGAGATGTAGACAAGAGACATAAGGGAATGCATAAGAGTTGCTCAAAGTCGTCAAAAAAGTTATGTAGACAAGAAAAAAAAGTCAAGAAAATTCAATGAAGGTGAAATGGCATTCTTAAAGCTGAAACCCAAGAAGAGTTCTTTAAGACTCGGGAAGTTTAAGAAATTAACACCTAGATATGCAAGACCTTTCAAGATATTTAAGAGGATTGGAACACAAGCTTATCGCCTACAACTTCCAAAAGGAGTTAAAGCACATAATGTATTTCTCATTAGCTTATTGAACAAGTATGTGGCTGATCCAAATCACATATTAGGTGACAGTACAAGGGTGGAAGAAGTGGGCAATTTTGAGATAGAACCAGTGACAATTTTGAGATAGAACCAGTGACAATTTTGGATCACTAGGTTAAGAAGCTTAGATATCGGGACATAGTCCATCTCTTAATAAAATGGAAGATATATCCAGTTGAAGATGCCACTTGGTTGTCCGAGGATCATATAAGGACTCACTATCCTCAGTTCATGCGCTGAGGACAACGTTCTTTTTTTTACCCGGGGAGAATGTAGCGTACTCATATGTACGTATTTTTTGGGTCCATTTGATTTGATGATTTTGAGTATCTATATTTAATGTTGAAAAGTAGGAAATACTTAGAGGACATAAAAGATTAAGTTTGGTCACAAATTTAGTAATTTAGATATGTCGATTTTTGGGACTTTTTATGCATGTTTTGTGGTGTCATTTGTACACGATTTCTATTCTTTACTTAATCATGTTAGATAATGTATAAGAGGGTCATAGTGAGTGGTTTAGCCTAAAGGAAACTCATATGGGGTTTTACATAATAAATATAGCCGCATCGAGTACTCGAAAAATGGGGCCCAGACACCAAATTGACCCTTAATTTTTAGTAACGGCCTCGCATGAGGGTGTAGATAACTTTATATGTTAGAAAGATGAATTACAGAAAGTTAGTTCATCACAAGACAAACAAAGTCCATGTTTAGATAATTGGGAGATTTCACATGGGGTGGTCGGTATTGCGAAACAATTCGACACCACTTTCCAGTGTAAAAAAAAAACCGTATCTTCTCTAATTTGGTTCGAATGCATGTTTTTAGAAGAGATTTTCTATCTTTGATGATTTCATGCATGATAGTCTACTAATTCTTGTGGACTATTTTTTTGGGCTTCTTTTCAGAGCCTTGAGGATTTTCTGTGCAGGATAGAGACAGAGAGAGATTTTGAGATTCGGGCTGGCCGTCCTTAGACAGGGAACGTCAGACAGAGATTGTGATTTATGCCCTTTGGGGGCCATTTGGAAGAACCTAGAGTGGATGAGATTTATTAGAGGCATACCCGAGATAGCCACGACGTCCAGAGTGGTGGTTGGGTGGACGGGCATCGGAGAAAGGCCCTATTGGCTATATTTTTTTGTTGGTGATTCTCTCTCTGATTTTTGAGATGCCCTATTGGCTATATTTTTTTGTTGGTGATTCTCTCTCTGATTTTTGAGATTTTTTTGTATTGACAAAATCAACATCAATTTTGATACTTCTTAAAATGTCCATTAACAGTTACAAACTCTCATATGACTCTCAACTGGTTAAGAGGTAACCTCACAAGCTTTTAGATGACTACTATAAGCCCACAACTACCTCCAAATGGGCAATTTCTATCCAACTAGCCAACCTGACTCAGGTATCACATAAACTCTGTCCATTGAGTTATCTGACACCATAGGGACCTCAAAACATTTAAACAACACTAGCTCGAAGCCTCAAAAGCAATTAGCTGACCACCACCAGTGTCAGTTAGTGCCTCAGAAACACTATAGAACAATAAGCTTTTTGACAGTTGTCCTTAGATCACTCCAGAACTGTCAAACTGATGTACAAAATCACTTCCCCTCAACTAATACTAATTAGAACAACATCCCTGATTATGCTAATATCTGGGATGAGTAAAAAACAACCCTTATACAGGCTAATTGTCCCAAGCCCAACTGAACTAGAGTTAGCTCTCACCTGTAGCCTTATCACCAAAATAACTCCTTCCATACAATATAGAATTGAACCAAAAACATAGAAGTCTTAACTATCACAACTTGATTCTCTAAGTACTCAATGAAGATTTGTGATTTCATTATCATGCGTATAGTTGGCTTCAATCAATTGTGAAAATTGAACGTATGGTCACGATTTTACATTTATATTATACATGTATAGATAAATTACATATGACATTGCACTGCCATCTTTATTTAATCTTTAAGGTCTTGTCAAGCATTATCCAGTTCAAACAGTTGCTATAATCAATTAAAAATATTAATAACCTCTATTTGTACAACTTCACCAAATGTTCCTCATGTTCTGATATTTCTTTGTGATTAGACACCTCATTCACTAAACATATAACTTATCTAAAACTAGAAGATTCTATTTTTTAAGTTACAATACAAGGCACATTTACAAGGTCTTGATATTACCTTATACAATGAGGGAATATGTAGACTGTTTCTTCGAAGTAAATGTTAAATGTATTTATTTAATAAAGAGAAAGTTCAGGGTTGATTATAAGTTAAGCTTCAAGGGTTGATATTAAAAATTATTACTCAAATGTAGACAATAGTGGCACATCTAAAAGTGCAAAATCAAAACCTCCCCAAATTCATACCACTTTAGAATAGCTATACAAAAAGAATTTTGTAGTTTCGTCTTCTAGGTTTTACCCTAGTGGTTTGAGGTTACAATTTCTTAAATGAAGGTCATTTGTTCAAATGCCAAGGCCATTCCATGATCTCCCATTAAAGGGGATTTCACATGCTAAGGTGTGTCTCATACTAGCGCGGGCATGATGGTTGCCATATATTCCACACGTTACATGTTATATTTATCCAAGATTCTTGCACCTGATCTACAACATTAAACTTGACACATCATCTAGGATGTCAAATTGAACACTAACAACATCATGTGCAAAAGCTAGCCCATTAATCTCTATTGTGTTCTTTGGGACTTGGTTTTGTGTACATCTTCATCAAGAAGTGTGGTGTCAGAGGACATTTGAGATTCATATGAGAGTTTTTAGCCGTCAAAGGACATTTTGAGAAGTATCAGAATTGCTGTTCATTTCGGAGGCATAATAGCTTTGTGGCAGAATTTGGAAGTAAACTATGAGGTATTGACAGTCAGAAGGTGGTCAAAGGAGGGTCAGCAGGACCATGAGGAAGTTAAGGGAGTGGAGCTATAAGGTCTATAGACATTGGAGAGTCATAGAGAATATCGGAGGATCAGTTTTGGATTGGAGTAAGCTATCCAAATTTGAAGGCAGGTAATAGTGAGAAAAATTGTCCAATCTGGGGAAGTCAAGAGATAATAAATGCATTCGTTTTGTATCCATCCCTATGCCATAGAGCCTTCGGGCCTTGCTCTTTGATGCACAAATCCTTTTAAGACACTCATAAACCTTTCTACCCAAAACATCCATCGTGTGCTAACAACACCCACAATCTCTACCTCTTCAATGAGATGGATAAGTATCGTATCTTTAAGTCCCATGAGATGTTTCCATAGTGAGTGTAATATTTTGCATCGGATCAAGAAGATGCATAATTTTTAAGTCCTTCCAATACTCTAGGTTATACCAAATAGAAATATTTGGTGCCATTGATCTTTTCTCTCTATCTTTGTGAGATTCGTCGTCGTCTTCATCACTTGTCAACTCTGAATTGGGATCTATAATAGGACCAAACATCCATTTTCCATACCAATATACAGGAGTCATCCATTAGCGGGCCCATCCTTGTCTCAACCTTCCCATTAAAACATCTTGCTTGTTGCAACGATCTCAATATGTGTCCCTCAGGTAGAAATCTTCTATGCAGAAGATATATGTTCTTCTTCAAGTTCTTGCTATACTTCAATCGTAACTCATCACCACAAGGTGGACATGCCTTATATACCTTTGTTGATAGACCTGCGAGTGAACATAGTGGTTATGAAGGCTTTATTCAATCAACTCTTTTTATTATTAAATGTATGAAGAAATGAGATGTGGTGGTTGTTATGATATACCTGAACAATATCCAAAAGTAGGAGAATCATGAATTGTTCATGTAATAATGCCTTGTACTATAAATTTGTGTTCGCCTTTGGGCTTAGACATGTCAAGCACATTTATTCCTTTCTATAGCTCTTGCATATCATCATGAGCGGAGCCAAGTATACATTGATATCTTTTACTTCTCATTTTCTTGAATTTATACGCGTACTTTATTAAGCTAGGAAATATACATAAAGAGTGAAATAAAAAAACACTAAATAACACATATACCTAGAATTATAAAGCTTAATATCAAGTGCTCTTTTTGATGGATAAGAATGGTGGTAGGTTAAAAAGTCGATAAGAACTACTGGCCAAGTTGACCATCTTGTGGACTGATTTGAGAAGGGATTAATTCCATCAAGTAGAACATCAAGCTTTAAGTGACGAGGTTCTTCTCTAAACTCTGGCAAGGTTCTATCAATGTGTTTGAAAGCTTCACAATCAGATGGGACTCGTAGGAATCCATCTCTGCTCTTATTGGTTGATACCCAATCCATAAGCTTTACTAACTCTACACTTTGAAATATGTATTTCACATGCATAGATAATGGAAAATGTCTTAGAACATTTTGAGGAACAAGTGTTGTCACCTCTTTAAATCATGAGGTATGACATTTAGGACAAACAATTGCATCCTTATGCTCTCCCCGAAATAAAGTACAATCATAGATGCATGCATGGATTGTTTCATAGTCAAGGCCAAGATTGGTCATCATGTTTCTCGATTTGGTATATGTTTTTGGGATCTTGTTATCGAGTGGTAGAATCTTACTTGAAAGTAACATGACCAATAGATGCAATAATTACATTTGGCAAACAAATTACAAGAAAAGTATTATTGAACATCTATGTGTATCGTACTTACATTAATAATGTTGAAACGGATGCATTTCTCTAAGAAAATTGGTCTTTTAAGTTGAGGAGAAGCAATGTGATTGTTGATAGTCTTATTTGGGATCTTTATTTGGTATTCGTGAGATCGTTCTCACTATTGTTTTAGTGGTGAGGATATTTGTCTTCAAAATGCACTCTTTGTTTCAAGAATGTGCTTTTGTGTGCCCACACTAGCAAGGGAGGGACTTAATGTTGAATTTGCAAATGATAAATGCATTATCCCGATAGAGATTAGGACAAACATATTATTTTGATTGGATCTTTAACCACCAGTGGTTTGTACAAATTGGACATGTATGACAAGTGTGATGCTGCTTGTCTGTGTGGCAACACTTCTAATGAAATGAAACATGCCCAATTGTGGCATGCAAGGTTTGGCCACATTAGTATATAATGGTTTATGCTTTCTCCAAAACATATGATATTAGATAATCTTCTTGACCTTGATGCTCATTGTGACTAGATCTTTAACTGCCAGTGGTTTGTACAAATTGGACATGTATAACAAGTGTGATGTTTCTTATTTGGAAGCACTTCTAATGAAACAAAAGATGGCCAGTTGTGGCATGCAAGGTTTGGCCATTCTTTTATTGGTGGTTTATGCTTTTGCAAAAACATGGGATGTAATTAGAGAATCTTCCTTACCTGGATGAATTATTTTTTAAACAAGATTCTCTTTTAATAGTCACCCCTCTTCCTTATTGTTACAAGTTTACTATTTACAATAAGTGGAGCTATCCCTGCACATACATGCAACAACGGAGATGCAATGGTTGAAATATATAGGTTATATGGATGTACGTGCAACAATTGAAATAATATGTACGTAAGTAGAGCTACCCATGCACATATATGTGTAACGATTGAATTATATGGGTTATATAATGAAATCACAACACGAAAAGCATCCTTGAAAAAAGCTGAGCTTTTGTTATTTCATTATCATGCATATAGTTGGCTTCAATCAATGGTGAAATTTGAACATATGGTCATGCTTTTACACTTATATTATACATGTAAAGATAAATTATACATGCCATTGCACTGTCAGGTGTGGTTGCAGGATTAGGGTGCCCAGTTTTGTCCACTCATGCACCTTGTAAACAGTAAAAAAATAGGCATTTATTTACCTTTAGTTGGCTAATCTCTCCTAGATAATGAATAAATTTCCTCTTAGGTTCTTTTGTTGGAACATCATATGCAAAGTTGGGAATATAGTTGCAGAATATGATTAAGCATTAGATAGTAGAAAGTCCTCATTTCCCTAGGTACAAAGTCAATGTATACATCCTGTCCCAAATTTGGACTAATTCTATAAAATGCTAATATCTTTTACATATAAAATCATATGAGATTCTCACTTTTTACCTTAGATCTTCACATAATATAGAGATTAACTTGATTTTTGAGAAAATTTAAAGCTATTTGTCTATTTTCTTTAAATATCTCAAGGTCTTTAAAGTGTTATAATATCTATCACTTTTTGTACCCACAATAACTACCACTTAAAATGCTCAATCTTGTAGATAAAAAGAGTGGTAGATATCATGAAATTAGTAGAATGTGGGGGTTAGTCAAAATTGCAAATCCAATGGTTGGATTTTTAATGATCTCTCTTTTCCAAAATTCTTCCAGGCTATCAAAAGGCCTGCAAATATTAATAATCTAATTAGTAAAATTACATTTTTGATGTAAATCATCTAAAACCTATAGGGACTAGTTTACTTGTAATGGTGCATCTATGGAAATTTTTTTTTGGATCACTCTAAGTATGGAAATATCATTTTCAAATCATTTTATCAAATTTCTAATTAATTTTGATTAATTAGACTACTTTATATTAATTTAAGTTATATTGGGTTAATTTGAGTGCATGTGTATTTTCTATTCGTTGCTTGTTGATCTCATTTGAAGTACTTTGGCCCCCAAAGTTTTTCTCCAAAGTACTTTGGCCCCCAAAGTTTCTCTCCAAGAATTGTCCCAATCCAGTATAAACTGGATAAAACTGGACACTTTGATCTTGCAACAACCTTGTCCTCTTTATTTAATCTTTAAGGTCTTGTCAAGCATTATCCAGTTCTAACAATTGCTATAATCAAGTAAAAATATTTATAACCTCTATTTGTACAACTTCACCAAATGTTCCTCATGTTTTGATATTGCTTTGCGATTAGACACCACATTCACTAAACATATAACTTATCTAAGGCTAGTAGATGCTATTTTTATGTTACAATACAAGGCACATTTACAAGGTCTTGATATTACCTTATACAATGAGGGAATATGTAGACTGTTTCTTAGAAGTAAATGTTAAATGTATTTATTTAATAAAGAGAAAGTTTAGGATTGATTATAAGTCAAGCTTAAAGGGTTGATATTAAAAAATATTATTCAAATTTAGAAGATAGTGGCACATCAAATCAAAACCTCCCCAAATTCATACCACTTTAGAATAGCTGTACCTGGAATTATAAAGCTTAATATCTAGTGCTTTTTTTTATGGATAAGAATGGTGGTAGGTTATAGTTGATAAGAACTACTGGCGAAGTTGAACATCTTGTGGATTGATTTGAGAAGAGATTGATTCCATCAAGTACAACACCGAGCTTTAAGTGATGAGGTTCTTCTCTAAACTCTGGCAAGGTTCTATCAATGTGTTTGAAAGCTTCACAATCAGATGAGACTCGTAGAAATTAATTTGTGCTCTTATTGGTTGGTGCCCAATCCATAAGCTTTGCTAACTCTACGTTTTGAAATATGTATTTCACATGCATAGATAGTGGAAAATGTCTTAGAACTTTCTGAGGAAAAAGTGGTGTTTAGATCATGAGGTATGACATTGTATTGTAATTATTTTTTTGTGAATTTGTATGTAATGTATGTTTTAGGTGATTTGATTAAGTGTTTTAAAAGAATGTGATTAATTAATATTTAAATAATGTGATTAAAAAAATGGGGACGGAATGGGGAAGACATGTGGAAACACATCTTTCTCCCTTTCTATCCTCGTTTTTTTTTTGTAGATAGTTCGTGTCTATATGCACGGCTATAGCCGCACACCCCTCTCCGAGTTTATAGCGACGTAAAGTTTTTTTCCCATAAATTCATGTGAAGCTTATTTTCCTCTATATGTACAACTTCATTAAAATTTCCTCATGTTTTGTATTGCTTTGCGATTAGTGATTAGGCACCACATTAACTAAGCATGTAAATTAACTAGCACTCGAAGATGCTATTTTTAAGTTACAATACAAGGGCACATTTACAAGGTCTTGATGTTGCCTTCTACAATGAGTGAATATGGAGATCGTTTCTTTCTTAGAAGTAAATATTAAATATCTTTATATTTAATAAAGAGGAAGTTCATGATTGATTATAAGTCAAGCTTCAAAGGATTGATTATAAGTCAAGCTTAAAGGGTTGAGATATTCAAAAATGCTATTCAAAGTTAGAAGATAATGGCACATCTAAAAGGTCAAAACCCCAAATTCATACGTCTCTAGGCTTTACCCTAGTGCTTTGAGGTTACATTTTCTTAACCGAGGGTCATTTGTTCCAATGTCAAGTACATCACATCACCCATTACAACACATGATAAATGCGTCCACCTTTTGCACTTCAAAGGGCACAAATAGGTGCATGCCGTAACGATTATTTGGGTGAAGCTGTCAGAGACGTGAGTCGTTAAATCAGGAGGAGTGCCAAACGTTTGAGCATCTTATACTACAAGATGTGAGATGTTGACAATGTGCAAGTAGGTGCTAGAAGGGGTGATCAATTGCGTGCTGGGACATGCAGGTGCTAGAAGGGGTGATCAATTGCGTACAGTGACATGCAGTAATATTATAACTTTGTTGTTGCAAAGTCTCACATCACTTCACGGCTGGTCATAATTGAAGGAACGCGGCCTCAAACTTAGGATGGATCAGAAGTTTGGCAGTTCAGCTGGGCATAATCAAAGGAACGTCTCAAACGCTTATGAAACTGGAGCCGTCGACAAAAGCCAGGCTCATTGCAAACTAGAAGTAAAAGCCATCAGGCTAGGTCAAGCAAGGGCCATCCCTGTCATTGATCAGTTAGTTCCGACAGGCTTTTTTCGATAGCCACGTAGTGTGGTGTGTGGGCAAAATATACACTTTTGGTAGGAACGTCTCAAACCTCAAGGCTTTGATACTAGTAGGCCGGGAGAGTCAGTGGGGTCCCTAAATTGTGCATGGTCCGTTTTGACCAGGTCTGATCTCTGCAACCTGCGTCTGCGTCTATGTAGGCGTCTTATATGTATAGGAGCACAGGTGCGCAGCACTGTGTATCCATCTAGCACGCGTCGACAACAAGCAGCGACTGATTAATTACATTGCAACAAGTGAGATCTCTGATCATTGAGCAAGCTCTCTGATCCAATTACTGCAAAGACAGAAACATCGTTAAAGGCCCTTAATTATGGCTGCACCTTCGTCGACGACGAGCCTTATGAGCTCTATGACATTCGGCCAGCTAGCAGCTGGCCTCCTAGTGGTACTGGTACTGATGATGAGCTCCGGTACTTCGACATGTAGGGCTCGCACTAGTACAAATGATGCCGAGCTTCTCAGCGATTTCTACAGTACGTCATGCCCCTCGGCTTTGTCCATCGTGCGGAGCGTGGTGAAGAAGGCGGTGCAGAAGGAGCGCCGAATGGCGGCTTCGTTGCTGCGCCTGCATTTCCACGATTGCTTTGTGAACGTAAGTGAAGAAAATATCTTTCTAAACAACGAATAAGAATCATATTAGAGGAGCGAGATAGTGACGCCTAATTAGGGTCGTTCACGCGTGCGTGTTTAATGCAGGGTTGCGACGGGTCGGTACTGCTGGACGACACGGCGTCATTCACAGGGGAGAAGGGCGCAGTACCGAATGCCAACTCGCTGCGGGGGTTTGATGTGGTGGACGATGTGAAGAGCGCACTAGAGGAGGCATGCCCGGGGGTGGTGTCCTGCGCGGACATTCTTGCTATAGCAGCTAGAGACGCGGTGTGGCTGGTATATTTTTATCTGTTGCCCTCTAATTCATTATGAATCTCGTCATTTACGATGCTGGATCTAGTTCGCTACCTCCGCATGTTGCTCGCTGTAATTCACCGTTTTCTGAGCCTACGATCGAGGCTAATTACGAGCATGCCGAACGTTTCATATTATTAATTAATTATGTGGGCTTATATAATTGCCGGATCTAGTTCGCTACCTCCGCATGTTGCTCGCTGTAATTCACCATTTTCTAAGCCTACGATCGAGGCTAATTACGAGCATGCCGAACGTTTCATATTATTAATTAATTATGTGGGCTTATATAATTTGCAGGCTGAGGGTCCCTTTTGGACCGTACTCTTGGGTAGGAGGGACAGCACAACCGCCAACGCTACAGAACCTGACATCGCACTTCCAGCGCCCACAGATCTACTGGATCGAATCGTGGCCAAGTTCAACGCGGTTGGCCTGAACGAGCTGGACGTGGCTACGCTCTCAGGTTGTATATATATATATCTATATAATCAATATAGCATGGCTCCCAGTCAATCTAGTAATCACGATTTGTATTAGTTATGGCACGACTCCACTGATCTCACATTGTGTATATATAACCAATCTGGCTCCTAGATCTACTAATCGCTATTTGGACTAATTCCAGAGTACTAATTATAATTCAGCTTGTGCTTGTTGGCAACACCAGGTGCCCACACCATCGGGCGCGGGAGGTGCGCCGCCGTGAGCCCCCGCCTCTACAATTTTAGCGGCACAGGCCAGCCCGACCCCACCATTCAGCCCGCCTACCTCAAGACACTCGAGACTGCCTGCCCAGTGGGCGGTAACTCCAGCGTTGTTGTGGCGTTGGACCCCATCACCAAGGACCAGTTCGATAACAAATATTACAAGGACCTGCAAGCAAGCAAGGGCCTCTTCTCGTCCGACCAGGAGCTCCTCTCCACTCCCGGAGCGAGCACCATTTCTTATGTCAATACCTTCGCCGGCAACCAGAAGGCCTTCTTCTCCAACTTCGCCAGTTCCATGGTGAAGATGGGTAACATCAGCCCCCTCACTGGCAGCAATGGCCAGATCAGGACTAACTGCCGCCTCGTGAACTCCAGCTGACTCCCCCCTAGCCCAATACTTTTTCGTTCTTCTTTCATCCAAGAATACGAATTCGCATAAAATCAGATGGACCATTCTATATGTAATAAATTCTATTCTGTAATAAATTCTAGTGTCCCATACCACCATAAATTCTCACACATAAATCTAGAGATAAGATAAGTATGCATCTAAATCCTTCACTGAAGATGAATCTTTGTATCCCATTCCACAAGACTAATAAGTAGTTAAAAATTCATAAAATATAGTTCAAGATGGAAGGGCCACCGCCTCCAAGAATTTCTACTTTTGATGCATAAAAACTCTCCTTGAAATTTACAAAATGTCTTAAATAAAATTTATCATAAAAATAATCAAATAAAATAAATATGTTACCGTAGGAGTTGGAATACTCATCTTAATAAGGGTAATCTTCATCATCATCATGGATCATGTTTATTACAAGTGTAACATACTTTGGCTTTCATGGACAATTCGATGTGATATGTCCAATATCATTGCACTTATAACACTTCTTTTAATCATCTTTAGTATCTTGAAATTGAGAATCATCAACCTTGCTATCAATACTTGTGATATTGCCATAGAAGGGTTATCAAATGATTTTCGAAAGGTTTTAGGCTTCAAGAACTTTAGTGTCGAGGTTCCGTGTGTCATAACTTCCTTGGGAGAGACATTTTTCTTTTCACAATTCAAGGGTAAGAAAATAGCTGAGCTTAGAGAAACATGTTCACTTCTGATCGAATGATGTGTTTTGAATCTGCTATAAACTTCCTTCTTTGATCCTTGGCTATAACTTTCTGAATTATCTGTATTTGTAACAATGTTTGCTAAAATCTATGCACATAAGCAGATATATTCTCTTTCTCAAGTTGTCTGAAGATACACCAGCGTTATCTAGGCCTAGCTTTGTATTGTGAGAGTAAGAAATCTTTGTTCATATGTTTCTGAAATCTCTTCCAAGATTTTGGTTTGTTCTTGTTGTTGCTAGTTCTAATCACGTTCCAATAATGCTGCATTGTCGACCAAATGATTGGTAGCACACTTGATTTTGTCCTTCTGAGAGAATTTCTTTTCTAAAAAATAATCATCAAGTTGACTAAGCAAGTAAGTATTATACGAGCATCTTTCTTGCCATCATCAAAATTTTAAAAATTAAAAGCTTCATGGCTAATCTTCTTTTCTTTCCTAGACTCCTGATCTCTAAGAGTAGCTTGTACGGTTCTCTAAATTTGGTCACCATCAGAGTTTGAAGATGCATCACTAGCATGTCTATGCCTCTTCTTTCCAGATAACCTATCTTCTAGCCATTCACAACTCCTTCTCAACTAGAATCTAGTTTTGGAGTGACTGAATATTTTGCTCTTGCAATGATTAGAGACAGAGAATTCATGGTGGTGAAAAAGAGATGTGCACAGATAAAAGGTGCAGATTTTAAATGTATAAGAAATGAAAACTGTTGAAATAATGGCAACACTTAGCTTGTCTAATGTGCATTTGAATAATAAAATGTCACCAATGTGCTTGCACTACAATACATCAGGCTGGTAGCGACGCAAGAAAATGTCGCTTATGTGACGCTTTCTGCGTTGCTATCCACATAACTGTGGGGTGTTGCTCAAGGGACGTATTTAATGATGCAAAATCCATTGTATAAGCGTTTATAGTGTCACATAAACGACGCCCGTCATTGCTTATGTGTGTTAAATTTGCAGCAATGTGATGAGCTATGGTGGATCAAATGCTAGAATCAATATCATTAACAAAGAGATTAGACGATAATTAAGATTAATGAGCAATTAACTGATAGCTTAATGTAGGCATGGATAATCAAAAACCAGCAAATTCTCATTAGGCCAATGCCTCAATTTATAGAGTTTACATCCAAGCATCCAATCCCACTGATTTCTCCTTGATTCACTCCACCTCTTTTGCTTGATTCTCTCTCCACCTCTCCCAGAATATCTCCACACCTCCTAAATCTCCTCATGCTACCCTTTATTCTCTCCCAGTAGATACTTCTCACCTTTTCATAGGTTCTCTCACATTTACAGATTCTCTTTTTTATAGCCTCTTGCTAAGGGCTTGTTCCCGCACACACCCTATTCACTTGTATATTTCAACACCTCCCCTCAAGTGCATACTCCTAGCACACCTGGACCCTATACCAAGTTTCTCTCTTACTTGATAGTCCGCGACCAGTGCCTCAAGTCCCTAAACTCATAGTTCTTCACACACACTCTCTCTCTATGTGTCCAAGGCTACTACAAGTGCCCGTGACCTTGACTAAAGTGCTCACACATACATCTACCACATGGCCTACATCATCGGTGGCTCAGAGGTGGTTTTACTCTGTTGGGACAGGTTACATTGGGTTGTGGGGTTTCTCTCTCTCTCTCTCTCTCTCTCTCTCTCTCTCTCTCTCTCTCTCTCCTCTCAGAAAAGATGATCCGACTCCACTTCCTTAGGAGCCTCCATGAAGTTTGCCAATGTCGTTCCTTCTCCACTGGGTTTGCTGTAGCAATCTCTTACACATATTTATCTTTGAATTTTTAGCTTGTGTGCCAAATAATTTATTGAGTTCATCCCATGTATCTTTTGCCCACTGTATCCCTGTGATGTGATGAATGATTTATCATTTAAACTGAGTGCGATAAGTCCCAATGCTTTTTCATTCTTGCTCTTTCACTCATTTTTCCCTCTCATCTCTGGGCATTCATCTCTTCCCTCAACCAGCCCCCACAGATTTTTCCTCATAAGCAGATACATGGTTTTTGTTTGCCATGTGTAAAATTGCTCCCCATTAAATTTGGCTATCTCTTGTGCCGTACTCATGATAATGTGAAGGGGGTCTTACCTCTTGATCCAATTTCAAGATTCAAGGGTAGTGTCTACCCTTTTACAACTCAATCTGGTGTTTAGGTGATGATTACAATAGATTTATCAGCATAATTTTACCAAAAATTACATTAAATAAGGGGTAACAAATCTGTACGGAATGGTTGGAGTATCAAACCATCTCTGAATTGCAATCTAAAGTTATAGGGATCTGTATCAGATACCTAATGGTTAATTTGAACCCTCAATTGTACCAAAATATAGTGATTAGTATTGATTAATCACTGATTAGCAAATTAATCCTCTATTTTGTGTGCAAAAAATAGAGTATGCAAGCAGGGAGTCCAGATTTGAGGCCTTAGAGTTCAAATGAGCTCAAATCCTTTCAAGGCCATCAATAGCAATTACTCTAGTAGAGGATTAAGCCAAGAAACACAAGATTTGACCAAACATTGAATTCTTAATCTCTGTTTTACCAAAGTCACCTGCAGATTTGATGAAGAGCTTGGATCTCACTATAGACTTGATCAAATCCAAATTTGTCCACCAACTTGTAGAGCACCCTTGAAAACCCCTAGGGCCAAGAGGAATCAAACCCATTGCAAACTGGAGAAGAAGAGATATCATTTTTTCCTCAAAAAAATGGCGCATGTAAATTAGCTAAAAACGGCAGCTCCAATAGGTGGTTTGACGTTTTTTCTTGATGGGTTGAAGCACAAGGGAGGTGGCTATGTATGGCTAAGAGCGTTTGCCCTAATGTTTCTCATGGAGGGAGATCAAGCCCCTCCCACTGGCTGGGGGTGTAGAGAGCTAGTTAAAAAGAGGTAAAAATCTTAATTATCTACTAATTCTAATTAGCTAGGTGATTAGCAAGATAATGGGCTCACAAATTGATGGATTCTAGGCTAGGCTCTGATACCATGTTAAATTTGCAGCAATGTGATGAGCTATGGTGGATCAAATGCTAGAATCAATATCATTAACAAAAAAGAGATTAGATGATAATTAAGACGTGATTAGTGAGAGCAATTAACTGATAGCTTAATGTAGGCATGGATAATAAAAAACTAGCAAATTCTCATTAGGCCAATGCCTCAATTTATAGAGTTTACATCCAAGCATCCAATCCCATTGATTTCTCCTTGATTCACTCCACCTCTTTTGCTTGATTCTCTCCACCTCTCCCAGAATATCTCCACACCTCCTAAATCTCCTCATGCTACCCTTTATTCTCTCCCAGTAGATACTTCTCACCGTTTCATAGGTTCTCTCAGATTTACAGATTCTCTTTTACAGCCTCTTGCTAAGGGCTTGTTCCTACACACACCCTATTCACTTGTATATTTCAACAATGTGACGCTCAACGGGAGTTTTTTTTTGCCCGTACACAATGGGAAACACATGATATTGTTATTATATTAGAGAGATAAGGCCAAAATATTCTCTCTCTGATCTCTCTCTCTCTCATACATACACTCTCTCTCTCTCACACACACACACACTCTCTCTCCCATTCATACTCTCTCTCTCTCTCTCTTTCATACACACACTCTCTCTCTCCTCCTCATACATACACTCTATTAATTCTCTCAGTCAAACACACTCTCTCTCTCTCTCTCTCTCTCTCTCTCTCTCTCTCTCTCTCTCTCCCTCATACACACACACACACACACACACACACACACACACTCTCTCTCTCTCTCTCTCTCTCTCTCTCTCTCTCATACATACACACACTTTCTCTCTATCGATATCTCACACATTGTCTTTCCTCATACATCATTGCTTTACATTGATACTTGTGATGATTCGAACCGGGACATGACGTACAAATACATCTCAATGTCGCAACATGGAATAGTATTAAGCTCGTTACAAATGGCAAATTATTCATTACGCAAGTCATGATGATCACCATCAAAATTTAAATTCAAAAACATAAATTGACATATAAAGTTTGAGCTTTAACAAGAGATGAGACAATAGGTGAAATGAAATGTATGTGTATATCTATATATATATCAATATACAAAATGTATGTATGTGTATATATAAGACTACAAAATCCTACAGGAAATATATGTTGTCTCTCAAGGGAATATACAAATAATGTGACAAGTGGAGAATATACAAAACATGGTCAGTTGTATATCTAGCCTTGCCTCGAGTGTCGACCGGGACCTCGGTTGCTGTTGCCGTAAACTGAAAATCTATCCTTTGACACTATAGACCCTAAATATTTAATATGATCAATAAAGAAGGTACACTTACTCTTCTTCATGAAAATTTTGTGCTTCGTGAGGTCTCTAAAACCTTATGCATATGCTTCTCAAGGTCAACAGCATTTTTAGAATAGACCAAGATGCCATTAGTCAAGACCAAAAGAAAATCATCTTGGTGTTCTCTAAAGATCTCTTGCATGAACCAATTAAAGTTCTAAGTGAGGATATTTGTCAATACAATGACATCGCTATAAATTTATAATGTCAATTCGAATGGCATCACTATAAATGCATAATGTCTAATCAGGTATTAAAGACAATCTTGGAAAATCCTACTCCTTAACCCTAATTTATTAGTACCCTGACTTCAAGTTAACTTAGTAAATATGGCACCATGAAATCGATCTAAATCCTCATGTATCCTAGGAATTGGGTACTTCTTCTTGATGGTTAACTAATTCAATCTCTGATAATCAAGAGGTTTATTCTTCTTCTTCTAGAAAATCATGGGCACACCCCAATGGTAAAAGTTACTGTAATCCTTGAGTTTAATTGCTTTTGGAATGGTCATCTTATACACCCTCCTTGCAGTTGTTGGCAGAGCTCTAGGCTCTCCATCATTTGGAAGAGATTCTCCCAACTAGCCTCCATAACATCTGCAATCATAAGTATGCGCACAAGATGATGGTGGCGAGTAGGCAAGGCAAGATCGCCAACTGTCTCTAGGCTTGGACCATGCAATAACTAATTTGAATGTGCCTCCATTTCTAGTTGTAAAATGGTATGGCTATGTCATGTGGCGACGATGTGCAGATGGATCGATCCCATAGGTGTCATCATCGTCCTCAATAAGTGGAACCTGTGATAACTACATGGACGTACTTGCCTATCAACATACTATCTTTTGAATGACATAAATCTTAAATTCTTTAAAAAAATTGTATCACATACCCTAGGTTGCTCTTGTCCTTATAAAGCAGGTGCATCTTGACACCTACCAACCCTAAGCTCATGAGAATGGCAAACATGTCGCTCTTGTCGATGCAAGCCTTGACAATCAACACACCAACATGGAATCCTCTCCTCATATTAATCATCGGCCATGGATCCAGCGGGCGTAGAATGAGGTTCAAAAGCAGAGGGCACACCTCATCCTGCCCATACGAGCTCATAGGCGGAATGGAGGTGGCGGTGTACCGGATGATGAGTTTGAACCTAAAATACAAAAAAAATAGATTATATGAAACATTAAACTATGATATAGTAAATAACAAGTTAACAACTGGCGTGCGTTAAGTGTGATATCTTTTAAAAATTCAAAATTCCAATGCTATATATTAATGGCCTGGCAAGATGACACACCCCCTTTATTTCAAGCGTAATAATTTTTATAACATGCCTAAGCTTATAGTATGTCATCTTCTTGTTTTATACTGGGTGGATGCATGGTAAGGTGGACTTGAAACCTATGTCTTGGTCATGGATTTTAAATTGGCTTTTAGACATTTGAAAAAGTCATTTTCTCCCACATTTTGTACGTTTGAGAAGCCTGAAAATAAAAAATGGTTACAAGTAGCTCGTGGTGCACTCATTTCGCCACCTCTCCCATCTCTCTCTCTCTCTCTCTCTCTCTCTCTCTCTTTGCTATTGCAGGCCCCTTACTGTTGTTTCATCGACACACACATACGCATGGACCTTTCACCCATCATAGATTCCCAAGCATTTAGAGGCAGATGTAGAAGTTCAGCCTGTGTAGAGGGTTGCGAGTCATGCACAAATTTTTCTGCCAATGCAATCAAGGATTATCATGCACAGAGGAAGCAAGAACAATGTGCAAGAATGAAGTACAAGAAGAACAAGAGCACAATGCAAGTCATGGTACAAATGAGCAGAAGCGTCAAAAAATATGCAAGGACGTTGTTCAGTACTTTAATCAGTGGACCAAGGGTCTAGATGAGAAGACCAGGTTTGATATATTAGCTCAAGTTCTCTAACATCGCTCCATGAAGGAAATTTCTAGTAGTTTTCCACTATGGAACCAGGCAAGTCTAATAGATGGCATACGAAATACACTTGAAGCAGTCAAAGTGCCTGTAAACTCTGAGGAGCTATTTTTTAAAAGGTCTATTCCAATGATTCTTATGAATGGCACCATCACAAATACATCCTCTCTTAACATTGTAGATGCTTCAAGATAATTGAACATATGCAAATGTAATTTCTATGTAGCTAGAGAGCGTTTGCAAACCTCTATTAGTGGTATTTTGCCATTATCTTCATGCCATTGGCAAGCCCGTGTAGTAGGCATAACCAATGATGAGGTGAAAGATCTTGTTTTCAATTTTTGGTTAAGCCATACTCGTGTTTCACAAAAAAAAAGGATGTATGTCGCAAGTGCCTTGGCAGAAAATCTTATGTTAAGCATCCGACACACCTTCTCGATTAATCTGAGGTAACAATAACAACCCATGCTCCCAACACCTGTGCTGATTTGGTGTGCTTTTATACATTGCATATTCCTTCAGTATAGATTCAGATATGAGATTAGATCTTTCCAACTGGTATACAAACAAATGCCAAATTCTCTACTCTTCTATAATACTATCATCCTTGTATGTGTGTTGTTTCCTTCTTTTATCTCACTGGTGTCTATGTGTATTATGTTTGACTGTCAAATTTCCAGTCAGTCAACCTATAGATCTTGGACTACTTGGGGAAGTGAAGTACTGGAAAATCTAGCAAATAAAAAGAAACCATCCTCCCTCACAAGGCAGGACATGGTTCAAAATGGTTTTCAACTTGGGACAGCAATAAACAAAACCAAGAAAATCGGTAAGAGATTGGTGTTAAGCTAGTAAGATACCTGATTTGAAAACAACCTTTATACACTTAGGCTATAGCAAAAACAAGCATTCCTAAGGCTTTTCACCAGTATCACACCGCTCCCAAACCAATATGATACCGGTTGTGGAATGATAACTGTATACAACTAACATTACTGATAGGGAAAAGACTAGCTACCAGTTAAACATTTTATTTTGCCTAAGATGGCCACCTTATTCTCCTTTTCACACCATGTCAAGGCATATTAGCCTCATCATCTTTAATTGCCCATGCCTCATGCCTTCAAATACTGACTCACGAGTGCCCATTGTATTTGGACGCGCCCACAAATTCAGACGACGGAGCAGCTGAAACCATCCCCAGCTGACCTCTCACCGGACAGGCTTGTAACAAGTTCAAAATAAAAGCCATCTACCCTGTACACCTGGCAACGCCCTCAAAAGCAAAACCCTCCACACGCCATACATCCCATATGTACACAGGCACTTAATCCCATGCATCTGGATTTGCATTTAATAGCCTCACATGCATGGTTTCACACCATAGACATGCTGTGGCACGACATCCACCCCCTCTAAACCTGCACATCCTCTGGTATGTGCCACACAGGTCCTGTATCTTAGCAATCACATCTGAATGGTTCTGCTTTCCCACCTGGATCAAATACCAATCGCTTTTGGCATATGTGCCATATCCTTTGCTCATATGAAGCCCTATCCTCACTTAGATTCCCTGCATATGCATAATTACCCTCATCATTCAAAGTGGGATGCTCTTCAAAATGATTTGCTTCAAAATTTTCCTCAGGCCATGTTTGAAGCCTTTGCACCACATATTGTATGGCCACACCAAGTAACAACTGCATTAACAGCATGGAACACACACTTGGTAACATCCCATCCAAATCTACTGTGCCCGGATCCAGCTCACCCACTGATAAACATTCATTCTTCTCATCCAAAGACGGAAAAGCATGGTCACATACAAAGTCCAACAAGGCATCATCGAGAATAGCCTCCAGATCTGAATCAATCTCATCACAATCATTTGGCTTACATAACACCTGCACATCCTCACTTGCAACCAACAGTTGACTAGCATCAAGCATAGAAGAGCCCAAAGCTGATGGGGATCTATTATATTCCATAAAATCATCCAATGCATCATCTAAGATAGCATCCAATCCAGGATCAATCGCATTGAAACCATTATCATCTTGCAATCCCACATGTTGATTATCATGAACATTCATACCCCCATAGCTATATCCATTTGGTTGCTCATAGGCAGCCTCTTGAGGCTCTGTGACCACACTTTGCATATCCTGCATGTTATCTCCCAGTATTTCTTGATACCTGTCTGCAGATGGGCTTAGAATTATAGGTCCCTCACCCAAGTACCCTTGAATCTGTATGTCATTGAACCCTGTATGATTCAAAAAGACAGATTCAATTTCCCTCTCCAAATCATCATCATAAACAGGCTTCCAAGCTCGAGATTGTTGCTCACAAATGTGGTTGCAAGGTAACCCTGACACTGATGACATAGCATCACCCTGTTTATTGTTGGAACACCCTGTTAGCATTCCAGAATAACCCAAATCCAAAGAACCTTGGCAACCAGCTTTAGAAGCAACATCACTGTTGGAATCACCCATATCACTTACTCCCTCTAAATCAATCACACATACTTGTGGCCCGTCTGCATATTCATGTACATCATCCTGCTTATAAGCATCATAACCAGATAAGAATGCAGTAATGATAGCATCTTCTTCTTGTCTTAGATCTTCAAACTCTGCAATCATGCTTTCAGCAAGAAGCATTGGTTCCTGCTATTCTTCACACATATGATACGACACCTGAGGAATACCCTTCAAATGAGAACTTTCGTCATGAGAATCCTCAAGTTTGCACAGCTTACATGCTTCACAGCCCAAGAGAAAACTATTAGCGATGTCCTCTTCCTCGTGTATTGGGTCTTGAGCACCTGTCCTGAAGCTCTCTGAATCAAGTGTCTCCTCAAGCATAGGCATACACGCATCATTTGGTATGATCATAGGACCCTGTATGTCTGCACCCTCAAACAAGGAAGACAGATTATACTTGCAGAGTTCACCCATTGCATCTTTATGAGGCTGTAACAAAGCATCCCTTTTTGCACTGTGAAGGCCTTGTTGCTCACTAATGGCTTTTTGCAGTCCCAATTTAGCATAAACAGCCTCCACAATCTCTGTATCAGCCTTGAATAGCAATTGATTATCCTCCATAAGACATGCATCGACAACCGCTTCTAAATTGGCTCGGATTGTTGCTGGAACACTATCACAGCTCACATTATACCTGGAACTCGCATAAATAAGTGCATCTGCAAAATCACTCCATCGTTTGGAGTGATACTCTGCTAGTTCCAGCACTTCATCTTTTAAATCAGGACTTACAAGGTATGCAAAAGATGCAATCATCATGTTTTCTGGAACCCCTTGATTCTTCATCTCTGTCTCGTAACACCTTAGATAGCTTTCTGGATCATAACCATCAAATATATTGACCCTGTCATATACCAATTGCATCGCAATTTCCACCGCTTCTTGATTTCGCTTTTCTTCTTCAATCTTCCTGAACCGCTCTTCAAGCTCTTTCATCTCTGCATATAAATGCTCCATTTTGCTAGCCATCTCTACGTACTCTCACCCCAGCGGTTTCACGTCGGGTTCACCAAAGCTGTCGTGACGTGTGCGGTCTAGCCGGGAACACACTGGGTGTCTGGCTGTGAGAGTTACGTTGATTTGCATTCACTTGATTTGATTATTCAGAGAAAATAAATCCCGCCAAACCTCCTCACTCCTCTCTCAGAGACGCATGTACAAGGGGGAAAAGGTATCTCTCTTGGTTAAACACCAAACCATCATGATCATCAAGTCTTCAATTAAAGCAAGAACATGGCCCAAACACCGTCAGCACCCATTACACATAGCTTCAAGAGCAATAAGACACCAAAATCTCAACAACAACACGATCATATAATGATAATACCTCAGACATACCAGCAGCATGCCCACACTGTCAACAAAGCTGCACTGTAAGGCTATCACCATCAACTCCAGTAACAAGAATCATCAAGGAGTTTGCCACCTCCACAAGCTTAAGCTTCCAGCGCTGAGATCACCAGTCTCTCTTTCTCTCTAGCGCCTCCGCCCTCTGCTCATCAACCCCCCCCATTACCAGCCCGCCAGCTTTTCACAGAAGCGCCACCTTGCTCTTCACCTTGCGGCTGCTCCAGCCGCCATTCAACAGCCTGTCAGTTGTGTCGACTCTTTACGTCTGCAGTGCCTCGTCAGTCCCTTTCATCACAGCCGAAGCACAAAACAGAAGAGTGATTTTTTGTTGCCCAGTAGCTCAGACTCCCGGCATCTGTTTTTCATCCTTTCCCCATATCTGCAGATCACTGGCCCCCTCTCACTACTCACGTCCAAGGCCGCCTCTTTTTCCCCCCGTCCGCAGAATTTCCCTTGGCTTCCCCTTTTTGCTGCGCCTCGCCTGGGTTCCCAGAAGAAGTGAATCCCTTCTGTGTATATCTGCTGCTGCACACCCACTGCTATCTTCTGTACATTTTCTGCAGCAGCTGCTGCCTCCTTTTCTCTGGTTACCTGCAGCGTCTCTCCCCCACTCAAACAAAACGGCCTCCTTCCCTCGCTTGGCTTCTCTGCTCCTGTGGCTGCAGTTAGCCACGCAGACACACAGCCCCCCACCTCTTCGTGCTCTCCCGGCTGCGTCTAGCTGCACTTCACCTGCAGATCTCTACACGGTAGCCATACCAGCAGCCACGCCTGCATGCTTCCCCGGCCCCCAGAGAGTCTCCTCGTTCTCTGCTTGTCCCCTGCGCAGCAGTTCAGTGACGTCCTCTCCACTGCTACGTATAGCACCTGCGCCTCAGGCTGCCACGCCCAGAGCTTTCCCCTGGCTTTTTCTTGTAGCTGCTCAGAGAGTCCCCTCGCTATTCGGTGCACCCTCGCTGCCTCTCCTTTCTGCACCCCACAGGCTCTTCCTCTTACCCAGGCCCTCCTTCTTGCTGTGCCTGACCACGCCTTTCTTCTCCCGTTGCCCCTTTTGCTGCGCATCCCCATGCCAACCTTCTGGAGGCCTTCACCCTTCGAGATGTCTGTGCTGGCCGCCTCCAGAACCTCCACGTCCCCCTTGCCACTTAATATTATATATATATATATATATATTTTATTTTGCCTAAGATGGCCACCTTATTCTCCTTTTCACACCATGTCAAGGCATATTAGCCTCATCATCTTTAATTGCCCATGCCTCATGCCTTCAAATACTGACTCACGAGTGCCCATTGTATTTGGACGCGCCCACAAATTCAGACGACGGAGCAGCTGAAACCATCCCCAGCTGACCTCTCACCGGACAGGCTTGTAACAAGTTCAAAATAAAAGCCATCTACCCTGTACACCTGGCAACGCCCTCAAAAGCAAAACCCTCCACACGCCATACATCCCATATGTACACAGGCACTTAATCCCATGCATCTGGATTTGCATTTAATAGCCTCACATGCATGGTTTCACACCATAGACGTGCTGTGGCACGACAACGCGTTTAGGGTGTTTTACTTGGGTAAGGGCTTCTTTTTCTCTCTCTAGGAGCCATGGCCTGCAGATCTGGACCTCCTACTCCATCATCCTCTCCACCAGCTCTCATGGAAGAGCTCACCATCCCCTCTTGTGAAGGTACAGATCTACACATCCTTGCAAGCTGAAGCTCTCCATCTCCATCACTAGCAAGCTCTCCATATCTATCATCCTCTCCACCAGCTCTCATGGAAGAGCTCACCATCCCCTCCTGTGAAGGTACAGATCTACACATCCTTGCAAGCTGAAGCTCTCCATCTCCATCACTAGCAAGCTCTCCATATCTATCTTCTCAAGGCCTCCATTTCTCTATATCCATCTGCATCTCCTCCACCTCCATCTCCATCACCATCTCCATCTTCATCTCCTCCATCACCATCCACATTTCCATCCTCCACCTCCATCCTCCATCTCCATCATCTCCATCACCATCCACATTTCCATCTCTGTATCCATCTACATCTCCATCTCCATCACCATCCACATTTCCATCTCTGTATCCATCTACATCTCCATCTCCATTTGCTAGGTACAATGGCTCTACGGGACATCACCAACAAGCAATCAAAGTTTCGCTTGCACGTGGACTTAGACGAGGAGTATGCCACAATGCGAAGTAATCGAACGAAGGGATGTATTCCTGCTGAGGTGCTACGACTTCAAGGTGCAAAAGCCATTGATCTTTGGACTGATGGAAGCATTTATCCCCTTGATCCACAGACTGGTGCACCTCCCCTTTTCGTAATATCACGCAGGTCGTACGCTTCTTGGGTGATGGTTATAATGGTTTCTTAGGGTACTGTCAGAGGCTCTATTCTTTGTACTTGCAGGAACTCTCAAATCAAAATCACCTCAGGAAGCTTCTAAAATTATGCAAGGCAGAAAAGGAAGAATGTGCGTCAACTTTCATGGCCACAAAGGAACATATGCTGGCTCGAGTCAAGGATCTAGAGAAGGAGGATGCAGAGCAGAAGATGAAGCTTGATAAAGGTGTGGAAAGGAGGGATCGAGCTATAGAGAACTATCTCCGTCTTCGAAACTCAACTTGGAACCTTCGCCGACGTGTCGATCATTTCACTCACCTCCCCGTGGGATATAATGCAAGGCAGCGAAAGCGCAAGCCTCTGAGTCTTCTTTCCAAAGATGGGAGGGCTCGCAAGCGACGTGTGCGTCAAACAAGGTAATCACAGCTTCAAAACTAGCATTACATTCCTTTTTCATATAGTTATGTCATTGACTCTGAACTATGTGATGTCCAGGGAATGTGCTAAAGCAATATTAGGTTGTTCCAATACTGAGGAGTCTATCCTTGAGCACATTATTCCAGAGCAGAAAGTAATCAATATGATAACCAATCCAGTAAATGGTGCGTTGCGTGACAGGATTCAAAAGTATTTTCTCAAGGAATTCGAGCAGATTGTCAGTCCCATTGACATGCTCACTGTGTGCGACACAGCAGGTATCAGTGATAAGGGATACAGGGCTTTGTATACTTGCATCACAGCACGTCTACGAGGCAAAGGAATGACACGATCTATACTTCCAACACCATACAGTATAGTTATGGCAAGGAAGTCAGCAAACAACAATATTGCCGACTTGCTAGGCGGCTACAGATGGGTGGATGGTAGCATGCCAATGTCAAATTCAAAAGATTTTGCTTACAACAAGTTTAACAATGTTTACGTCGAGGTGGAGGCGCTTCAACGAGCTATGATTCAGTTTTATGATATGACATTAGAGGAGACGGATGGAAAGGCTATATTTGTCCTCAAATTGGATGAATGTCAGGTTGTAAAGGGCCAAAGGGTGGAACGTACAAGTCTGACACTCATGAGCAGGGCATTGAAGCGAAAGAGCTTAGACGGCGAAGATGAAACAGGTGATGCGGAGAATAACTTGCACACGAAGCGACGCAAGCAAGATTACTTTGGAGTGCAGTCTGAGAAGAACATATGGTGGCAGGCGGCATGGACCCTTCCGCACGAGGACCATGACAGTCTGAGGTGGTACTTCACCCGTACAGGTATTCAAGGAGTGATACACAGGCAATCAAATGGTGAAGTCTTGCATGTGCCTGGCACTGGTCACTTTGAAATAGAGTGGCACCTTGGTGGTGATCTCAAGACCCTCAGATGCATGTTGGGAACTAAAAGCGGTGCTAACACTTTGTTTCCATGCATCTTTTGTTGTCATCCAAGGATGCCAAGTGTCGCAGTGGGGAAGGCCAAACAAGCAACCAAGGTGAAAGGTCGTAAGCAGGCAAGTGCAAAGGGCTCAAATAAATTACAAAAAGGGAAGGGTATGCACATCTGGCTCAATGGAATTATGAGCTGCAATCAAAGCAAGGCACCATCTCGCGCAGAGGAGGATGCTACTTGGAACCCTATTCTTTCAATTCCACTGTCGCGAGTACATGTGTGTACCTTGCACGCAAGACTTAGAATTCTGGACAAATTGTTGATGCTCCACATCAATTATGCTTGGAACATGGAGCCAGAGTCACGGCGAGAACAGGGCATCCAAGAGCTTGAAGTTGTTTTATCATCCGTGGGGCTTCACGCAGGTGCTGTCACCCTCTCTAAGGATTGCAAAAACCCATCAAGTACCCAAGATAACCCTAATAAGATATGTATGGGTGGTGCAAAAGCAAGACACCTGCTCTCAAACTATGGTGAGGCTCAAAGCCATACACATTTTGAATTATGGAAGCAGATTTGTGATGTAACAACCTATCGAGGCAATGAGGCGACACTAGGATTGAAGCGTGCACATGTGCGGGAAGCTTGTGATGAGATGATGAGGCTTCTTGAGCGCCCGTATCTTGATGAAGCAGAGATAGCTACATTCAAGACTTCGATTGACAGATTCACAGAAGAAATGATCAATGCTTGGGGGGAAACTCATAGAACACACTACATGCATATTCTCTATGCGCACAGTTCCTTCTTTCTAGATGAATATGGGTCTCTTGCACTTTGGAGCAACCAAGGCATGGAACGATCACATTACCAAGCCAAGGTGGCCTATTTTAAGAACACGGGTCATGGCGATGGCAAGGTTCGCAGCAATGCGTTTCAAGAAATGTTCAATTGGTTTTACCGTGCACTTACTGGGAGAAAGGCCCAAAAGCGAGCCAGAAATTTGTCTTTGAGGCGCAAAATCATGAAGGTGTTAGGTGCAAGGCGAAAGAGAAGGGTGCAATGCGTCAATGGCACGTGAAAGAGCGAGGCAATGGCACAGTGGTCGACTAAGAAATGGCCGTGTGTGGTTACCCACCCAATAATTCTTGTTCGCCACTTTTTGGCGCGTTCATTTTGTAAATTGACTTTTTTGTAATTTTGGCCCCCTATAAATATCAGTGAGTTTTATAGTCATTTTTAAAAGTCTTGACTTGTGAGCTCTCTCTCTTCCTCTCCCCTTGACTCTCTCGCGCGCTCTCTCTCTCTCTCTCTCTCTCTCTCTCTCTCTCTCTCTCTCTCTCTCTCTCTCTCTCTCTCTCGCTCGTGCACTAATATCTCACGCACATGGAGCCCCCAAATGATCCTCCCTCCAATACGCAGGATGACATTTTCAAAGACCTTGGGCCCTTACCGGTGGCACATAGAACTGCAATCCCAAACATTTACCCACAAGCCCAAGTGGATCTGGAAGCTGAGCGTGTGAGGCTTGAGTGCGAGGCCCAAGAAGCCCAAGAATGCCAAGAAGCGAAGAGATTACACAAAGAAGCAGAGGACATGGAGGTAGCTGAGAGAGCAAGAAAAGAAGCCGAAGAGACCGTCAGAACTCAAGAGGACGAGGCAGCAAAGAAAGCACAGGAGGATGAGGCTGCCAAGAAGGAGGAAGAAGACGAGGCAGTTAGGAAGGCGGAGGCAGATAAGAAGGCTGTAGAAGAAGCTCAGGCCGCCGCAAGCAACAAGAGAAGATTAGCATTCTTTGCTGCGGAGGAGGATTGGCTTAACAGAAAAGCTCACGGATTTGTTGCTGACCTGCGAATGGCCGGATACGAAGATGACACAATTTTGGAAGCGGCTATACAAAGTCTTCGAGCAGAATATACAAAAAGGAGAAATGAAGACACAGTAGAAAGGGAGCACCTGCCGAGCAATAGGATTGTCAATGCAATGCTAGACAGAGTCTTGGCTCGTGCACTTGGTAAAGGAAAGAGAAAACTCTCAGCTGAGGAAGTAGAAAATAAGAGACAGAAGCTTGAACGAGAAGCCAGGGCAGCAAACACACGGAGGCTTCGTGAGGAAAAAGACAGGAAAGATGAAGAGGAGCGAGTAAGGAAGGAGGCAGAGCAGAGAGCAGCTCCGAAGACTCCATCTGCAAAGGCAAAGAAAACTCCAACACCTGCAAAGGCTAAGAAGGGGAAAACCATTCCTAAACGCACAGAACCCCCTTCCGATAACTTCCAAGAGCAGCGACAGAAGTTTAAAAATGACACGCCAGCTTGGACTCGCCACACGCAAGCACCACCGCCCCCAACAACGCAGAAGAAGCAAAGGTGGAGACCAGGGACAGTTGCCCTTAGAGAAATTCGCAAATATCAAAAGACCTGCACACCAATTATTCCAAAGGCACCTTTTGGGCGTCTCATCAAAGAGATTATCCACGACCAGCGCCGGGATGTCAATCGTGTGCAAGCGGCGGCACTAGGCGCTCTGCAACAACAAGGTGCCGAGGATATTTTGGTTTCGCTTTTCCAAGACGCGGTTTTGTGCATGGTGCATGCAAACGTGTCACTTTGAAGCCATCTGATCTTCATCTAGCTAGGCGTATCCGTGGAGAGGAAGCTCTCTTTCACTAGATAGGGGAAGCCTTTGTAATGCAACAAACCGTGTTTTGTAATCTCAATTTGATTAATGAAAAACCATGTCTATTTTCAAAAAAGTTATTTTCTATTGCAAGTGATTGTTGTCTTGTCAAGGTAATTGTAGTCTTTTGCATGTAATTGTTGTCGCTATGTACATTCGACCTCATGTGAACGCTCGTCTGCCACTGCCCGTCCGACTTTGGCTCGACTCGACGGGCCGATTTCTCCCGCGTATGGCCCCAGAAGGGTATATCAGCTGTGCGGGGTGCGCCGGGGCCGAGGGGGGGGCCGGTGGTCGCTCCGTGGAGCCTGTGTGCCACGGAGCGACTTTTGGCTGTTTGACCTGGTCAAACAGCCAAAAGTCACTCCGTGGCACACAGGCTCCACGGAGCGACCACCGCCCCCCCCCCCCCCCCCCCGGCCCCGGCTGGTCAAACAGCCAAAAGTCGCTCCGTGGCACACAGGCTCCACGGAGCGACCACCGGCCCCCCCCCTCGGCCCCGGCGCACCCCGCACAGCTGATATACCCTTTTGGGGCCATACGCGGGAGAAATCGGCCCGTCGAGTCGAGCCAAAGTCGGACGGGCGGTGGCAGACGAGCGTTCACAAAAATTGATTGAAACATCATGACAGGACACGACAACAACATATAAACACATCAAGAAGATAAAACTTAAAATCAGCTCGAAAAACATCTTGATGTCATTAATTGTTTGATTTTCACAGAAGGCAAATGAGTACATTGGATCTAGCCAACTCGCTTGATGAGCTTGGTGAAAGCCTCGTGGGTGAGGGTCTTTACTGATGGTTTGTCACCAATGCGTTCGGCTATCTCTTTGGCATCAGTGATGCCTTGTCCAAGGCTAAGGCCACAAAATCCTAGGAAAGACCCTGCACCTTTATCACCAAAGCTATAGATAGCTGCTTCCCTATTTACAAGAATACATTTATGGGCATTTTGGGCTATAGGGGCTTCAGACAGGATGGCGCTTAGGGCTCTGCACTTCAAAAATTCAGCTTGCGCATCATTTGAAAAGTCGTTGTGGATTACGCGAAGCATCTCGGCATTGAAGCTCGGGATGTAGTGCCATAGCGCAGCATCTTTCCCCTCCACCTCCTTTCGTGCTCCACCCTTTCGGCTTGCGAACCAGTCCATTTCTCTTGCGGTCTACAAAGTAGATAGAAGAATGAGTTGACTTCAAAAAATTACAAATTAAGAAGGGAAGAAATTGGGTGTACTACCTCAGTGGCATCATCATGATCCGCAAGGTCTGCATCACTAATATTGATGCTCCCGAGGCTGACGGAATCCGAAATGGCAAGCGGCTTGTGAGGGGCAAAGCTAGTTTCTGGCACACTCTCGTAGAAATCCTTGCACTGGGATATTTGTACAAGAGTCTCTGCCACAAGGGACTCTATTGAGGCATGATTTTCCGGGAGCGCAAGCACCTTTGTGACATCTGCGGAACTAAAGTCAATGTGGATGTCATCATCTTTGGACGGCTGTTGTGTGTCTCGCATGCCCGCGTACATAGCAATGACTGAGAGAGTTTCATCCTGGTGCAGCCCAAGGACATGGGCGATGTCATCCAAAAATAAGAACTCTACACCTTCTACTATGATGGGGTGTAGAGTTCGCACTTCGAGCTCTGGAACTTCATCCATGACATCGTCCCCTTCGATGTCCCGTTTCACAGCCTCAGCTTGCGGCTCTTCCGCCAGAGTCACAAGTGCAAGAGATGCTTCTTGCACTGGGGTGACAATCTCCTCCTTTGGGTCAGCTTCCTTGATCAAGAGATAAGGTGTGGCTTTCTTTGGAGGAGTGGCCTTCCTCTTTCCCTTGCTTTTCTCTGTTCCCTCCAAGATCAGGAGGGCAAGAGTCATGTCCCACCTCAAAAAACTTGTGCCAATGTTGCCCATTCCAAGACCTACCAGGTTATCTTCTTCCTCCTCCCTTAGATATGCGCTACTAAGGCCTTTGAGGAATCTTGCAAGCCTGAACCTGAAATTTTTGTCCGCTTTGTAGGTATGCTTGATAAGATCCACAGGCACCCAAGTTCCCTCCTCGTCTTCAAAGTTGACACAATATTCAGCCATGTATGTGTCCATGTAGCTAGTGAACGCCCCAAACACGTCATTATGGAGTTCGGCGGTGCCTTCCATGTCAATAGATGTCTGAAAGATGGGTGCAAGCTTCTCGATCAAGTGACCGAGGTCAAGCTTGTGCAATTGAGATAGGAGAGCTTGGGCGGGGGTGGCCATGCTTGAGTAGCGAAGAAGGCGAGGGGACCGCAAAGATGCCGAGAGTGAGGAGATGAACTCAAAGTGGCCAAAAGTGACTTATAAAGAGGTCTTTAAAACTTTTTTTATGTTTAAAAACTCACTTAAAACCTCCAAAAAAATAAAAACACGCGACAAAACTTAAAAGTGCACAAAATTGAATGCAAATTGCGAGTAGCCAAAATTGTTTTGATTTAATCTCTCAAAATCTGTTACATAGCTTGCTTGATATGGATACATCTGGGGAAGGGAATGCTTTTACAAAAGTAAGATGCCTCTTTCCTCTTACGTAGAGGTGTGTTATCAATCACAAATGAAAAGTCACCTTTCAGTGCAAACCTAAGGCCTAAGTACTCCCTTAGGTTCGCCATATTCCAATCAGCATTTACTACGATATCCCACACATCAGCTTGCGTGCTAACATGTACATCAAGCTGTTCTGCATCGTTGATGTCCGAATCGAGTGCTTGCCATTCGCCTCCATGTAAGGAAAGATAATAGAGAGTTGTTGCTTTCCAAGCTGGTACCGAACGACCATCTTCTCCGACACCACCATGCACTTTATCTTGTCACCCTGATGTTGAATAACCTTCAAATCCCACGAAGGTGGCAAAAAGGCACTCATTACTGTGCCTCCCTTTGCAATCCACATTGTAGGAGTCCGGTGAACATCAGCCTCCTTGAACAAAAACACAAACAAATGTAAAGGCATGAAGAACGTGAGAGTCGCACGATGTGACCCATAGGTGCACTTCATTGCATTGAACACATCAATCTCAATCCGACGTCTGGTTAGTGCAACCAAAGTATTGTCGGGCTTTGGCCAATCATGGTCCGTGAGACTTGGTGTGGGGAGCCTCCGTAGAGTCCCAGAACCATCTCTTGACGTGGGTACAATATACTCTACATGAAAGAAGAAAACTGAGCGTTCTAAAAGCTCTGATGTTGAACAACCAGTATATAGTAGCTTGCCGATTTCAAAGTGGTGCACCTCAAAGGTTCCAGAAAGGGCCTCTAAAGGCTCCCATTCCACAAATGTCGACGGAAAGATGTCTGCACAGAACATTACAAGAACACACTTGAAAAAATCAAGCTTCCGTAACATGAAATGATATTAGCATGTCTCAGTGCAGCCATAAAACAAGAAGCACAAATAAAACTTACAATTTGCAGGAAAGCGTTTGTGATTGGCATTGTCAACACGGAGTTGCGATGCCTTGTAGACGTGTTGGATCATCACCTACTTGCTTCCGTCAGCCCCCTGCTTGAGATCCACTATGCGACCCTTCCAATGGTGTGACTTTAACCCTATGTATCTGCGAGAGACTTTGTGGGCTCCCCTTGTGCTTAGACGCATCGTCACCCACATTCCTTTTGCAAAGGTGCTTGTAACCCACAAGCCAGTGTCGTCTTGTTCGTTGCTGCTGCTAAAGGACTCCACCCTTGAACGAGGTCGACGACTCATTGTGCTTGGCTAACCGACTAAGCTAAATGTTATGAAGTTGTAGGTGTGTGAGAAGATCTCTGCAACCTAATGCTAGCAGAGCATATAAGCTGGCAAGAGGAGTCAAGAATGTGTATAAGCTAGCAAGAGGAGAGTGAAGAATGTGTGCAAGCAAGAGAGGATGGACTTGATGGGGAAAAAAGGACTATTTTCCAAGCTTTCCATAGCCAAGAAGATCTCTGCAACCTAATGCTAGCAGAGCATATAAGCTGGCAAGAGGAGTCAAGAATGTGTATAAGCTAGCAAGAATGTGTGCATGCAAGAGAGGATGGACTTGATGGGGGAAAAAGTGGACTGTTTTCCAAGCTTTCCATAGCCAAGAAGGCACAGAAAGATAGATCTAACTTTAGGAGGGAAGGGGAAGGCAGAATGGGGAGGGAGGAGGCCAAAAAAGATTCTTTTAGTTAGAGAGAGACTCAAAACCGAATTGCTAGTTTTAGAGAGAGGAAGAGGGAGTGGGGAGAGGGAAAAGTAGCTTTAAATGAGGGATAATGATGGGGGGGCGTTTCTGGCCCTAGCCCACTTTTTGAGGTGGGGTCATTTATGCCAGTTTGAGCTGTCTTTATTAAAAAAAGGTGGGAAATCTGATTTTATTGAAAGATTTTGCATTTTCAGCCCAATTTCTTTTAAAAAAAAACGTATGATTCAAGTTTGACCCCTACATATTAGGGGCAAGGAAACCCAACATTTTTCTCCACATGGCCTTCTCCCATTGCACCATTCCTTAATGACTGTCATTAGGCTTGGGGCAAATTAAAGGGCCCAAGAAGACCCCAAACAAGTCCTAATGCATCGGGTTCCTTGACAAGAATGCCCCACTTTGAAAACTTCTTTTAAAGCTTCGAAGAAGGAAGCTTTATCTTTCATCTTCAAAGATATGAACCATTGGCCACCTTTGCTATCCAAGGTGAAGCCAAAAGCACTTATCTTAGTCTGGTAATCTATGTGGCCAAATGCTTCGCAAATCTAATTAAACATCTCTAGGTGAGTAATGGGGTCACCTGTATCATCAACTTTGTGATCAACTTAGAGATGTTTGTTGGTTTGGTTCATTCCGATCTGGGTTGAGTCGGTACAGGGGGAGTGATACCTGCAGCTATGCCCCTCCCTATTTCCATGGCTAGTCTAAACATTTCAGGTGTCAATGCTATCATTGCAATATTAGTGGTGCTGGTTGGGGAATGGGTTGTGGAGTGGGTCCGGGTGGATAATAGACTATCAAAGGTCTTTTCCCTCCTTTGGGAGGATTGGGTTGTGGCCCATGTAGTCCCGTTTGATATACTGGGTGTGCCCCTTGAGGTGGGTACAACTGATAGATGGGTGGGATTGGTCATTGCGATGGGCTTGGGTATACCCACCTACTTTGGTATGATGTCTCATCCCTTTGGAAAGATGGACCTGGTTGTTGGTCCGGTAAGGTTTCTAGGCAAGTATGGCTCCCCAAATTGGTCACTAGGTCTGGGAGTTGATCCATATCTCTCATCCTGGGTTGCAGATCTCTGGACTGTGTGTTTCCCATGATAAAATTGTGAAGCCTTGACGCAAGGCTTTGTTGAGAATGTGTTGGAGAGATCAGAGTTGGTTCTTGGACAAATGGTCTATCCATACATTGTGGTTGAGGCTCTCTTGCCTCAAGGTCTGGGGTCCCTTGTCCACTACTGGTGGGGAGGTCTTCACTCTCACTAGTATTGTGAAAGACGAGCACCATTTGACTCCACGCAGTATTTACTAATGGGTCCGATCTTACTTTGCGAAGGGGCTTCTTGAGAGCTTACTTCATCGAAGAGAGGGTTATTCACACCAACCTACCCGAGTGTAGGTGCATGAAAATATAGAAGTGTTGTGCAAAACCCTGTGAGAAAAATGTTGTTTTTTTAAAGGAACGGTCATACGCTTGTGAGCCAACGAGCATACGCTTCTAGAATGCTATGGGAACAGGTGTTCGCTTCTCAGGAAGAGAAGGAACGGATGTTCGCTTCAAAGTTGGAGGATGGAACTGGTGTTTCATTAGGGGAAGGTTGAGGTCTATGGGGGCCCTTTAAGCTGCCATGAGATTAAGGAGATGATTAGTGTGAAGGCCAATAGGAGAAATACATGTGTACAAAAATGTTGGGTTGATTAAGAACCTAAATCTTGTGGTCAAAGGTAGAATCTTACCTTTTTGAGATCTGCCAGCAAAGAAAATCTTCAATATCTTTTCTTTTTATATTTTTATAAAGGAAAAGTTTCAAAAAGTTACCCCCCTAACTTCCCTCTTCCCTCCAAAAGTAGGGGCGTGTTTCTCTCTCCTCCCTTTTAGACTAACACACTTTACCCATCTACCCCTCTCTACACCCTCACTTGCAGCCCTATCTTCATCTCCAACTTGAGGGAAGCTCTTTGCTACTAGCTACTCAGAGAAAGCTCTGTTATCAGCCTCTCTCTCTCTCTCTAGAGGAAGCTTTGTTATCAGACTCTGTGTGTGTGTGTGTGTGTGTGTGTGTGTGTGTGTGTGTGTGTGCAAGCAGGCACCTAATGCAATCTCTCATTAGCTTTCTTTTGAGGAAAGCTCTTTGCTACCAGCTACTCAGAGGAAGCTCTGTTATCAGCCCTTCTCTCTCTCTAAAGGAAGCTCTGTTATCAGACTCTCTCTCTCTCTCTCTCTCTCTCTCTCTCTCTCTACAAGCAAGCACCTAATGCAATCTCTCATTTGCTTTCTTTTGAAGCTTTAGCTTTCTGTGTGTGCGTGCATGTGCATGTGTGTGTGTGTGTGTGTGTGTGTGTGTGTGTGTATGGATTTGCAGCGATCTTCTTTGAAGCTTTAGCTAGCTCTCTCTCTCTCTCTCTCTCTCTCTGAGCAGGTATTTTCTTTTTTGCCATATTCTTAACATTCACTTTCTTTTCATTTGGGCTATCTATGCTCTTCAGTGTGTACGCAGGCCATCATCCACTATCGAGTCCATGGCTATTTCCAAAGTATAGGATGATGAAGGTTATTGGATTCCTATCGTTTTTAAGCAGTTCATGTGGATAACAATGCAACCCAGTTTGAGGGGTGCACACAAGGTTCCTCGAAGGCATATGGCTTCCACAAGCCATCACTAGAAAGGAAGGATCTTAGAATTCAAAGTTTGCAACAAGGATGGAAAGCGACTTGCAAAGGTGCAACATGTTTACACCTCAAGTCAAATACATCTTGAAGATGAGAACTCACCACGGTTCCCAACTAACTGTAAGTTTCAGAACTTATTTATAGTTTCTTTGCTTTAGAGAAATTCTTGCATGAAGACTATGTGAATATCAAGAACTCCAATGTATTCTATTGTATGCAGATGTTTTCCCTTCAACATGTGTGGAATGGCAGCCTCTAGAATGTTTTACAGGGACCTTCGAAGCATGTCATGTTGATCTAGGTAGGCTTATGTATGCTGGGGAAACAAGTTCCGAACTTGCAAATAGAGGAGTATTTTTCATTGCTGCAACATATGTTGTGCCACAAAGGGGAAGGTTTGGAGCACTTGAGCCAATTTCTCCTCCTGCACTAAATAGCTCGGAATGGCCCATTCCAGACCCCACCACAATGGAGAGCTTTCAGCGCAAGATTTTCCATGACATTCAGTCAAGCCTAAAGGCTGCATATGGATCCCATAGGATAAGTGTACCTCTTTTCATGCCTTTACATGTGTTTATTGCTATTTTCAAAGTAGGCAAGTTCCATCGCACCCCAACAATGTGGATAAGCAAAGATGGGGCCTTTGAAGCTCTAGATACATTTCTAAAAGGCGATTGGACCACCAAGGTGGCAGAACATCAGGGGGATGCAATAAAGTGCTCAGCGATAATGTCAATGGTGGTAAGATGCAGGTATCAGATAGGCAAGCAAAATCTAACTATGGTGTACCCAATTAGAAGGTGGAAATGCTCGCATCATGAATGGGAAGCTTTGGACTCTGATCTCTATGCTAGGGAGGAGGTAGACTTTCATATTGAAGTTCACCCAGGAGAGGAGCATACAGTGGTAGTTAATGATGATTGGAATTTTGCTCAGTTGAGAGATCGTATTGTCATGTCCTTTAATGTAAGGAACCAATTCAAGTTTGTTGTTTCTAATCGACCTATGCATCACATGTCAGAGAAACATACACTCTGTGTGTCATTGGAACCCCCTAGGGTCCTTAGCTTGAAAGACTATTAAGTTGCAGACTTAGGTAACATTTTGAGTAATTTTTGGCGATAATTTGTAGTGGTGTACTTTTAAATACAAAAATTTTGATTGCACCATAGCCCCAATGTCCTCTGTATTTCACTGCAATTTGGATTTTAATTTTGTTAATTTTAAAATTTTTAAGTATGTTTTATAAATTTATTAAATGTTTTAATGGAATGCTTTATAAGAATAGGTTTTGCTCTATAAAGCTCATTTCATTCTTAAGATCTTGCAGTTTCTATTTCCCTTCAATATCCCGCCCCATGGCTTCAAGCTCTAGCTCGCTACGTGCAAGCTTGAGAAAATTGGGCTCTCAGTAGGTGCAAGTCAGAACATCGCCATTTTTGAGGGGGTGATTGATATGCAGAGAACTATAGATCTTCACGCAGAGGCTTTTCAAGAGCAGGTCCAGTACATGAATGATGTAGTGGCACAATATGTCGTGATATTGCCTGAGTCCACCACTAAATGGGTTCCAGTGGACTTAATCAGGCATCTGTACCATGGTGACAAGTCGTTCCGATTCAGGCTCAACCGATTTTTGAAAGGGCTTACATCTAGCAATTACAGGGTCAAAGATGATGACACCGTTTATGAATTGTAGGTTGGTAATGTAGGCAGCACTACCTTCCTTTCATGGGATATGACGTTAGCACTGTTTTTGCAAGAAGCCAGGGATGCAGAAAAAAAGAAGGGAAAGGCAATGGGTAAAGAAGTAGCTCTTGTGAAGGAATCCAAAGGCGAGGTGGAAGAGGTTTTCTCAGAAGAAGCTGAAGCATCCATGGCCTTGGTGCTTCTCCAACAAGGGTCAACTGAGCATGAAGAGCCTCATCATGACCTCGAGGGGGATGCAATTGTGGAAGAGATCCCTGAGTTGGATGTAACCACTTTGAATCCCATCATCATGGATAACAAGGAATTTCTTTTCCTTGATGACATTTGTAAATCCTTGGGGTTAAGGGAGGATGAGGCCCTAAGCATATTAGCAATTGGGTCTGGTTTCTGCAAAGAAGACACACCTGAGCAACAGACTGCAGGTGTACAGATTGATTTTGATGACCATGATCTTACCAAAGCGCTAGCATTCCAAGGTTATGATACAGAACGTACAATTGAGGAAACTGTTTCCAATGCTCTTGTTGCTATAGAAAATGTAGCAGTAGAGTATGAAAGTGTCCCTCAAGAAGCATTTCAACCACATAAGCGCTTGCATGTAGATACATCAGTTGAGCAGCGTGGAAGCAGTATAGACATATGCAACCCATGCACAAGCCAATGTGATGATGACATTGAGGTGGGGTTAAATCAAAGTCGTGCCTTCATATTTATAAGTGAGTTGTTACTAACACCTAAACTTTTTCTCTTGTAGAAAGCTTATATTTTTGACAAGTTTGCTGCACGTGGAGGTGGAGTTCGTGTGCAATCCGATGGACGAGACACCTCCCTGATTCATTACCTTCCTAGCCTCTCTCCATCATTTATTCGAGTAATCCATTTAGAGTACTCTGAGGAGGCACAAGCAGAGCTCATCAAGTGTAAAGCTCTAAGTGGGGTTCTCACTGAAGATGGGCTAGCAAATAATGCAAACAAATGTATACTTATTAGGAGGGAGGCAGCTATGTATACATTTGCAGGCAACTACGCCGGCCATGTGCTAAGCCATTGTGCTACATCAATCTCCAAAGGTGTAACCAATCCTAGTATTATAGCTAATAGCCTAGGTGAGAAAGCCACGCAGAGTGACCAAGATAAAGAAGCTCTCAGAAATCTTCTCAGGAACTTGTAATTTTCTTTCTACGAATTCAATACAAAATGTATACTTTTTTAATTGTAATGTTTTTAAGAATTCTCAACCATTTCTCTTGTTTATTTGTTGTGTCAGCACTGTGCCCTATAAACTATTGGGTAGCCATGTGAATGTGTAGGAAATTTCATTGATAATGATCAAATATTTGTTCAGATATTGTCAATTAACATCCAGTTGAAATCTGGCAGTACAAAATCTGAACAATTTAAAAAAAATCAAATGTTTTATATTTTTTGATATTTGTAAGCAGATTAATCATCAAAAAAGTGTACATAATACATGAATGAGTACAAAAATGAAAAAAATAGGCCTGTGCGCTACGGCGTGAATTTAAGCTTTTCAAAGGTGAGAAAGGGCTTAAATTCACGCCGTAGCGCACATGCATCATTTTTTCATTTTTCTACACTTTAATGCATTGTGTACACTTTTTTGATGATTAATCTACCTAGAAACATAAAAAAAAGGAGAAAAACTTCTGATTTTTTAAAAAATGTTCTATCTATTGCCAGACTTCACCAGGTGATTTTGAGCCCCAAATGACTTTTTTTTTGTCCCTGAGCTTTTCTGAGGCCTTATTGAGCTTTAAGCCTTTTTTGGTCCTAAAATAAATTCAATTTAATTTTGTTTCTGCACTATGTAAGGATCCTTTGTTCAATAATACCATGTATAACAAGATAATAATCAAATTTCATATTGGTTTTCACAATCACCTTATCAATAATACAAATTTTGTTCCTGTTTGACCAAAGCTCTTCATACATGATCAACAGTTTTACCCATTCAAACCATAGTACATGAAATAAAATGTCTGCTTTTATAACATAGTTGAAACAAATAAATACATTGGTTAACGAGTCATTTACAATATCTCCTTATCAATAATACAAATTTTCACAATCACCTTATCAATAATACAAATTTTGTTCCTGTTTGACCAAAGCTCTTCATACATGATCAACAGTTTTACCCATTCAAACCATAGTACATGAAATGAAATGTCTGCTTTTATAACATAGTTGAAACAAATAAATACATTGGTTAACGAGTCATTTACAATATCTCATTTTGTTCCTGTTTGACCAAAGCTCTTCATACATGATCAACAGTTTTACCCATTCAAACCATAGTACATGAAATGAAATGTCTGCTTTTATAACACAGTTGAAACAAATAAATACATTGGTTAACGAGTCATTTACAATATCTTATAGATTCAAAAAAATGTATTACAATGTTGGAGATTACAAAAGGCACAAAGGCCGCCACATAAAAGCTTAAACCTATCCAATAAAGCCTTCCTTATGGAGCGCTTTATCTTGGCGCAGACGTAGTGCAAGTGCCATGTCAACAGGCTTTAGGGTCACCCTTTTGGCGTGAGCATGGCACAACACCGAATCTTGAAATAGAGAGACCAAAATTGTTTCTGACGCCTCTTGGAGGGCCTGGAGTGCCGTACTCTGTACCCGAGTGACCCTGTCATTGTACTTGTCGATGACTTCTTTTACAAATCTTGCAAAAGGGGCCTTTGCCATGATGGGGTCTATGCTCTTTTGGTACTTTCTGATTTCTCACAGAGCCACGGTCCCCGGTTTCCATCTTCTCTTCTTGTTGGCTCTACAGGGGGTGGTGGTGGATGTGACCTCTCTTCCCATGGTTGTTATCATTTCTAAATTTCTTTCGCCTTTCTTGCTCGGCTGGATCTAGATTTAGTCTTCTTTTACTTGCTTCTGCCTTCTTCTTTTCTTGTTCTTGTTTTAATTTGCGTGCTTCTTGAATTCTTTGTTGCTCCACCTGCTCCCCTCTTTCCCTCCCCCTTTGCTCCTCCTGCTCGTGTCTTTCCCTCTCCCTTTGCTCCTCTTCTTGTCGTTGTTTCTCCTCTTCCATCTCCACCTCTTGCTGCCTGTTTACATGTTCCTTCTTTCTCTTGACACAAATCTTTATTCTTTGTTTTTTAGGTGGAGGCTGGGGCTGATGCCTCTCAAGTTTCTCATGTAGTGTTTGTGCTAAGAGCCTATCCTGCTCCTCACAACGGCTTATTTCCTCTGCTTCATAGAAGTCAGTAGTCTATTGATACTGCTCTTGCTCAGTATAGAGAAGTGCTTCCCGGTCTTCCTCAAATGCGACCCTTAGCTCCTCTTCTAGCTGCTGAGGGAGTAGGGCTTGCTGTTGCTCTCTTCTTCTATCCGCCTCCTCATCAATCTGGCATTGTTGCTCTTCCAGCACACGCTCCTGCTGCTCAGCCTCTGAGAGAGGTCGGGGGAATGGTGTACGCGTGGCTCTAAATGAGCCGGTGTCTCCGGGCTGCTTGGAGACATCCTCAATATTGTCTAGTCCTGAAAGCACATCTGGCTGTACATCTTCTTGTCGAGTCTCTACCTCTCTGTCCATGCTTGTATGCTTCTTTTTGATGCGTTTTTGCACTTGTTGTTGAAATGCCTGTGCCACGGCGACTGCCTGTATCAAATTGTGTGCACCAGACGGTACGTTTGGGTTCTCAGTTTTGCGTGCAGTGTGCTTAGTTCTAGCCATCCATTGACTTACACGAGTGAATGAACGTGAAAATGTACTTTTAAAACTGACTTTTACAGGTTTATATAGTTTTTAAAAAAACTTATTGATAAAAAAATTCTCTAGGAATTAAAAAAAAAGCTTTAACTTAAAAAAGGCTATAATTTTTTAATATGGAACCCATTTTCGATCGATACGCCTACGCGCACCGAACCACTCACGCATCCCATGCATGGCACTTGATGCTCACCATGCAATTGCTCGTTGCAGATTGACATTTTTTACAACCTTTCGTAGTAATGACACCTGCCCTTTTGGTTTCTGTTGGCGTCGACCTCCTAAACTGCGATAAAACCAATTAAACATCTCATGCAAGGCATTGCTTTTTTCCTTACCACCTCCACCATGTCACGTGTTCTGAAAGTATGCTGCCTTAGCTTGATAATGAGAGCGCTCCATTCCTTGGGTGCTCCAAATCGCCATTGGACCATATTGGTCGAGAAAAAACTGTGCGTGGGCAAATATAATGTGCTGCAACAAAGATCATATCAGAATTTTACTATTTGGCGATTAATATCAGTAAATAGATAGAAAGGTAAATACCATATAGTGGGTGATATGTGTTTCTCCTCATGCATCAACCATTTGTTGAGTAAATGTATGTATTGCAGTCTTTAAGTTTGTAATCTCCTCAGCAACAAGTGGAGCCTTTTCTAGCAATCGAATCATTTTATCAAGTGACTCCCACAGCCTTGCACGCTTGAGACCAAGCTCTGCATTATTCCCACGATAAGTGGTGCATTCACAAATGGCCTTCCATATCTCATATTTTGTGTGACTATTGGACCCCTCGTAATTTGAGAGAAGGTGTCTTGCTTTGGACCCACCCATGCATATTTTGTTTGGATTATCCTGACCCAGTCCTGACTTTTTAGTATCCGTAGTTAACTTTACAGCACCACCATGAAGCCCCACACTTGAAAGGACATCTTCCAGCTTACTGATGCATTCGTTGTTGTTTGCGAAGATGTTCAGGCTCCATATTCCATGCATAATTGATATGTAACTTTAGTAATTTGTCCATTATGCATAATCTGGCATGAAGCATGCAAATATGAACACGGGAAAGTGGAATCTCTAATATAGGGCTCCATGAGATATCTTCTTGATCGCGATTAGGCGGACAATTGGTATTACAATTCATAATGCCATTAACCCACTGCATAGGTTTCTTTGGATCTTTGTGCATTGTATTCATTGAAGGTGGTTGTACATTTTTCTTGCCCTTTGCATGAGATTTGGTTGTCTTGGTGGCTGCAACCTTGCCTGAAGCTTTGCCGCGTTCAATATACTCTGATTTTGAATGCCAGCAATAAATACATGGAAAAAAAGTATTTGCTCCTAGCTTGCATCCTAGCATACACTTCAATGTCTTTAAATCCCCTGCCATGTGCCACTCAACTGTAAATGTTCCTACATCTTCCACATGCAAAGTCTCTCCTTTTGATTGCAATGATATGACATTTGGGATGCCTGTTCGGGTAAGGTACCATCGCAATGTATCATTCGTCTCCTGTGGAAGCTCAAATGCTGACAACCACCATATATTCTTTTCTGATTGCACTCCATAGTAATCTTTTCCCTGAGATTTCCTTCCCGTGTTGGAATTTGAGGCTTGTGCACTACAGTCAAGAAGATTATCATCCTGTTCCAGATTTCCTTTGATAGCCCTGTTCATAATTGTTAGGCAGGCTGACTCTTTCTAATTTTCGTCCTTTTACAATTTGACACTCATCAAGCTTTAACACAAACACAGCTTGACCTTGGCACTCCTCAATGCTTAGACCATAATACGAAATCATAGCTCTTTGAAGGGTCCTTAAATCAATAAAGACATTGTTGTACTTGTTGTATTCAAATACCTTTGTAGTACATACAGGCAGAGCATCCTCCACATGACGGTAGCCACCTAACATGTTCGCAATGTCTGAGTTTGCACTTTTTCTTGCCATGGTTACACTGTATGGTAGCATGGGTCGAAGAAGTCCTTTAGCACGATGACCTAGTGTAAACACCCTGTAAATGGCTTCATATCCCTTCCTATTGACACTAGCACTATCACATGCATCCATAATCTGTATGGGGCTTACCATATTTTGCAACTCTCCAGAAATTTTGTTTCGGATTTGCTTAGATATTTTGCATGTGGGATCTTCTAGCAGCTCTACATTCCTCAGCACCACCTTCATATCCCATCATATCCCCAGCAATATCTCTACATGGAACATAAATACAAAATAACATCAGCATGTTTCACAAAACAGAATGGCCTGCAAAACAATGGCAAGAATAGAAGTTACCTTGTTGCTCGTACACGTCGTTTTCTTGCTCCACTTAGGGTTGCCAAGGTTTCTAGGGACTGACGCTTTCTTTTCCGTTGTCGAAAGCCTACTGGAAGCTTCTTCAGGCTTGCAAGGTGTCGTTGCTTGTTTCGTGCATCCTTGTTTGGCTGCATTCATCTTGTCCCGTTCAATATCAAAGGTCTGCTTAAGCAACAAGTTGTTCTTCTGGAGCTCCTGATTCTGAGTTTTCAAGTTGTTCACCATTCTTCAAGCCTATCAATGTCCTTCTTGTGTTGCTGCTGCAACTCATGCCATAAGCCTCGAAAATGCACTCTTGAATGCGATTCCTGAGCTGCAACAAAAGAAAGCCTCCTACAATAGCCAAATAGACCATTAGCTCCATCACCTACATACGTAAGAAATGTAGTGATATTAACAAAATGAGGTGGAGTGATTGGGGTTTAATGGTTGCAAGTCTGACAGCCTCCCTAGATATTCTCTGTCATCAGTACAATATCACTCTAGATTGAATGCACTTTATGACCAATTAATTGCAGTTCAATGCACTTTATGCCCAATTAAATGCATTTAATCTATTTTTAATGCCTCTGCTAGTTCTGGGTAGCAAATCTTACTAGATTTAGGTTGCAGAGGGAAGGAACAGACGTGGCAGATTTGCCATAGCCGTGGCCTGAGAAGTGAACGGACGTGCGCTTCTCAGAGAGCAACTTGGCAGAATGTTGTTTTGCCTCGGATTTTCTTCCTTCTCCTGCTAATTCAGGTATCTTCCTAGGATTTTTTTTTGTGTTTTTGTTTTAACAAGGAGCTAGAGCTAGTCTGTAGCTCTCATTGGTGCCTATAATACATGATTTAATCTAAGAAAATGAAATTAATTAGATGATTAAGCGAATATTTAAACATAAATAAAAACATAAAAAATTAAGATTTGCTTGGATGTTAAGGGCAACATAAGGGCACTCACATGCTTCTCCCACTCTCGGTGAAGGCTCAAATGCTCCAATACTCGATCAACAACCAAAGCTTAGGGTAATCATCATCAAAACACAAAACAAAACAAGGTTAATTAATCTACCAGTGGATTTTCACTCCTATCAAAGACTCTAGCTAATCAATCAAGTGAAGGACCCTAAGCTAAATGACTTCCTTGGCAGTGACGCCAAAAATGTTAAGGAATAACATACTACCTTGCATACACAAGAGAAAAGAGAAGACAAAGATACATGCAAGGGTCGAATCTGGTGAATGGCACTTAGCCAATCCTATGAGGGTTAACTCTTCGATGTGAAGCTGCTAGGGGCTCGCTCCACACTCTCCTTGTGTCACCCAAGTAGAGATCCAATGCTAGGTAGTGAGCAAGAGGGAAGGAGCTATGGAGAGCTCAACCTCTACCTCATGCCAATCGTATGCAAATGGAACATGGTAGATACCAATGAGAAGGTAGAAGAGAAGAGAAGGGATAACACTACCATTCCAACTCACATACACCAACAATCAAAGCAAGCAAGCAATTACACAAGCAAGCAAGCAACCATAAGCTCAAATGAGAGAGAGAGAGAGAGAGAGAAGGCAAACTCAATTAAGACAAATGGGATTTTCCATTTTCATATTTCATAAAATGTCTTATATACATGAGCTCATATTTACAATGTCCGGCCACCCAATTACAAGTGGGGGCCCAAAACTAGTCTTCCTAGTTTTACTAGCTCTATGTACATCGAATTCTCATGACCGGCGTTACACATGTCGTAAGCTTGGTCATCCCATGTCTCATTTACAATTAGCACATTGTGTGGTTACAAAAAGATGAGTTATAAAAGGGCATAGTAGCCACGTGAAGGGCATGTCTACTAGAGTAGTTAACAATATGCATGCATGTATGTTAGATCTATTACATGAGCTAATTCATGAGTTTTATGCATGAGCTTCATGAAAAGTTGAATGAGCTTCATAAGCTTCATGCAAACACTACCAGACAAACCCCCCTCCTATAGTGATGGATTTTTCCATGGCTATAAGGGGAAATTGAGCATCGCATATGTCGTCTCACTACTGGGGGACGTCGCTTAAACGATAAATGTAGCGATACAAATACATCATATAAATGACTTTGTTTTTTATCGCATACACGATAAAACGTTTCTCATGCAACATATAATATTTTATTTTGGGTAGCATTGTTTAAGCGATGAGATGCATTGCTTTTAAGCCACACTAATACTTTTTTTTCCAACAGATTATAATATATATCACACACACACACATAAGACACACACACTCTCTCTCTCTAACGCACACACACACAAGATACTCTCTCTCTCTCTCTCTCACACACACACACGCACGTACAAAATTCTCTCTCCCTCTCTCTCACGCACACAAAGCACTCTCTCTCTCCCTCTCTCTCTCACACACACAAAGCGCTCTCACACATACATAAATCAATTAATTAGTACTCTCTGTCTTGTGGATCGATCAAACACAAATATACATCTCATTACTCAAGCATACATCATATTACTCAAGCATGGAGGATTATATGACCGGTAAGCACACTAACTTAACACTTTGTATTTGTACACAATTTTAAGAAATGTAAATCCTCTTTTATATATACAAATGTAAGTGTATAATCCGATCAAGGTGGGGATACAATCCAATCAAATCGGGAATATGATCTGAAGCTGAGAATATACAAAAAAAGGTAGCATATATAACCAAAAGTTATGTACAAAGCGCATATAAATACATAAAGAATGGGTGAAACAAAATGTGGTGGGTGAGTCATCCTAGGACTGGTCATCATCAAATGAATGGATGTGCTCTCTGTTGAAATATACAAGTGAATAGGGTGTGTGCGGGAACAAGCCCTTAGCAAGAGGATGTAAAAGAGAATTTGTAAATGTGAGAGAAGCTGTGAAAAGGTGAGAAGTATCTACTGGGAGAGAATAAAGGGTAGCATGAGGAGATTTAGGAGGTGTGGAGATATTCTGGGAAGAGGTGGAGAGAATCAAGCAAAAGAGGTGGAGTGAATCAAGGAGAGATCAGTGGGATTAGATGCTTGGATATATATATATGCTTATATATATATATATATATATGCTTATATGTATAAGCATATATGAAACCAACAAAAAGAGGAAAGTTGGACACGTCATGAGAATATTTGCATGTTTACAAAATCATAGTTGATCATTATCAACTCTCTCATCTGCAAAACGATCATATATATATATATATATGTATGTATGTATATATATATATATATATATATATATATATATATATGTATGTATATATATATATATATATATATATATATGTATGTATGTATATAATCATTTAGCTACAAAAAGGCCAGTGGAGAAACAATTGGGAAAAAACAAAATTTTGATGTAGTTTCCAACAATCATTCTGACCAAATTATAGATAATATTTTAGACCAATATTCCAACGATATTATAGACAAAAGTTTAGACCCACTTTCAATTCCGACGGCACGGAGGCATCACAACTTGCTCAAAACATAAGCATCGAGTAGTATTGTAGGCCACCGAGAAGATATGTTGGTCAAAGGAGAAGAAACAAAGCAACTTAATGGTGGAAGAAACTCACGAGGATGCTCCACAAGAACACCTTTTGTGTGGGTGTGATGATGTTTTATGTCAACCTTGGGGATGGAAAACCTTTGGTCAAGATGTGCCTATATGTGTATGGATGTGATGCTATATATGTTCATGTGCATGATGTCATGTCATGTTGATCTAATCACCCCTAGTCCACCGATGATGTAGGCTAAGTGATGTATATGTGTGTCTCCGTTTACAGGGGGAAAACTGTCACATTACCTTTTGGGGATGATGCCCATTTGGGCATCAAGGGGGGGTGTTAAAAAATTTGGTCCCGTTATGTCACGTATAAGATACATGTATGCGGGAGTAAGGTAGATGTAGTTTAGGATGTCATGAAATTAGAATGGATGAAGGCTAAGGTTAGTAGAATGGATGAAAAATGTAGTCAATGGTCAAAAATAGGCACATCGAAGGTGCAAGGGTGCACAAGGCAATTGGGAATTTATGAACACATGGATAGCACAAGTGTGCATGGAGCATGTGGATGAGATCTCTTTTTTTCCAGGGCTAGTGATTCAGAGCGTACTATTACATTTCTTTATGTTAGAAGTTTTTTTACATGAAAACTCTCAACATAGGTACTATTCAATCAAAATCTATTAAAAGGCACTTCGACTACTTACTTGAGCTAAAAGTTTTGACAAAAAGCACATCAATTTCTAAAAAATAAAAGCATTAGAAAAAACATTAATTTTCCTTTCAATTTGCCTTGCATGTGTGCCTTGTATACCATTCATAACGTCGACCCATATTCTCTTTAGAGGGCACATATGTCGAGTCCTTATGCCATTCATGACCTTAACCCATACATTCTCCTTAGAAGACACGTGTCCAATTCTCAAAATCGATGCTAGAGCTTAGACTCTAGGTGTTATATAATGTCCACCCTTTAGTTGAACGAAGATGCCTGGATGCTAGTGTGCCATGCTAGTGAATTGGCATCATGGGTTACCTCGCATTAAATACTAGTTATCTAGTGCTATTGGTATAGCTTCAAACCATGCTTGACGGGTGTATGATGTCTTGCAATGTGACAAGTAGTGCCACGCTTGATGGATATATGTGGTCAAAGTGAAACAAGTGGACTATGCTAGACAATTACACACAGTCAAAGTGTAATAAATTATTTATGCAAATGATGCACCATGTAATTCAAGTATGACAAGTGGTAATACTATTATAGGACCTTTTCCCCAAGTACAAGCTTTCAATAAATTTTATAAATTACTTTAAACAAGTTAACTACAAGTTAATACATCAACCTTAGAAGAAGAATTGAACGAAAAAATTTAATGAATAAATATTTATGAACACAAGACAAAAGCATTAGGTCCAATCTGCCCCCTAATATGCAAGACTCGTGATCTCACATATGAGAATTTCAATGATTTATTAAGGTATGAAGTAATTTGATACAATCAATACATCTTCTCATCAAAGGAGAAAATAGAAGATGGAAAGAAAAGAGAGCTTCATCCAAGGAACTTGCAATTCTTACAAACCATGTTTAATCTCTCTCTCTCTCTCTCTCTCTCTCTCACTCACTCATGAAAATTATAATTAAACTATATAAGAAAAACAATAATAGAACTAATACTCCCTGTAGATGTTTGTTTGTCTCAGCTTGTCCTAGCTCCCTGTGTACAAGTACAAGCCTGTAACTTGCAATCATTGTATCTCTTTGGTTTTTTGTTAAATGTAGTTGAGTTGGTACTTAAAATTATGGTAATAAGTCTGGTCTGCAACTTAGCGACGAGGGCCATTTTGCTAAATTTGGTTGCATGCAAAAGCTAACCTACTTTTGGGGATCTCTATCATAAAGATGTTATTTTTATCACAAATTTATTTTCTTTATATTTTTTTAATTATTTAGAGAAATGCATATACTCTCATCTCTAACTATAATTTTTATTGAATAAATATAATTAAATTCTTAAGACAATTCACTCACATAACAATACTTCTCCCTGGTTAAGAAAGCAACTGTCCTCAGTTGTGTAGCTTGCAAAACCTGGTCTAGAAATTTGACAAAAGAAAATTCCAACAAACCAGTAGGGTTGTGCACATGGTACATTAGATCATACATTACCAATAAAATATGTTTAGCAAGTCTTACCAAAACCATCAACAATAAGGTATGCATGTTGTTAATTTTTATATATTTTTTTTTCCAAAAACAATAATAGTTAGTAAGAAGCATACCCTTTATACCAAAAGCTTGATATCATTATTAAGATATCAACCATCTCGATCCATTGTATTATATTCATGCCATATTCATCCTGGCTAATGAGCAACACATGCTCACACTTTCTCAAACTATACCAGTTATCAACCATCACACAATGTGAGCAACACATGCTCACACTTTCTCAAACTATACTAGTTATCCACCATCACGCAATGTTAGCAACTCACAGCTACTAACATCGATAGCAATCATGATTACTGACCCATACTCAAGTCCAGTTTTCTCTAAGTCATGGGCATCCCCAATGACCCCAGAGAACCACTCCTTGAAAGAGAAACTAGTAAACTTGCAAGAAACCCCACTGAGGAGGATTCAGAGAGAGGAAGAGAACTTTAAAGAATATAAGTGAGTTGTCTGAAAGTAGTGGGGCTAGAAAGAGGAGACTCAACCTTGCAAAGAAATGTGTCTCTCACATTTCAGGTATTAATATCCATCAAAATTAGGAGAGAATCAAGCGTCTCATGGAAACCATAAACAAGGCAGACTTGGTCAGAATTCTTCAATCTCCAGAGAATACAAATTTGAGAGATCTTACTCTCAAAGAGTTGGTAAGAGACTTAAGGACCATTGTGAAACCAGATGAAATAGTAGAGACTTGTGACACTGTGGGTATTAGTCGCAAAGGTAACCAATCTCTTTCTGGATTATAGTTCCAAAATCTTAGATGCAAGAGAATAAGAGCTTTTGGTTTGCTAAGATCCCTTTCAGTTTCTACTGCTAGGACTGTGATGAATCAAAAAAAATTTGAGTATTTTTAGAGAGTACATACATATTGAAGGGATAATGCCTTATGAGAAGCAAAAGAAAAAGAGTACATTTGTTTATAATGCATTCAACAATATATGGGTGGATCATAGAAAAGTATAAATTGCAATGGTGCATATGTATAAAATTATTGTAGAAGAATGTGGTGGTGTGCTAAAGTTCATATTGAAGCAGGGTGAGGCACAGATCCAAAAAGGAAAAAAGATGGAAAGAGTGAGCATATCTATTATGAATAGGGAAACATAAAATCTAGTCTCAGAGATGGAGCTTTGGTGGGCTGATGCCAACTAAAAATCATCAAACCCTTAAATGGTTGTTCTCCCACATAGGTATCCCTAATATCATTCAATCCCAAAGTACTAGAAATATGTTCATAGTTGATGGAGTTGGCAATTTCAAAGTGGAATGGCATTTGGGTGCTGACTTAAAGACTATCAAATGTATGCTTGGAATATGCAACGGGCTAATGCTAAGTATCCTTGCATTTATTGTATGGAAGGTATGTGATCAAAGAGTGGAGCAATTTGCGACCAGCAAGGAGAGTCCCAATGAGAGACTCTATAGATCTGAGTAAGTTCAAGAATAAAGAAAACATTTGGGATCCCATTCTTCCTATCTCTCTTAAGAATGTTCACACATGCACTTTGTATGCAGAGATAAGAATAATTAAACAAGCTTCTGAGATTGCATCTTGATTATGCATATCCTATTAAACCAACATCATTGGCAGATCAATGTATTGATAAATGTGAAGCATTGTTATCCAAATGGACTTTCATGGGGGTTATGTTCATTTAAGGAAAGATCCAACAGTTTCAGGGAAAACAGAAGATGCCTTGGCAGATGTCTCCATGGGAGGTGCAAAAGCCAAAAGATTTTGAGGAAACCATAGTAAAAAACAAGTGAATGTTATGTGGGATTGTTGGAAAGAATTGTGTGAGATCATGACAAGTGTTGCCAGTACACCGCGGCCAGCAAATCTTAGAATGGAGGTTTGGAAGCATCTTGACATCTTTTTAAATGTTCTTAGACAACAGAAGACACTAGCTACATATGCGCAAGAGTACAAAATTTCTATTGCAAATCTCATTCAAATAATCAAAGAAGCATGGGGAGAAAAAGATATCACATACTATTTAGTAAGACTCCTTTGTATTCATGATACACTCAGTGGAATGACATACACTTAGTGGAATGACATGCTAATTTTATTTTATTTTGTTATGCAGCACATCCTCCATGTACATGGGCCATATTTTGTTGAGGAGCATGAACCCCTAGCAACATACAATAACCAAGGGATGGAAAAGTCACATTACCAAGCATGCACATCATTCTTTCGGAGCACAAGACTAGGTGGAGGGGCTACAAGACGCAATGCTTTTGCAGAGTTATTCAATTGGGTTTTCAGAAGACAACTACAAAGAATGTAGAAAAATGACATTTCGGACACATAACAGTGTCAAAAAAGAGAACTGTTGTATTCATAACTTTGTACAAAAAGTTATCTATTGTAATCCAGAGTATGTACATCTATTCTAAAGTTTTCACATCATCATCCTTTGTCAGTGCTCTCCTGGAGCGTAGAAATTTCCTTCTATTGTAGCCACCTAGTGTGTTTACATCGTTTTTATTTGTAGCTAGAGTATACGCAGAGTATGTCAAAAAAATCCTGCTCTAGAGGCGGAAAACCCAGGGCCATAAGCAAAAATTCTAGTAGCGGCTGTCTTCTCAGGAAACATGATTTTGTTAGCATTGGCTTGTATAGTTGAGAAGCCATATAGTGTGCATAGAGCCTTAATACAAATTATAAGCCAATCTGCATCCTCGGAGAACTGGCTATGCAACACATGGAAAATATTCTCATCCATTTTGGACAAGTAGTGTCCAAAATGGATGAGAATTATAAGCCAATCTGCATCCTCGGAGAATTGGCTATGCAACACATGGAAAATATTCTCATCCATTTTGGACAAGTAGTGTCCAAGTGCAGTATCTTTCTTGCTAGAGCCTGCTTGCCTTGAGCCTTTACCTCTCCCTAAGAAGTTGTCTTCATCTGTTAGCTCCAACTGTAAACAAGAGGAACACTATGAAATTATTGTAAGTTAAAATAATATAATATATGGATTCAAATTCCTATTCACTTACCTTTTGATTTTCATCTTGTTTAAGTATATCTGATGTCTAGAGTGAGATTGAGGTTTCTTTGATGTCTTTAAGTTGGACATAATCACTATGTTCCCTTCCAACATCAGCAATACCAAGTGAAGCTTTAAGCTGATTAAATTCATCCTTGGAGATCAATGGTTTTCTGACTCTTGTGCTTTCTTAATACATAGTGATAAGGCATAAGTTGAGTCAATGAACTTGTCATCTGAAGTAGACACATCTAAAGCAGCAAATTCATCATTATGCTTATTCTCAATATCAATAAGCCCTTCAGTAGCTTCACAACCCTCTTCAATGATGGCAAGACAATAGTCCTCCCTCAAGTTAAATAACTTTTGAATATCAAAAAGGAGTAAATACTCCTTATCCTTGATAGAAAAACTTAGCAATGAAGGAATAATATATTTATGCAATGGATCTCTACTTTCCTTGGGTGACTGAACAATTGTATGTGCCTTTAATTCTATGATTTCATTATACTTAGCAAGCCTCTCCTCCTCCTCAGGTCCAAGTTTCTCCTCTATATCATTTGCCTCTAAATCTCTGAGAAAGCAAAATTTTGAAGAGCCTTCAATCTCCTCAAGTTCCTCCTCTTCACCTCTAAGAGGATATTTGACAATGGAGAAAAATATAAAGGCAATAGCTTTGACCATTCTCCGGCAACCTTTTGGATGAGAGGAGCATTCTGCATTTTCTAGTAAAAACCTTTGAAGTTTGTACATACTACACCTCTTTGTAAATGTTTGTCTTTGGACAGAGGAGGTCCCCACAGGGACATGGACATAATCCTTGTTTTATCAATCAAGATAGAAGGCTCTGTAGTTTCCTCAAATTCATCAAAGTCCTCCTTGATAAATGGCATGGCATGATTAATAATCATTGAGACATCAACTTCTCGATTGAAAATATTCTTAGCAACTGAGAAGAAAGAGGCCTCAATTCCACTTTCAATAAGAAAATCCAACATTCTCTCTGTAGGAGACACCACTACTATCTCAGAAGACCAGGAGCCTTGCGTGATGCCTTAAACTTCTTTGATTTCATAGGACATGCCTTTGGTGACTTTGTAAGCATTCCACGTGCTTCAAATACACTTAACTTTGATTGGGTATCTAGTGCACTAAGAGAAAGACTAGAGGGCCCAGTAGGCTTTGTTGGAGAGGGTTTGCTTGTTTTCTTCACTTTTTTAGATGACTTTGTAACTGCTGTAGGAGATATGGAAAGCCCTCTCTTTTTTGAAACATTGGATATTGATGGAGATACCCTTGAAGACTGCAAACCAATAGGTGTTTTTGGTGAAGGCTTTGAACCACCCACCGGGAATGGTGACCTCGATGAGGCATGAGTTGGTGATGGAGAAGAAGCCATTCCGAAATGGTGCGATAGCGAGAGGTTCAATTGCTAAAAACCAAGAGGTCATGCCATTGCGGATACATTGGAACAATAAAATGAGCAAAAACATTTATATACAACATCCATACCTTGTAGACAATGAATCACGAAATGCCACGTGGAAGGTACCGTTGATGAACGATCCAGTGAGAACGGGACACATGTCACTAGTCGTTGGACACAAAGAATGGAATTGTGCCACGTGTCCAATGGCCCACAGGTATATATAGAGATGTGGGACCACATTATCAATTTTCGACTTCCATAGACCTCCGTCCTTGCATGCGACCATGATGTTCCTAGGGGTAGTTTCCACGTGCCTTCAGGTGATCCATTGCATTCTTCTTGCTTCTGTAACGATGCGAAGGGATCGATAGCAGCATGCAATTTCGCCCCTATCGTGCCGTTGTGATCAACAAGGTAGGGGTGAGTCGATAATGTTGTGTGGGCCCTTCCCTGAGTTTGTATCGAAATTACAATACTACCCGATTTTGTATGTGGCCACCGTCTCCGATCTGTGCTTTTAACCTTCCATATAACGGCATGGCTGTATCCAAAAGCACAAAGCCATTTTGCACCCTTGTGCACTGCGGACATCCTTGTATGGGTGACACATCTAGTTCTTGAAGCAGTTTTTGGACCTTTCTTAAAACCATCAATGACACTTTGGAATGGCTATGGAGAGTATTGTTGTTTGTTGCATTCACTCATATTTGTCACTATTTCACAATAGCCGAGGAGGGTACTCTTGTTAGCTGGTTGTATTGTTTGTTGCATTCACTCATATTTGTCACTATTTCACAATAGCCGGGGAGGGTACTCTTGTTAGTGGTCCGTACGGTGCGAAGTTATCGAAAGCATCAATTTGTTTTGCCCCCTATCGCACCATTGCGGACAATAATGTAGGGTTGAGACAACATTTCATAGCCTTTCCTAAGGGTGAATTATAGTTTCTGATAGAGGTTTGCATAGTAATGTCTAATGCTTGCATGTGAATGTTTGCTCAACCAATAGGCTAATTCATCTTTCTTAATCGAGTAGAGATCTTAATAAAAAGTTCACTTTTTCCTTCTTGATAACGTCTATTCCTAAAGATTACTTTATTCAAATGTTTTGCTATTGTACTAGTTTGTTTCATTCACTTATATTTGTCACCATTTTACAATAGCCAGAGCGAGAGTAATTTTGTGTGCCTTTTTGAAACCACTGGCCATGTACACTTTCTTTATTTCTTCTTGTTTGAGGGTCTTCTATTAATCCTGAAAATATTTTGACTATTATTGCAGGGTTTCTCAAATATTTCTCAATGTGCAATCTATGGCAAGGACAAAGAAAACTGCAAGAAAAGTATATACTGAAGATCCAAAGATAGCACAGGTTGTTTCTGCACCCAGTCCTAAAAAGAAAAGAAAGTCAAGATTTTTTTATATGAAGAGGTGTTTTTCAGAGATTAGGAAGGCCCAAACTGACACTCATCATGTTATCCCAAGGGCTACCTTTTGACCAACATGTCTGCTCGGTGGCCTACACTACTACTCGATGCTTATGTTTTGAGCAAGTTGTGATGCCTCCGCGTCATCTCGGAATTGAATGTCGGTCTAAACTTTTGTCTATAATATTGTTGGAATATTGGTCTAAAATATTATCTATAATTTGGCTCGAATGAGCGTTGGAAACTACGTCAAAATTATGTTTTTCCCCAATTGTTTCTCCACTGGCCTTTTTGTAACTAAATGATTATATATATATATATATATATATATATATATATATATATATATATATATATCACTTTTGGTATGCATAAATACATATAAGCATATTATATGAAACCAACAAAAAAAGGAAAGTTAGACACGTCATGAGAATATTTGCATGTTTACAAAATAGTAGTTAATCATTATCGACTCTCGTATCTGCTGCAAAATGATCATTATCAATTCTCTCATCTGTAAAACAATCAGTGCCCTTGAAAAGATAGAGATCTCATCCACATGCTCCATGCACACTTGTGCCATCCATGTGTTCATAAATGCCCACATGCCTTGTGCACCCTTGCACCTTCCATGTGTTTATTTTTTACGATTGACTACCTTTTTCATCTATTCACATGCTCTACTAACCTTAGCCTTCATCCATTCTAATTTAATGACATCCTAAGCTCCATCTACTTGACTCCCACATACATGTATCTTATACATGACATAATAGGGACCATATTTCAACACACCCCTTTGATGCCCAAATGGTCGTCATCCCCAAAAGGTAATGTGACACACATAAACATGACATTTTCCCCCCCTTAATGGAGACACACATATACATCCCTTAGTCTACATCATCGGTGGACTAGGGGTGATTACTTCAACATGACATGACATCATGCACATGACCATATATAGCATTACATCCATACACATATGGGCACATCTAGATCAAGGGTTTCCCATCCCTAAGGTTGACATAAAACGTCATCACACCTAGAAAAGGTGTTCTTGTGGAGCATCCACATGAGTTTCTTCCACCATTAAGTTGCTTTGTTTCTTCTCCTTTGACCAACATATCTTCTCGGTGGGGCATACACTACTACTCGATGCTTATGTTTTGAGCAAGTTATGACGCCTCTGCATCGTCGGAATTGAATGTGGGTCTAAACTTTTTTCTATAATATTGTTGGAATATTGGTCTAAAATATTATCTATAATTTGGTCAGAATGAGCGTTGGAAACTATGTTCACTTTTGGTATGCATAAATACGTATAAGCATATATGAAACCGACAAAAAGAGGAAAGTTCGACACGTCATGAGAATATTTGCATGTTTACAAAATAGTAGTTAATCATTTTCAACTCTCTCATATATAAAATGATCATTATCAATTCTCTCATCTGCAAAATGATCATTATCAATTCTCTCATCTGTAAAACAATCACTGGCCTTGAAAAGATAGAGATCTCATCCACATGCTCCATGCACCCTTGTGCCATCAATGTTTTCATAAATGCCCACGTGCCTTCTGCACCCTTGCGCCTTCCATGTGCCTATTTTTTACCATTGACTACCTTTCGCATCCATTCGCATGCTCTACTAAGCTTAGCCTTCATCGATTCTAATTTCATGACATCCTAAGATCCATCTACCTTACTCGCACATACATGTATCTTATATGTGTGACATAACACGAACCATATTTCAACACCCCCCTTGATGCCCAAATGGGCGTCAACCCCAAAAGGTAATGTGACATGCATAGACATGACATTCCCCCCCCCCCCCCCTTAATGGAGACACACATATACAACACTTAGCCTACATCATCGGTGTTTTAGGGGTGATTACATCAACATGACATGACATCATGCACATGAACATATATAGCATCACATCCATATACATATGGGGGGATGGTGACCTTGTCCTTGGAAAAAGGCCTCGATGAGAGTGCAAGGGGAACTTCCCTACATGACATGATTCCCATTTGGGAGGAAGGATCCAGTGAATGACAAGGAAGAATAGGAGGAATGGTAGGGATTACCAGTGGATGAGGCATGGGATCCATTCGGCTCAGAAGGAGAGGCGGGAGAACCTCTATGGAATTGGTTAAATACCTATCAGGGGTTCTAATGCAATACGGTGGACATAGTGGAGTTGGGACCCAGACCCGTCCAAGAGGTGTCCCAAGGAGAAGATCTCTCAACAGTATGGGATTGGAAAGAATCATTTCTCACTTTGGCCTCCTCTTCTACAACAGTTTCTCAACAGGAAGAGATAGAGGTCATAGGTCTAGGGAAACTTGAGTTTTCTTGACAACCTCGCAAGAAGGTCTCTCAAGAGGAGTCATCAGAGGTGCGTATAACCCCTCCTAGACGTACCCGCAACAAGGAGCGGTGGGCAGAGCACCTCAAGACTAGGAAGGAAACCTTGCTAGTAGAAGAGATACCCGCTGGCTAGATGGAGGAACATATGGGTGACTTCCCGTTGGACATCACCCTAGTCCAAGACCGCTTATCTCTCCATCAAGAAGCACTCGACCTCACTCCTCTTCTACCCACCACTTCCCACGAGGAGGTGAGAGAGCCGAACCTCGACACAGCAAAGAAGCCACACCCTATCTTGGTGGTAGCTTGGGAGGACCCTTCCACTTTTCAGAGAATCACCAACTTTTTCAAAGAGCACAAAGATGTGATTACATGGACCTACAAGTATCTCCTAGGGTTAGACCCAACCATTTACACTGACAGAATTCTACTAATAGAAGGAAATTGGCCAATCAGGAAGTGCAGCTACCGCATGAATCCAAAATATTCCAAAGTGGGGAAGACAGAGCTAGACAAGATGGAAGAGATAGGTATCATCATTCCCATTGAGCACTCCGAGTGGTTGTCACCTATGAAAGGAGGAGGACACCCAAGGAGAAGATAAGGGGAGCACTCTCTTTGGTAGGAGGATGACATGCTCTCTTGTGGGAAATTCATTGTAGCACATTCTGGAAGAGGGACTCTCTCTTGGGGATCATATGGGTTTCGAGAAGGAAGCCCTAATGGCTATTAAAGTAGAAATCCCCAATCTACAATTTTTGTTAAAACATCAGGAGAAAGACATACATGAGTACCAAGAGAGGTTATTGGATTTTTGGGAGTTACAGGTGGCAAGGGAAGAAGCTTTAGACCATTACATTCAACTGAGCAATAGGAAAGCTTAATTGTTTAATGAGACAGTGAAGGATAAAGGCATTAATGAGGGGGATCTGGTGCTTAGGTACAATAGCAAGTTGGATAACACTTTCCTTTAAAAAATTCAAATTAAATGGGAAGGCCCTTTTAAAGTTGTGCACATATATGAGAATGGAACTTACCATCTTGCAGACCTAGATGATCAATTTCATTCAAGGAGAGTAAATGGCTACATATTGAAGCTATACTGGTATAGAGTCCTGAGACATACCAGAAGGATACAGAGACAAAGGATGAAGACTTTTCTAATGATGAAGCTATACTGGTATAGAGTCCTGAGACATACCAGAAGGATACAGAGACAAAGGATGAAGACTTTTCTAATGATGAAGCTGCTGCAAAAGAGTATGAAGAAGGTTGTGGGAGCTAGATGCATTATTTGTTAAATATTTGTTCAAGAAATCGGTAGCCAGTGGTTGAGCATAAATGCTTCAACCATGGGGGGTGGCAAAAAATGATACGTTTTTTTAAGGCTAAGAGGATATGTTTTATAAGGATTCTCACCCAAACCCCGACAGGAATTAAACAATGTTTTGTGTATGATAAAAAAACCTTTGATTTGTTGCATGGTGTTTAGCCGACAGAATTAGGTAGAGTAGGTGAAAGCATGCATGGAGATAGGGTATTGTTGCACACTAAGAGAAGGCGGATGGAAGTACTTTTTTGGGTGAGAAATTTGGTATGAGAGAGGTGTGTGAGAGCCTTGGTGTTTGCTGAGAGAGTTTGTTTTGGTCTTGTTTTGAAGCCGGCTATCTGTGTTGAAGGGGACATGGGGTTTGTGAGAGAAGACTAACATTTGTCAAGAGGAGGGAATTGCTGGTGTTGGGAGAGGGTTCTTCGTGTTGGATGGCCTCGAGAAATAACAATCCATCCTTCATCTTGCACCCTTTCAAAGAGAGCTTCCAAACCCTATTGTAATGTAAAACCATATTCATCCTGCATAGGGAGGCGGTCCACTGCTTCAAGCTATAGACATGTAAACCTTTATTTTGTATATGACCTTTTTGGACATACACTTATGTATTTTTGCCAAGTATTGTAATAGAATTACGACATTACCATGAATTGCGATTGTCTTTTTTTTTGCCCATGATGATGATTAGGACATGAACATGTGTTAGTTTTACTGTATTTGTATTTTTTTAAAATCTAGGGAAGATAGGGGAGTCCTGTGATGACTTCCCAGTCTACCCCAACTTTGTTTTTCATGCAGTTCTATCGCTACTCGATAATGAACATAGCAGTGAAATTTCACTGTTCAGCAAAAATAGCAATGAAATTTCACTATTGTTGAACAATCAAATTTTGCTACTAAGAAACGATCCCCTTTGCAACAAAAATATCAACTTTTTCATCAACAAAATGGGCCTGACGTCTCCCTACCCTTCTAGTTAGAAAAGCGCTACTATTTTTGTTCCTACACCCTCATTCTATTGTAGTGATTCATGAAATTAAAAGAAGAAAAATTAGTGAAATCATGAGGAGGTTCATTGGATATGGAGATAAATTACTTCCTTCTAGTGAAGAAATAGAGAATAATGTACATGGGAAAGATAGGAAATCATCTTATAGTACATCAAAAGGGCACCTTCACCATAGTGTAATATGATTGAGAAAGAGGTAGAAGAAAGAGGCTCAAGGAAAAACATATGGGCTAATCTTTACCAATTACCTATTTTTTGGGTTTTTTCGCAAACCATTTCACCCGACATCTTAAAATATTCGCCCAAATTTTGGCTGTTTTGAAGGGTTTTAGAAAATATTTGCCCAATTTTGGACATTTTAGGGTATTTTTTTAAACATTTATCCCATTTTCTATAATTTTATATTTATACAAGAGCAATTGTATTCATGCACTACAACAGAATGAGGGTGTAACAGCAAAAATACCAATGTTTTTATAACTAGAAGGGTAGGTAGATGTCGGTCTATTTTCACTGCTAGAAACACTGCTATTTTTGTTGTAATGGGTTTGTTGCTCAGCAGCGAAAGCTCTGCACAGCAAAAAAAGAGCTAGGACAAACTGGGAGTCTGCATAGGACTCCCTAGTCTACCCCAGCTCTCTTTTTTAAAGAGAGCCACACTTTCAGTTTTATGACACAAACACAAACATAAGAAACACATAGAGTGTGGAGAATGCAATTGAGCCCAAAATTTATTATATTTCACAAAGTGTTGGGCCTTTGGCCATATATACATAAAATGTTTGGTATCTAATTGGAATCCTCATCGGATTCTGAGTGATCATCAGTCATCATCATCTTCCTCGTCCTCTTCACTTGCTTCTATCTCTAGTTCCAGATTTGCAAGTACATGCATGCGGTTCATGGCTTGCTTTTCTTGTGCATCCATCACAAGGGCACCATCCATATCCATGTTGTATGGTAGGGTGCGTGGATCGAATGGTGGAATGGGTCTTCTGGGGGTTGGCTCATAAATGTGTAGATGAAGAGCCCTCCTATTGGGGAGATGCATCGGGAGACCTACTGCTACTTTTGCCAAAAGAAAAGTAACCTGCTCCCCCCTGCTACCACGTATACTATCCCTCCCTAGATCCCCCACTACGTCATCGTTGTGAAGTGAAGATGGACGTGAGGGAGTGGGGTTGAGTCTAGTCGAGGAATGTAGTGTATCCTCATCACAACCATATTGTGATGGGCACCACTCGGCCCCTCGCTTATCAAAGGTGTAGTCTGCTCTGACTGGCCAAGGGGGGTAGATTTCCCCCATGGCATCGACTAGCTTGATTATAAGTCCACCTACATATAATATTAAAAAATAAGACTTATATAATGCATAAAAGATTAACTTTGTGTATGTGAAAAGGTTTTACGGAACCATACCTATGTCTGAGTAAACTGAGTCCAAGCTTGCTACCCATATCGTTCATTTATAATAGATAGCATATTTGCCACAGCAGGGTCTTGTGTGAGGGGTCGGTCGACATTGCTTATACATACATGCATGAGGCAACCAAACACGACTTATCTAACAAAATCCATGCATAAATCTTTGACAAAAAATACAACATGTGATACAAGAACATTGTTAAGACCTCCTACAATACTGCTTAGACAAGCAGGGTGGATAGTGACCCTTTCGAATGACAGCTTTTGAGGACTTTCCACACACTCCCCACTATTAAAGACAAAGGCAATTCCTCTTTTACAAGAGAAGGATAGTGAGAAGATCGAGGTATCCCCCTCCACTATGACCACCTACTCGCGGGCGGATATTAACCACTCCTAACTTGACATAAGTAGCATTCTAGATGGCATATAACAATGCCCCATATCTCTATACATGAGACTAAATCCTAAACCCAGCACCCAAGGGTGCAATAAACATAAGGTTAAATGAATAACAGAGCTTACCTCGATAATGTCAAGCTAACCAAGAGAAAACAAGAGCACAAGCTTAGACAATTAAGGCAACATGTGATATTAGAACATTGTTAAGACCTCCTACAATACTGCTTAGACAAGCAAGGTGGATAGTGCCACTTCCGGCCCGCCGTATGACAGCTTCTGAGGACTTTCCACATGCTCCCCACTATTAAAACCAAAGACAAATCCTCTTTTACAAAAGAAGGAAAGTGAGAAGATCGAGGACTCCCCCTCCAATATAATACCACCTACTTGCAGGGATAACCACTCCTAACTTGACATAAACAACATTCTAGATGGCATATAACAATGCCCCGTATCTCTATGCATAAGGCTTTGCATACCCTATGCATAGCCTATGCATACCTATGCATAGCGTATGCATAGCCTATTCATATCCTATTCATAGCCTATGCATAGCTTATGCATACCCTGTGCATAGCCTTTTCATAAGCCCTATGTATAGCCTATGCATACCCTATGCATATCCTATGCATACGCTATGCATAGCCTATGCACAGGGGCCATAGGATCTTGACCTAAACCTAGTCCCCGGCACCCAAGAGTGCAAAAACACAAAGAGAAGAAGCATAAACAAAGAATGGAAAAAGAGGGCTTACCTCCTCTAGCCGAATCCGAATGAACCGCTATGTGGTCGAACCCTTGATGGTTGTTTGCTTGAATAGACCTATAAAAAATTATCATAATAAATCAAAACATTAGTTCATTAGTTCATAAAGCACTTTGCATTGGCTATGCATAAGCACTATGCATAACCTATGCATAAGTACTATACATAAGCTATGCATAATCCCTATGCATAGTGTATGCAAAGGCACTCTATCCTACTCCCTGACACCCAAGGGTGCAAAACACAAAGAGAATAAGCATAAACAAAGAAAGGAGAAAGATGATTATCCTGTTGTAGCCAAATATATATGAGCCTCCCATGTATGTGAAAAGGTTTGATAGAACCATACCTATATTTGAGTAAACTAAGACGAAGCTTGCTGCCTATAACATTCATTTATAATAGATAGCGGATTTGCCACATCAGGGTCTTGTGAGGGGTCGATTGACATTGCCTATACATACATGCATGAGGCAAACAAACACGATTTCTCTAACAAAATCCATGCTTAAAGATCAGACAAAAAATACACCATGTGATACTAGAACATTGTTAAGACATCCTATAATACTACTCCCCCTACCACTATAACCACCTACTCGCGGATAACCACTCCTAACTTATGATAAACAGCATTCTAGATGGCATATAACACTGCCCCATATCTCTATGCATAAGTCTAAATCCTAAACCCGACACCCAAGGGTGCAATAAACATAAGGTTAAATGAATAAAAGAGCTTACCTCGACACAACATCCACCCAACTGAGAGAAAAAAACAACACAAGCTTAGACAATAAAGGCAACATGTGATATTAGAACATTGTGAAGAGCTCCTACAATACTGCTTAGACAAGCAGGGTGGACAGTGCCACGTTTAGATGATAGCTTCTGAGGACTTTCCACATGCTCCCCACTATTAAAGCCAAAGGCAACTCCTCTTTTATAAGATAAGGATAGTGAGAAGATCAACAACTCCCCCTCCAATATAGCCACCTACTCACTCATGGATAACCACTCCTATCTAGCCACCTACTCATGGATAACCACTCCTATCTTGACATAAGTAGCATTCTAGATGGCATATAACAATGCCCCATATCTCTATGTATAAGGCTATGCATACTTATGTATACCCTATGCATAGCTTATACATAAGCCCTATGCATAGCCTATGCATACCAAATGCATACCCTATGCATAGCCTATACATAGGGGCCATAGCCTCTTGACCTAAACCTAATCCTCGGCACCCAAGGGTGCAAAACACAAAGAAAAGAAGTATAAACAAAGAATGTAAAAATAGGGCTTACCTCTTCTAGAGCTGAATCCGTATGAACCGCTACTTGGCCGAACACTTGGTGGTTATTTGCTTGAATAGGCCTACAAAAAATTATCATAATAAATCAATACATTAGTTCATAAGCACTATGCATAGGCTATGCATAAGCTATTGATAGGCTATGCATAAGCACTATGAATAATCTATGCATAAGCTATGCATAGGCTATGCATAAGCACTATGCATAAGCCCTATGTGCATAAGCTATGCATAGGATATGCATAAGCACTATGCATAAGCCCTATGTGCATAGGGTATGCATAGACACTATATCCTAATCCCCGGCACCCAAGGGTGGAAAAACACAAAGATAATAAGCATAAATAGAGAATGGAAAAAGAGGGCTTACCTCTTGTAGCCGAATCTGTATGAGCTTCCTGTGGCCTACTAAACCCTTAGTAGGCGACATAGAATGGAAAAAGAGGCCTTACCTCTTGTAGCCAAATCTGTATGAGCTGCCTGTGGCCTACTAAACCCTTAGTGGTTGTTTGCTTGAATACAACTACAAAAGATTATCATAAAAAATCATAAAATTAGCTCATTTTAACATATTATGCAATAGGCCTTATGCATAAGGCTTATGTGTAAGGCTATGCAAAAACCTATTGCATAGGGCTTATGCATAAGCCCTATGCATAAACCTATTTCATAGGGCTTATGCATTAGCCCTATTTCATAATCCCTATGCATAAGGCTATGCATAAACCTATTGCATAGGGCTTATGCATAAGCCCTATGCATAAGGCTATGCATAAACCTATTGCATAGGGCTTATGCATTAGCCCTATTGCATAATCCCTATGTATAAGGCTATGCATAAATCTATTGCATAGGGCTTATGCATAAGCCCTATGCATAAGGCTATGCATAAACCTATTGCATAGGGCTTATGCATAAGCCCTATTACATAAGGGCTATGCATTACCCTATTGCAAGAGACTTATTGACCTAACCCTAATCCCCGACACCCAAGGGTATAAAAACACAAAGAGAAGAAGCATAAGCCAAAATGAAGAAATATGGCTTACTGTATGAGAGGCTATGCCCAAACCCTTATTCACTTGAATAAACCTACAAAAAAGAAACATAATAAATAAAAAAATTAGTCCTCATTAACACATTTGCAAGCAAGAAGAACAAGAGCAAAAAGAGGTGAGTATCCTAAACCCTACTCTTAATGCATAAGTGAATAAAAAAATTAGTTTATGTTAAGCCTAAATCCTAGCTCTGTGCATAGAATGCTTAACAAAAAGCTTGAATGAAGAGATCTCCATCAAAGCTCTCTATTAGAGCTCTATGCATTAGGCTAGGATTAGGGAAAGGGAGAGGAAAGAGAGGGGAAGGGAGAAAGGGGAAGGAAAGAGAGAGGAAGGGGAAGAAAAGCTCACATTGAGCTATGAACAAGCTTTCCACAAAAGCTTGGAATAAGGCAAAGATTGAAGCTTTCCATTAAATCTTGATGAAAGCAAGAAAGAGGGCTTACCTTGGAAAGGGAGAGTTGATTGATGCAAAACCCTTCAGAGAAGAGGTGTCATGGGAGGAATAGTTGGGTTGTAGGCATAGCCTGTGCATATACACGATAGGGGAAGTAGTTAGGTATTGGCACCCATCGATGGGAGTCATAGCTCAGAGGTCACTACTGAGCAGTGAAAAATGTTGTTGTATTTGCTGTGCAGTAGCGAAATCCTGGGTAATTTTATGTTTATAGTTCTGGATGTTACTGTGTGTTTTGTATGAATCCTAAATCAGTTTTGGCCAGGTTAAAGATGTCTGACAATGATCATCAAGAACTAGAAGTTGGTTCTGAGGCATGGTTGAGAGAAAAAATTTGTTGTGTGTGTGATCGATGCAAGGGCCAGTATATACGACAACTTCCATGTTTTTCTATGCATAATTTATTCTTCCAATTTCTATAGTTGGTAATGGAGACAACAAGATGAGAGAGGCTATTTACAAAATGGCAAGCTTGGTGAGATATGAGTCTTCTCTTCAATTCACTAAGTTATATTGCTTATTTGGTATTCTCATGCGCTCACAAGTTATGTATTGATAAATAGTACACATGATTGCTATGTATATAGATACATATCCTTAAAGGAGATGGATCCTACATCCATTGAGATGGCTCATCTCAATGCTATTGAGGTAGTGTATATGATGGAGGACAACTTTCCTAGAATAATTCTCACTAGCCAATTGTATCTTATGGTGCATTTGGTTGATGAAGTGGTGTTGTGTGGTGTTGTTCATGTTGGATGGATGTTTTTCCTTGAAAGATTCATGAAAACCTTAAAGGATTTTGTGAGACAAAGAGCAAGGCTAGAAGCAAGCATGGCAGAGGGATGGTTGATGCAAGAGTCTCTTGTTTATATCTCAGAACATCTATCTGGCATACATTCTTCTATGCCACGATTGTAGAGCAATGAGGAGGATGATCGACTAATCACTAATGTGCCTCTAGGAAAAGGAAGGCAACCAAGACTTGATGAAGCATTATGCCACAAGGTGAATACATTTTTCATTCTAAATAGTCCCATCATGGAGAAGTGGATTGGGAGATACAAGGATGCAATCAATTAGATGAAAGGATGAGAGAAGAGGTTTCAGAAGAGTTAATAGACGCTTACCATTCCCACTTAGCTTAAAACCTCTACCAAATGTGATCAATATAGATTGGCTTTGTATGGCAATATCAATGGCATCGCAAAATGGAGAGATGATCACAATAGAAGAGCATGAGTATGCAAGAGTATGTGACCCTTAAGTAAGTACATTCTTTATCTCTATCTCACGTATATACCTTGTTTAATGCACTATACTACATGTCATGCTTTTGTTTAATGTTAGTACAAACTATATAACGCAATATGGTCAGAGGGAGAGATGATCACAATAGAAGAGCATGAGTATGCAAGAGTATGTGACCCTTAAGTAAGTACATTCTTTATCTCTATCTCACGTATATACCTTGTTTAATGCACTATACTACATGTCATGCTTTTGTTTAATGTTAGTACAAACTATATAACGCAATATGGTCAGAGGGAAGGCACTTTCGCACGGAGCATGTGGATTCTAAAAGAAAAACATTTGATTGTGGTGTGATGGAAACTTTTCGTGAGCAAGAAAGTCAAGCTAGTAGACATGATACCAATGTCATAGAGGACAATCTCGAGAATTGTGAAACTATTTAGGATATTCTTAAGGTAGGATTTAGAGCATTTAGTCTATTCATCTTTGATGTTAAATGGTTCAAGGTGATATATAGAGGTGCGTAAGAAACCGAAGAAACATCTTAAATGGTTCAAGGTGATATATAGAGGTGCGTAAGAAACCGAAGAAACATCCAAACGGGTCCTTTCAAATTGATTCCACCAAGTTTTAGAATGATGAGAAAGATACTTTCGTACTATCTCAACATTGTCAACAGATTAGTAACCCAACGAATCCCAAATTAAATCTTGATGTAGTATAATAGAAGTGTAACCCCTTTTCTTTGTGATATTAGGTTTTTCATAGTGATCGAATTGATCCAAAGTGGTGGTATGTTATACAAGTTTCCCCTCATTCAAAACATATCTTTCAAGATCAAGATGTGGAGGCCGAATCTCTAGATGAGATGCAAGTACTACCTCAAATCGGCTCATTGGACGAAGATGATAAAGAAAACATTTTGGAGAGGGCCGATCAAGAGCATGCGGAACATCAATCCAAAGAGGATGATGAGTCACCTATCAATCATGAAAATGCTTCATATTGAATCATGATAGTGATATTGATATTGATATGGAACCCCATATTTTCATTGAGCTTCCATTGGATATAGACATTCATGAAGCAGCGCATATGGATTTACTACAATATAGGATATATTCATGATCTTGACGTTGTTTCGCTTCTCAAAAGTTTTCCAACTATCTTTTTTTTAACTTGAAACATGGCTCCAAGGGTTCTAATGGATGTTTTTTAAAAACTATACATCATCCATTTTAGACACTAGGAGGATTTTTATATCCAAAAACATCTCAATTTTGGATTACCTCTCTCTAGACATTTTCTCTCTCCAAGCTAAAACAAGGTAAAACAGGATCTTTCTTTTATTTCATAGAGGGGAATAATTACAATATCAGAAGGGGAGGTTCTTACTCCTTTACACCTCAAAAGCTGGAGGGAGGAATCTTACATCCTACCCCACTTAAAAAACGTGAGATGTCCTCATCTCGCAGAAGCTGGAGAACAAACTCTTTCCCTTAAGATCCAACTGATTCAGCGGTTCTTTATAGTTTGGTCAACCCAACAGAATCCTGGGATAAAGATTCCTTCATATAGAACTCATTATCAGATAACAATTCATTCAGAACATATCATTCATATCCTTAACACAATAATGGTCCATTAGACCGAAAATTCCATCTGAGCATTCCTCCATGGTCCAAATGTAGGGAGGAGATAAATTGAAGAATAAAAGAAAATCCCCCCAAAAATGAGTAAATACTCACATAAGATGAAGAATTCAGTTATGCAGGTTTTTAATTTGTCATCCCTTAACTTGATCCACTAGGTCAAGTGTTAACAGTAGAAATCTGTCAGCACAATCCACTAATCTCATAGTGATTTGCTGAAGTCACAATCATCATTCCAGTTATTCATATCATTATTGAGATTGGACACATTCATTCTTATGGTGGTTTTGTTCAACTTATCACCTTTCAACCAAAACTCAAGAATCATCATTTTTCAATCAGAATCCAAATCAACTCATCAATTCTTAACGAGAATTCTAAAATCATATCAACCAGCATTCAAACTCATCATCTGGATAGCATTTTTCTTATAATTTCAAGGTCTTAGATTTACTCGTATATAAAACCAATAAAGAGCTGCAGTTATACCCTTGGTATATACGGGTAGTCACGGTCCTTGGAATTTTAAGGTAAATACCATCATATCTAGGCCTCAAGCAAGTCAGGGACTTTATACAATTGCGGTACTTCCATCTGAAGACCCAATTACCTATTTATGAATCTTCATTCTGCATATCAATTTATATGAATTTCCTCACAATTACAACCTTTTACTGTTACTTCATAAATTTTTGACATTTCTGGCTTCTTGATTGATCCACTTTAGCCAATTCACTCTAATACCAGTTGAAAGATCCCTGCCCCCTTCGTGCAACAAATTCGGGGGTGCTAGTAGCAGCGGAAGTTGGTCAAGACCTCGACCGACCGTGCTGCTATGAAAGACGTCCTCCGTTGACTCTCCGTTAGCTGTTGCAACTTTATCACTTAGGTCTCCATGACCTCATTCACAAGACGGTCAAAATGCTTCCCCAGCATTCTTAACATAAAACAATCATTTAAAAATAGGTCATGAATACAGTTTCTATAACGAACTGTCTTCTTTCCACATTGTTCCACATCAATCCACATTACTTAATCCAAGTCCAATCATATGTATTCCCGTCATTCTTCATCTAATCACATCATTTTCCATCTCGTCATATCTTTCCACATTTATACTCACATCACATCTCAGCTACTCGCATTTACCCATATCCACATCTCATCACATTACATTCATTCACTTCTCATCCATTCATATCTACCCTGATCCACATCACATCACATCATATCACATCCATTTCACCTCACATCTCATTCATTCACATCTATCCTAATTCACATCCCATCACATCTATCCTAATTTACATCCCATCACATCCATTTCACCTCACATCTCATTCATTCACATCTATCCTAATTCACATCCCATCACATCTCATCCATTCACATCCCATCACATCTCATCCATTCACATCACATCTCATTCATTCACATCTATCTCGATTCACATCACATCCATTCACATCACATATCATCCATTTACATCTATCCCAATTTACATCACATCTCACGCATTCACACTTATCCCGACTCACATCACATCACATCCATTCACATTCATTGTATCCCCATTCCATCACATACATTCTATCCACATTACATCACGTCCACATCTATCCACATCATATCTTATTCATTCCATCCACTTTACATTACATCCACATCATATCTCATTCATACACATCCCATCTCATTCATCCACATTCATCCAATCATTCACATGCATGACTATCCACATCTATCCATACATTCACATCTATCACTTAACATCCACATATATTCACATCACATCACATTTCATCCACATCTCTTTACATCACATCACATCTCATCCACATCCACATCCACATCACATTCACATTCACATCTCTTTACATTACATCACATCTCATACACATCCACATCACATTCACATCCACATCACATTCACATTCACATCTCTTTACATTACATCACATCTCATACACATCCACATCACTTTCACATCCACATCACATTCACATCTCATCCACATCCACATCACATTCACATCTCATCCATATCACATCTCATCCACATCACATCACATCTCATCCACATCTCATCCACATCCACATCACATTCACATCCACATCTCTTTTCAGCACATCACATCTCATCCACATCCACATCACTTTCACATCCACATCCCTTTACATTACATTCTTTCACATACACATCCACATCCATTTACATCACATTCTTTCACACACACATCCACATCCATTTACATCATATTCTTTCATATACACATCTACATCCATTTACATCACATTCTTTCACATACACATCCACATCCATTTACTTTCCATCTCACCCTTTCACATATCCTCTCATCTCATCATTCACATCCACATCCATTTACTTCACATCTCATCCACATCCATTTTCATCACACCACATCCTATCACATCTCATTCACATCCATTCACATCCATCCCATTTACATCTTATCACATCCCTTCACATCCTATCGTATCCCATTCACATCTTATTCCCATTTAGTAGCTTTTTCTACTTCCATACCGATAATGGGACTTTTTCTAAATTTTTGCCAATTGTTTGGCTTAGATAAAGGTTCTTTTCTCGACGACTATTTTCATATTCTCAATTTCTCAAATGAATTATATTTAATATTCCTCTTTTGAATAAAAGAATTCATGGGATTTACAAAAATCAATTCTACCCATATTTTCACTTTTGATAAATATTCATAAGTTGAATTACACTAAAAATTTCTCTTTTTTCCATTTAATTTCTTGGATCTCAAATATCATGGGAATTTCTCTTTTTACATTTAATTGCTTGAATTCTAAATGTCATAGGAATTTCTCTTTTATCATTTAAATATTTCTCATAAAATTAATTTATCTAAAATAAAATATCCATTAATTCCAATATGCTAAGAATTTCACTTTTACTAAATGATTAAACTCAAATGTCATGGGAATTCCTCTTTTATCATTTAAATAAAATTACTATAATTTTCTCTTTTCTTAATTATTTAATTATACATAAACCTTAAAAATTAGTTTTCCATTGAATGTGATGAAAATCATTCTTTAAGCCTAGGATATTCAATCCTAGAATATGGTAGGAAGTCCTCTTTTCACATTATGCATAAGAATGAGCTATGTATCAATTTCTTAAAATTTTTGCCATAGCTCCGCTCTGCTATTACTAACAATTTTCAATATCTTTGAAAAGAATAAGACTTAGTAATGTAATTATGATAGTATAACTATCTTTTAACCCCTTAAATCTAATTTATGGATTTAACTCATAAGATTACCATAACTTACTAGCATATAAGTATAAAAAATCATTTTCTTAACCTCTAGCTTCGCAAGCCTAGAGTTTGATTTGTGAATTGAGAATTTCTCCATGAGAAGCATCAATTAAATAGAGAATTGGTCATAGGAATGACCATTCTTTGGGGGAGAGAGGGATATACATTAAAAAAATCCTAAATTAAGCATAAATATAAACTTTATGTGATTAATCATTAAAATTCATTAGAGAGCTTCATTTGCATTGAAAAACCATTCAATTGAATATTTCTCAAGATTGAGAGGGGTTGAGAAGTGAAAAACATTTAGAAGATTAAGAAAAAACCATAAAGTCACACCTTACCTCTTGTTTTGCTTGATTCTCTATTCTTATAGGATAGGCCCCCAACCAATCAATTGGTTAGTATGTTGAGGAAAGCTCTAAGGAAGGTTGAAGAGAGAGAGAAGCTCCAATCTCTCCAAAAAGTAGAGGGATTTTTAGGGGATAATAGAAAATATACTTATTTTAAGGTAATACTAGCATGGTCTAGTTCACATCATCCACTCACATCTACCCATATCCACATCTCATCACATCACATTCATTCGCATCTCATCCATTCATATCTACCCCGATCCACATCACATCACATCCATTTCACCTCACATCTCATTCATTCACATCTATCCTAATTCACATCTCATCCATTCACATCACATCTCATTCATTCACATCTATCCGGATTCACATCACATCACATCACATCCATTCACATCACATATCATCCATTCACGTCTATCCTAATTTACATCATATCACATCACATCCATTTCACATCACATCTCACCCATTCACACTTATCCCGACTCACATCATATCACATCCATTCACATTCATCACATTCATTGTATCCCCATTTCATCACATACATTCTATCCACATTACATCATGTCCACATCATATCTCCTTCATTCCATCCACTTTACATTACATCCACATCATATCTTATTCATACACATCCCATCTCATTCATCCACATCCATCCAATCATTCACATGCATGACTATCCACATCTATCCATACATTCACATCTATCACTTCACATCCACATATATTCACATCACATTACATTTCATCCACATCCCTATGCCCAACTTGTCAGACTGACTTTAGACTGGATCTGATTTCTAGCCCAGCCTCACTAGTGTTAAACAAGACCAAACTAATACTTCAACAACCTCAGCTAGCCCAAGCCTCTCACCAGTGTTAAACAAGACCAAACCAATACTTCAACAACCTCAGCTAACCTATCCTGGCACACAACTGACCAAGCTATCTCTGTCAAAACTTCTTGACTCAAACACAAGCAAATTGGAGGCAAATTGACACAGTTCTAACTCAACACAAGTTAGCTCTTCACTCATAGTTGTTTCCCTTCAACAAACTCTATCAAAAAAGCACAGCCAAAACCAAAAATATAAAATTTCATCAAACCAACATAATCAGACTTCCCTGTGTATATATAAAACTAAGTCAATCTCAACACCCCTAAGATTTGGGCACAAACATAAGATGGAAACACCAAGAAAACTCAAGGATCCTCCACAGGTAGACCTTGGTGACAATACATCAAAGCTACGGCTTCAAACTCCATATATCACAACACTTAGCGTAGGACACTCAATAGCACAATTGAGTAGGAATCTAGACTAGATCATGTCTCTAACAGAGATGCTGCACAGAGAACTTAGGGGACACACCTCCTAGCCACCTCTTTGGGCTCTAGCACTCCCTCTACTCTAATTCAATAAGTTCCTCTCAACTACACTAGTCTTCTCTGAAATGTTTAAAATTAGTAGGCCTTCTAGCCTGCAAGCTTCAACCAAGCAAAATCTATTTTGTAGGAGCCACACTCCATTGTAGACTCACTCCCCTCTTTTAGCATCTCTTGCCACACCTTCTTCAAAACCTCCCAAACTTCACCCAATTCACCTTCTTTAACTTGTTGTGATGCCTTTGACTCTTCCAGAAAGTTGTGTGCCCAGATTACTCTTCACTCGTTCGCCCATGCGCTTTACTTTTTCATTCACGCACCTACACAAATCCACTTGAGCACACAACGAACATCTATTTCCTAAGGTTTCTAACCATACTCAATGCATTTTTTCTTATTCTTGGGGTTGAGGTGGACATATCCATTCAGCATTAAAAAAACCTATCATAGTTTGCCCAACTCCCCATGGTTAGAGCATTCATGCTCAACCATATGTTGCTGGCTCACCAAAACAATCTTCAAAGAAAGGCACATCCAACTCCCAACAAGAATCTGATGCCATCAGGTGGAACATCTACATCAGTTAGGGAGGCTTGTATCCAACATCTCTAAATCATCATAATTTTGCACCAATATGGCTTCAACCTATAACCTTTTTGGAATGTAATTGATCATCCAAGTCCCACTTAATCTGGAACTTGGTCTGAAAAGTGTTGTCCAACTTGTTATACCTAAGCACCAAATATCCTTCTTTCATACCTTTGTCCTTGACTGTCTCATTATTGAAATGCTCGAATCTCTCATTGCTTAACTTAATATAATGGTCCAAGGCTTCCTCTCTAGCTAACTGTAACTCTTGCAGATCTAGCAACCTCTCTTTATACACATCCAAACCACTATCTTGATGCTTCAAAAGAAACTGTAAATTGGGAATTTCAACTTCAATGGGCATCATACCCTCTTTCCTAGAAACAAGATGATAAGGTGAAAACTCATTAGATAGCTAATTTTTTGACAGATGTCTTGTAAGCCCACAAAGCTGAAGAAACATGCAAGTCCCATTTCTTGGGATGCTCCTCTAGACACTTAGTTAGCATAGTGCACAATTCACCATTGAATCTTTCTACCATCCCATTGTATTGTGGATAGTAAGGAGTAGAGAACCTATGTGTAATATGTAGCTTCTGCACATGAGCTCCTGTACGACTTCTCCTGTGAATACAGGCCCCTCGTCTGCTGTCAATAGCTCCAATAGCATGCCAAATCTAGCACATATGTCTTCAAATACGAATTTGGACTCTTCTTTAGCAGTAATACTCTTCACACATATGGCTTCAGCCCATCTGGTCAGATAATGTACTCGAGTTAAAATATAGGTCTTTCCCCTAGCAGTATTGGGCAAAGGACCAATTGCATCCAATCTCCCCTTTTAAAAATCCCCATATGATACAATACTCTTCCTCAATTCATAATGCAAAACCTTTCTACCTTGTTTGTGATAGGGCTCACAACTCTTGCACCAGTGATATAGATCTCTCCTTAGACTAGGCCATACATACCCAGCTATTAAAATCTTCCTTAGTGTCAGCTTCAAGGAAAAATGCCTTCCATAGACCCCTTCATGGTAGGAGGCCATAATGGCAAAGATTTCCTCCCTAGTTGGAACCCTCCTCAAAATCAAATCCTTGCCTTTCATATACAGTTGATCATTCAAAATTGTGTATTGTAAAGATTTCCTTATAAAACCACATTTCTGCCTCTTAGACAAATCTGCAGGTACAAGACCTGTGTGTAAAAAATATTCAATTTTCTATAAATTCTCTCTTCTAATATAACTAGGATGGGCTACTATGATAGCATGCACCTCCAGATCCTTTCCCAATCCCTCTTTTGCTAATGCATCTGCAACTTGATTCTACTCCCTCTTCACATGCTATATCTATACATCCTAGAACCTGTGAACATCCTCTTTATTTGAAAATTCCATTTCTTCAATTTAGGATTCTTAGCTTTCCAAATAGCTTGAAGTTTTCTATTGATCAACAAGCTATCTCCTTTGATAAATTAGCCTTCTGATTCCCTTCTTGATACACTACTGAAGACCATACTCCAAGGTAGCATACTCAGCTTCATTACTTGTCTGCGCCTGCAACTTAATCCCTTCTTGAAATACTCCTTTTCTTTTTGGATATCCAACAAAACTATTCCTCCACTGGCCACTCTTGAGCTTCTCTTGAAATCACATCAAAGAGCAAAATGAAAGCATCTGATAGCCATGTTTCAGGGTCCTTCCATCTAGGCAGCTTTTTCTTTGGCTCTTCCTTTAATGCTACTAGATTCTACCTATATGTCAAAATATTAGCTAATGTAAACTGGAATCCCTACATTTCAATGAACCACTTGGACAATCTCTTGGAAGGAATGTTATGCTGAATTGGATGAGGAAGCATAGAATAATGGGTAAGAATAGTAAATGGCTTTGGCAGGAGTAAGTAGGACCTAAATTCCTTAGAGAAAACACCACAGCCACCATCACCTTCTCTTCCTCACAATATGTTTTGTCCCCTCCTTGAGTCTTTGTTCTGCTGACAAACTATACATGCCTAATATACTCCCACAACATCCTCACCCCCCCCCCCACACTAGGATTAACAAAAAAATCTCTGTTTTCCAGTCAGGAGACATGACTACGAGCAAAGTGCTCAGGATCTCTTTTACTTGAATAAAGGACTCTTCCTCCTTGTATTTCCAACTAAAAGGATCCCTTTTGGAATGCTTTTTGTAATGGATATAAAGGTTGAGACAAAAGAAAGATGAACCTAGCCAAATATCTTACCTTGTGGGTAAAAGTCAACAGCACTGGTTCACATCTTGAGGAGCTTCCAATAGAAGTAAAGCTTTCACCCCTTCAGGATCTACTTCAATCCCATTCTCTAAAACCACATGACCAGGTAGAGTCACCGAATCCATCTACCACTTTAGATACAAAAATCATAAATAAACACTCTGATGAAGGACCCCAGATAGGGCACAAACACTAGATTCAAAAATCTTTGAAAGGTTGTAGGGGCATTTGTTAGACCAAAGGACATAACCCTTTAAGCAAAACCCCCTTATGGGGGTAACAAAGGTGGTTTTCCTCTAGTCCTCTCTCGGGGGGGTGCACTATATGGAAGCCCCTCCTACGACGTGCATTCAAGGGGTATTTAAAAAACCCCTTATCTGTGAATTTTGAGCTAATAAAACTACCCCTTTTTCTTTATAGACTTACGGGTTCTTTTCCAAAGTACAATTAAAATACCCCTCTTGTAATTGTATTTCTGTAAATTTACCCAATATTTTGGATTAAAAAAACCCCACCTAATGATCGCACGTGGTAGACTTACATTTTTTGAGGTGCACCCCCTGAGAGTCCTCTGGAGTAATTAAGTATCTTGAATATTCATCACATACACTATATCTTTCATGTGCAGCCACACTATCCTCTGGATCTCATCTTGGAAAGGCAGTGGGTAATGATCGCTTTTGGTTATTGCATTCAGAGGTTTAAAATCAACATAGACTCTCCTCTTCATTTACCATTCTTCTTTGGAGTGATCACTACTACTAGAGAAGCCCATTCAGAATTATCAATTGGGTATATAAACCCTGCTTTCAACAATTTATCCATTTCCTCTCTCAACACTCACTATTGTACAACCCCCAATATTCTCAACCTCGGCTTATTGACCTACTAGAGTCACAAAACGATGGTTTTGCAACACAATTCCTTCAAAAAGGAAATTGGTATGCTGCTTCTTGTTGGTTTTGGGAATCCTTTTGGGTTTTAACAAAATATGGTTCAATGTCCATTGGAGACCTATTCAACACTTAAAACGATGTGGAGCATGGTATTTTGAGCATGTTGTTTGCTAATACCCTTGTTCTCACCTTGGGGTGGTGGGTTGATTCTTAGCACCTTGATTTGACTTTCACTCACACTAGATGAGGTTCTAGAACCAGTGTTTTCATCTGATATTTCCTAGATCACTAGAAAGTTCTCATTGTTCTTTCCCATGCGACAAGAATGAATTATTGTTTGAGCACTTATCACAAGTGTCACACATATTGGATCCTTGGAGTCAATGTTGGTACATGGTGTTTCCTTTACCTCCCTTGGCCTAAGACTCTCTTCAAGCATCTTCTCCTTGATTTGAGGTGTATACTTAACCTCTTTTTCTTGTTTAGTTTCAACTCATTATCGAAATCAAATTTCTATATCTAAATCATTTCCAATCATTCGTGTGCCTAAATATTATGAGATTAGTCGTTAATAAAATAAAAGTTGATTAATATATGGTTAACATCAATCTAATTTCATGATTATGTCTAAACATCTTCACTTGAGAACTAATTAGTTACTTGTTTAGATCTAGTCTTATTGGTAAGAACTAGGTTTAAGCAACTAAACAAAAATCTATTTATGTAACATTTAAATTAAAAGAAAAGAAGAGTGGTATTAAAAATTAGATTCCTTGGTCCTCTTTTAATTAAGGTTTAATCATTCCTAGCCTTAATAACTTCTTCAAGGAAGAGTGGTATTAACAAGTAGATTCCTTGGTCCTCTTTTAATTAATTAATGTTTAATCATTCCTATCCTTAATAAGTTAACATAAATACGTTTAATAGATGCATTAACCTTTATTTAAAAATTTAAGTATAACCTTGATTCTAATGATTAGATCTAGCTAACCCTAGACTTGGATCCATAAACAAGGATGAACTTGGGTTCTCAAAGCTTTCCCCAAAACTAAGATCTAAACATGATTTCTTATAGAGATTTAACCCACTCTGAGATAAACTCCAAAATCAGAAGACTTAATTTAAGCTTGGATTGATAATGTGAGATTAATGCAGAATGAGGCTATTTTTGCAAAGTAAGAACGGTAAGATTAACTCTTTCTTAATTACACTCTATCAATGCACGGTAAGATTAACTCTTTCTTAATTACACTCTATCAATGCACGGGCACTTGCATGAGATTCATGCCACAAATGCCTGCATGAGATTGTTGTGAAATGATGCAATAATATACGAGTCTTGAGTAAGATGCATATTATTCAATGGATTAAGTCTTGCATTTATGTCTACATGTTTTCTGAATTCATAGGAGGCTGTAAAGCTAGAGTGATGGGATAGACATATGTCACCCCTTGGCAGGATGGGCAAGAAACACTTCATTGGCAACTTTGGTAAGTCTAAAAATGTTTACATTTTGTTCTATACTATGTACATATGTGTGCATGTCCATAACAATAAGAACTTATGCATACTCGTACATATATCCTAGTTTAGTTCTAAATATATTAGTTAAACATTAGCTAATTGGTGTAATAGACCGTAGAAATTGCATGGCGAGGCGGACACAGAGGAGGTAGCTTGGTAGATTGCGGTTGGTTTACCTAGCTGAGCAGGGTGGAGAGAGAGTGGAGAGGGATTACATTAGTAAGGCCATGGTGATGAGCAACACAATGAGAGTGTTAAATTTGCAGCAATGTGATGAGATATGGTGGATCAAATGCTAGAATCAACATCATTAAAAAAGAGATTAGACGATAATTAAAACATGATTAGTAAGCAATTAACTGATAGCTTAATGTAGGCATGGATAATAAAAAACCAGTAAATTCTCATTAGGCCAATGCCTCAATTTATAGAGTTTACATCCAAGCATCTAATCCCAATGATCTCACCTTGATTCACTCCACCTCTATTGCTTGATTCTCTCCACCTCTTCCCAGAATATCTCCACACCTCCTAAATCTCCTCATGCTACCCTTTATTCTCTCCCAGTAGATACTTCTCACCTTTTCACAGCTTCTCTCACATTTACAGATTCTGTTTTATAGCTTCTTGCTGCTAAGGGCTTGTTCTCGCACACACCCTATTCACTTGTATATTTCAACACCTCCCCTCAAGTGAATAATCTTAGCACACCTGGACCCTATGCCAAGTTTCCCTCTTACTTGATAGTCTATGAGGACCAATGCCTCAAGTCCCTAAACTCATAGTCCTTGACACTGTCTCTCTCTTGCAACCGTTTGTGTAGCAACATGATCCTAAAACATAATAAAACTAACACAAGTGAAAATCAATTTTGCAAAAACAAAGAGGTTATAGTTTTATGAATGTACTTACTTGCCATGCTTGCCAAGCATGTCCTCTAGTACTAACAATCCATCCTTTGTCTTGCACCCTTTCAAAAAGAGAGCTTCCAAATCCTATTGTAATGCAAAAGCATATTCATCTTGTGTAGGCAAGCGGTCCCACTGCTTCAAGCTATAGATATAGAAACAAATGAACATTAATTTTATGTTGTTATTTAAGGTACCCTTATTTTCGTGAAAGATAAGATACAATTTGAGGATAATATATACTTACAAAGATTGTTGGGATATCTACTTCTCCTTCACGTGAAACGTCATGCTGCAAGTTATTTTACATCTATCCAAGAGAAGAAACATAAATACTTAAAACTCTTATGCATACTTAAAATTCTTAGTACCCGGAAGCTATTGGCATGCATTGGAAGATACCAAAACACATTGGAAGAGAAAGAGAGAGAGTATCTTATGTGTGTGTGTGTGTGTTAGAGAGAGAGAGAGAGAGAGAGAGAGAGAGAGAGAGTATCTTGTGTGTGTGTGTGTGAGATATATCTTATAATCTAGTAAAAAAATATATTAGTGTCACCACTTAAGCGATGCCCATCTCATCTCTTAAGTGACACTACCCAAAATAAAATATTATATGTCATGTAAGATATGTTTCATCGTGTATGCGACAAAAATTTGCACTGTTTATATGATGTATTTGCATCGCTACATTCATCCTTTAATCAATGTCCAGTAGTTATGACATATGTGACACTCGATTTCCCCTTATAGCAACAAAAAAAGGCATCACTATAGGGGGTTTTGTGTATTAGTGTTTGCACATGAAGCTTACGAAGCTCATTCAACTTTTCATGAGGCTCATGCATAAACCTCATGAAGCTCATGTACATAGATATAATATACATGCATGCATATGTATGCTTTATGCATGCATAAGAGTTTGAAGTATTTATGTTTATGCATGGATATATGGCAAGCAACTTGCAGCGCGCTATTACACATGAAGGAGGAGATGTCCCAATAATCTTTATAAGTATATTGCCTTGAACTATATCTTATATTTTAAGAAAAAAGGTTTCGTTATAATAAAATCAGATCAATGTTCATTTATTTACATGTCTATAGCTTAAAGCAGTGGACCACCTCCCTATGCAGGATGAATATGGTTTTACATTACAACGGGGTTTGGAAGCTCTCTTTGAAAGGGTGCAAGATGAAGGATGGATTGTTATTTCTCGAGGCTATCCACCACGAATAACCCTCTCTCAACACCAGCAATTCCCTCCTCTGGAGAGACCTTAGTCTTCTCTCACAAATCCCATGTCCCCTTCAACACAAACGAAACTCACAGATAGCCGACTTCAAAACAAGACCAGAACAAACTCTCTCAGAAAACACCAAGGTTCTCACACACCTCTCATACCAAATCTCACCCAAAAAATCCTTCCATTCGACTTCTCTTAGTGTGCAACAATACCCTATCTCCATGCATGCTTTCACCTACTCTACCTAATTCTATCGACTAAACACCATGCAACAAATCAAAGGTTTTTTATCATACCCAAATTATGGTTTAATTCCTGTTGGGGTTGGGGTGAGCATCCTTAAAAACATATCCTTTTGGCCTCAAAAAAAATGTATCATCTTTTGCCAACCCCACCCCCCCATGGTTGAAGCATTTATGCTCAACCACTGGCTATGGATTTCTTGAAACAATCTTTAACAAATAATGCATCTAGCTCCCAACAACTTTCTTCATACTCTTTTGTAGTAGCTTCATTAGAAAAGACCTCATCCTTTATCTCTGTATCTTTCTCGTTTGTCTCATGACTCTACACCAGTATAGCTTCATTATGTAGCCATTTACTCTCCTTGAAACAATCTTTAACAAATAATGCATCTAGCTCCCAACAACTTTCTTCATACTCTTTTGTAGTAGCTTCATTAGAAAAGACTTCATCCTTTATCTCTGTATCTTTCTCGTTTGTCTCATGACTCTGCACAAGTATAGCTTCATTATATAGCCATTTACTCTCCTTGAATGAAGTTGATCATCTAGGTCTGCAAGATGGTAAGTTCCATTCTCATATTTGTGTACAACTTTAAAAGGGACTTCCCATTTAATTTGAATTTTTTTAGGAAAGTGTTATCCAACTTGCTATTGTACCTAATAAGCACTAGATCCCCCCCATTAATGCCTTAGTGAAAACTATGTAGATGTTCTCATAGTTGTTCTATAGGCCCACAGAGCTGAAGCTACATGTAAGTCCCATTGCTTGGGATATTACTCCAGACATTTTGTTAACATGGTACCTAACTCCCCATTGAACCTTTCAACCAAACCATTACAATGTGGATAGCATGGGGTTGAAAACATGTGTGTAATGTGCAATTTCTGCATAAGGTCCTCAACAATCTAGCCTCTGTGGATAACTTCACCGGTCCTCGCTAGGAAACTCAAGGACTACCGACACAAACACTAGGGTTGGGGAAAAGGGAGTGTGGATCCTCTCAGGGAAGTATAACCACCAAGGATGAGTCGACCTCACTGGCTAGACATGTAAGACCTATGCTCTACACTATCTACAGTGCTCTCCAACCACCACCTAGCACCGCAGTATCCCTACAGGCCTCTCTTTCACACCACACCCACCACCACTCACCACTCACTCACCTCGCTCACACAGAAAGATAGACAAAACACCACAAGAGCGCAACACTGTATACCAAGCTGTAGACAAGAATGATACAAGAGAGACTGTGCTCCAACACAAAGAATGTCATACACGAGAGAATGTGCTTTCTGCCGAATGTGCTAGAGTGAATGTGGGAGTCCCTCTACCAGAATGTGCTACAATGAATTTCCTACAAGAGAGAGTGTTTTCCTCCTGCCGAGAGAGTGCTCTCCTTATCTTCTCCTTGGGTGTCCTCCTCCTCGAAGTCCCAACCCTCGTCATGTAGTGTAGAGGGAAGGTCTTCCATCGAGAAAAGGAAGATGGTGCTTAAGAGGATCTCACCATCCCTCGGGAAAGGGAGAGGGGTTTTGCCACCATGAGTGCCATCTGAGTTGGCCATGCACGTCAGAGATGTTAGATGACACCAGCAGCGATGGCAGTCAGAGATGTCGAAGGGCATAGGCGATGACGGCAGTCAAAGCAGTTGGAGGGCATCGGCGATGGCGGTGGTTTGGAGCAATCGGAGGGCATCGATAGTAATGGTAGTCGGATATGTCAAAGGGCACCAATGGTGACGACAGTCAGAGGGGTCGGAGGGCATGGTGATGGCGATCGACAAAAGCACAAACCAACTAAACAATAATAATCACTAGCCACTTCGTCCACATAAAACTTTCAGCATGAAGTCTAGGCATACAAAGGTACAAAATGAACCCTGGCCATGGCCAATACATAAAATATCTGCTTCAGTGTAAGATGGCCCATAAACTACCACGAAGATGGCCACACCAAGGGCTTGATGACTGGCCTTCCTACTCTCTAGTCCAACGCACTAAATACCCACTAAAACAGTGAATGCGTCCTAAATAACAACCACACACAGCCTAAATCCTTGAAACACACACCGAAAAGACATCTTTTTGTATGAAATAATTTACAATGTTTTATTTACATACACCCACACAGACACACAAATGGAAAAGAACAAACTACTACGACCCAACAGATCATCAAGACACAACTTCACCATTCTAAACTGAATAAAGAAATTTAATATCAAAATGGTTTTGTGTAAATTGTTTCCAAGAATTTAATGAAAAAGAACCGATATTTCCAACAGTTCCACGTTTCAGTCAATCTGCAACAGCATCACTGCATTCAACATTTGGCTAATCTTCACTTCACTCCACTCTTCACTCTCTCTCTTTCACACTTCAAAACTCTTTCTTTCTTTCTTCTCTCTCTCTACTCACTATTCTCGTGAACTCTCTTCTTCTTCTTCTTTCTTTCTCTTCCTCCTCCTGAAACACAAACACAAGAATAATGCACACAATCTAATACATTCTCTCACACTCTCATGCTTTTACTTTTAAGTATGCACCATGTCAAAGTGATCAAATCTCTTTCTCTCTCTTTTCTATTTTGCATGTACACACATAACGCAGTCATATTGCCCTCTCCCTTCTTTCCTTCTTCTTCTACCCACACACAATGTCTCCTCTACTTGCTATGGTTCCCCACCTTCTCTCTCCTCATTTTAGCTTAAGAGCATGGAGACCTCCCACATGCACACACACGTTTCTTTCTCTCTCTCACAGTCTACCATGGGTGGCCTTCCTAGGTGTGTGCTTGCTCTCTTCATGAGCATCCCCCTTAGTAGTGTGGCTAGGGCTTGCCATTATGATGTCTTGCCCAATAGGCTTCAAGACACGGTCTAGGCTGCCTTTGCCTTCGTTGTTGCAAGCATATTGTCCCCTACTCTTCATGACCTCATGGCCTGGCTATGTCCATTAAGCCTTGGCAACCTTGTTTCATGCAAAGAGCACGGTCAACCTAGCTACCTACCGAATAGGCTAGCCAAAGGTACCCATTGGCCTGGTGAGTCTCTCACACCGAGTACCACCTCATGGAGCTCATCTCCATGCGTGCCCGGCCAAGGACTTAGGCGCAAGTCTCATATCCGGCAAGCTCACGACCTTGTACACGCCGGCCCTTAGCCACAAACGCAAGGCTCCAAGCCACCGACAAGCCATGCGCACGGCGCTTGGCTCTTGGCCGTTTATGAGGTATGGCGCCTAGCGAGCCAATGCTCTCTAGCGTTCATTGATGCGCACGAGTGCCACCCTCAAGTGGCCAGCCAATTAGTTGGCTTGGCCTTAGCCTCATGACCACGGCGCTCTTCATCTCCAGTAGGCGGCCTGCTCCAGATACCCCATGCGCAGGGACTTGGCTACGCCTCTTCTCCAAGTGCACACCTGAGCATTGCAGAGTTGGCCAGCCGTCGTCCATATGCGCAAGGCTCAACTAGTCGGCCTCCAACCTTGAAACACGGCCTCCTCGTCACCCGCCAGCCAGCCCCTCAAGCACACCGGCTAGGTCCTCCTTGTGATACGCAAGCGGCCAACACCCCAACTCCCAAACGATGGGCTCGGCCCCTTCCATGTTGCACTATGGCGCCTTCTGTGCATCGGCCTAACTCATGCCCACAAGGCACGGCGCCTTCATTGGCCCGGCCTTCGTGATGCGCTGGCAGCCCAGGCGCAAGGCCAAGTGCTGGGCTGCAAGGCCAAGTGCCGGCCTGCCTTACGTGCTCAAGGCACGGGTGCTCTCATGCGCCTTCCATCTCTGGCCATGGCGGCCGTCGACCACAAAGGCCTCCGCCACCTTCTTCGTGCAGGTGTCAGGCCTTCTCTCTTTCTCATACAAGACACGCACACACCCATACTCTCTCTCTATGTACAGAGTTAACAACAACAAACATTAACAACAAACAAACAGCGCAGGCTTACCTCCTCCTCATGTTCTTCACGTTAGCCAGAGAGAGAAGCGCTCTCTCTCTCTCTCTCTCTTTTATGTGCTCTCAAGAGGTTGGCGGGTACCAACGGGTGCTAAAACTACCCACCCTTCCATTTTTTTATTTGAAACTTTTCATTTGTAACCACATTAAGGTCTCCAAACTTGCGTTCCCACCTAACCATCCTCAAAGCTTGAGTTCGAAACTCATCATACTAACCCTCGTTCTCTTCCCCTCGATCTCTCTCTTCTCTCTTCACTCTTACATACAACCTCCTCTTTATGTACAATACAATGTTAATCGTCACCATACCCATGCAATGTGCTCACACCAATGGACAACATCGACAATCATGATGCATGCAAATACCATGACATTCCACACACACATGCTTTCAAATACCATGGAAATGCACCTAAAATAACCACAATTGACCCTATTTAAACCCTAAAAATTGCTAAAAATGGCTTCGATCCAGGGGTCATCACTTGACAGTCAAATGGGTTGAGAAGAGCTGCACATGTTGTGCGCCCTTGAGATTTTCTTTGCCAACCTAGCTACACTCCATGCCAAAAGCTCTTTAACACATTTAGATGATCCTCCACGTGCTGCAAAATGCAATGGTGTGCTTCCAAAACCATAGTCTCTTCAACCAGATCTTGTGGTCGTTGCACACACGAGAGACCCCTTACTTAAAAGCAAGCGGACTACTATAGAATGGTTGGACCGGGCTACCAAGTGTAGAGGTGTGGCACCACATGTTTGTGCCATTGTGGGCATTTGGGAAGCATCCAAAACTCGTTGAACACAGTCAAGGTGGCCACTCTTTGCTCTACAGAATGCAGGCACGTCCCCTCCCATTGGGAGCATCAAACAGAAGGATAGCATCTCCCTAGTCCACAAGCTGCTCAACGCAACATACCCTCAGATTGGCCATGTCAGGCAGCATTGGCTTGTTATTGAGGATAGCCATGGCATGCTATAAGTCACCCTCCCGAATGGTAGAGAAGAGCTCCCTCTTCACATCGTGCCCACAGCTCACAGTGATCCCCATGGTTATATGGGATAAGATCACAAAATGGAGCAAGTCATCCAAGAATGGCCACAATTACAAGGCATCTTCTGCAAAGGATCCATCACCATAGCCTTGTTATAAGTGATGGAGCTCCATCTCCAATGGTAAAAAGCTCCACCTAATAATTTCTTACTTCTCATGGAAACCTTCATAGCCATAGCCAAAACTCTACTTTTGGAAATCGGTTTACTGATTGTTGTAACAACCCTTTTACGTGGTGCTCGGCGAGAGGGGGGCGAGGAGTGAGAGAGGGAGGGGTGGGGGGTGGGTCGGTGGTGGGGTGAGGGGAGGGGGTGGTTGGTTGGTGGGGTGGGGGGAGAGGCATGGTCGCGGTAGTGGAGTTGGGAGAGGGTGGTTGGTGAGGTGAGTGGGAAGTGAAGCAAGGGGTTCAGTGCGGGGTAACGTAAGGGGGTGGGGTTGATGAGTGAGACAGGGGGAGGTGAGTGAGACAGGGGGAGGTGAGACAGGGGGAGGTGAGTGAGTGGGGAGGGGTGGGGTCGGGTGACCAAAAAGGGGGGGGTCGATGAGTGAAGGGGGGTGAGAAGTGAAGGGTGGTAGGGGGGCTATGGGAGAGTGGGGGGTGTTGACGGTGGGGTGAGAGAGAGAGAGCGTGATAGAAAGAGGGGGGTTGGCCGTGCAGGAGAGAAGAGGGGGGGTGAAGCAAGGGGGGGCAGTGAGTTGACGAGGGGGGGAGGGGGTGGTTGATGTTGGGGTAAGAGAGAGTGAGAGAGAGAGAGGGGGCTGGGTGATGGTCAATGAGACGAATGATGCAAGGGGAGAGAGAGAGAGAGAGCGGTTGGAGCTGGGTGTGGTTAGTGAGAGAGGGGGAGGTGGGTGAGCTGGTCAATGACGGAGAAAGGGGGGGTATGGTGGGGTCAGCGAACGAGAGAGGGGGGGTGACGGTTAGAGAGGGAGAGAGAGAGCTGTGAGAGGGGGGCGTCAACGCAGAAAAGAGTGAGGGGACGGGTGGGTAGGTGCACGAGAGAGTGAGAGGGGAGGGGTTGGTCGGTGCACGAGAGAGTGAGGGGGATGTGGGGGTTCTATGCACAACAGAGAGAGAGAGAGGGGAGGGGTGGGTCGGTGCACGAGAGGGAGGCGGGTCCGCAAGGGGGGGTTGGTCAGTGGGGAGTGAAGAGAGGGGGGTGAGGGGTGGTCGGTGAGTCAGAAAGAGGGGTGGTCGGTGAGTCAGAAAGAGGGGTGGGGTGTTGGGAGGGGTTAGGGAGCGAGAGAGGGGGGGTTGACAATGAGAGAGGGAGGGAGAGAGGGGTTGAGGGGAGAGAGGGGGGCAATGGTTGGTGAGTGGGGGGAAAGCGGGGGTTGGTCGATGAGGGAGGGTGGAGAGAGAGAGAGAGAGAGAGAGAGAGAGAAGGGGGTGGTCATTGGGGGCGAGAGACGTTTTTTCTTCTTCTTTTGTCCTTTTTTTGGGAAAGAAGGAACAAAATAATTGATGAGGGAGGTCTTTATTGTTTTTTTTTTAAATGGAAAAAATAGTAAGAGGAGATTTTTTTTTCGACCCCATGAGAAGAGGGATTGGTCGGTGTGAGAGGGGGTGGGGAGTAAGAGCAAGTTGTGCAAGAGGGAGAGAGATGAGAGGGGGTGACAGTGGTGAGGTGTGAGAGAGAAACTTTTTTTTAAAATGTATAATGGAAAAAATAACTCAGAGGGGGGATTTTTTTTTGTTTTTGGTTTTTGAGAGGCAGAGATGCCCAATACCTGGCACTTCACAAACACCAAAGTGAGTAGAGGCAAGTGTTCCACTCAAACCACCACCCTTGGTTGGCCACATCTTCAAAAACCCTCTCTATGAAAGGTAAGGGAAGCCCATCTTTGATGCCCAATACCTGGCACTTCACAAACACCAAAGTGAGTAGAGACAAGTGTTCCACTCGAACCACCACCCTTGGCTGGCCACATCTTCAAAAACCCTCTCTATGAAAGGTAAGGGAAGCCCATATTTGATTGTGTATACTGATTGAGGGGCCTGAAGTCTACACTAATCCTAATCTTGTTGGGCTTCTTTTTTGGAAGCACCACTATAGGTGACAACAACCACTCGGAGTGCTCAATGGGAATGATGATACCTATCTCTTCCATCTTGTCTAGCTCTGTCTTCCCCACTTCGGAATGGAGTCATGTGTAGCTGCCCTTCCTAATAGGCCAATTGGTTTAGTAGAATGCTGTGAGTGTAAATGGTTGGGTCTATCCCTAGGAGATCCTTGTAGGTCCATGCAACCACTCGGAGTGCTCAATGGGAATGATGATACCTGTCTCTTCCATCTTGTCTAGCTCTCTGTCTTCCCCACTTCGGAATATTTTGGATTCATGCGGTAGCTGCCCTTCCTGATAGGCCAATTGCCTTCTGTTAGTAGAATTCTGTTAGTGTAAATGGTTGGGGCTATCCCTAGGAGATCCTTGTACGTCCATGCAATCACATCTTGGTCCTCTTTGAAAAAGTTGGTGATTCTTTGAAAAGTGCAAGGGTCCTCCCAGACCCAAGCTACCACCAAGATAGGGCATGGATTCTCTGTTGTGCCCAGGTTCGGCTCTCTCACCTCCTTGTGGGAAGTGGTGGGTGGAAGAGGAGCGGGGCCGAGTGCTACTTTTGATGGAGAGATAAGCGGTCTTGGACTAGGGTGATGTCCGCAGGGAAGTCACCCATACTTTCCTCCATCCACCAGCAGCTAGCCGGTATCTCTTCTACTAGCAAGGCTTCCTCCCTAGTCTTGAGGTGCTTTGCCCATCGCTCGTTGTGGGTATGTCTAGGAGGGATTATAGGCCTCTCTGATGACTCCTCTTGAGAGACCTTCTTGCGAGGTTGTCGAGAAAACTCAAGTTCCCCTAGACCTATGACCTCTATCTCTTCCTGTTGAGAAATTGTTGTAGAAGAGGAGGCCAAAGTGAGATAAGATTCTTTCTAATCCCGTACTATTGAGAGACCTTATTCTTGGGACACCTCTTGGATGAGATCTGGGTCTAACTCCACTATGTCCACCATATTTGCTTTGGAATCCCTCATAGGAATTTAACCAATTCTATAGAGATTCTCTCGCCTCTCCTTCTGAGCCAAATGGATCCCAAGCCTCATCCACTGGTAATCCCTACCATTCCTCCTATTCTTCCTTGTCACTGGGTACTTCCTCCCAAATGGGAATCATGTCATGTAGGGCAGTGCCCCTTACACTCTCATCGAGGCCTTTATCCAAGGGCAAGGTCACCCCCCCCCCGGGTTAGGGATATGCAAGTTGACTCGGCCCCAATCATGGATCACCTAAGCTGCCCCCTCAACCAAGGCCTTCCAATGAGCAAGTTGTAGGCCTCTCTAGTTTGTGGGAGGTCTAACACCACAAAATCATTTCAAATACTAATCCCTAAAAAGTGATCGAAACTTGCTTGACTAGTCTCAAGGGCATCACTTCTCTCTGGTCTGCCACTCGGATGGCGAAGGGAGCTAGCTCGGTAATGCAAAGACCCAAGACTTGCCTACTAGCTTTAGGCATGATGTTAATACCAAAACCACCATCCATAATGGCCCCTGTAACTTGAGCTCCTCCCACGAAGATTGTCACCCTGGGGCTTCGATTGATTGGCCACTCTTGGGGCAGTGAGGCATACCCTTGCGTGTTACTTGGGCCATCGTCCACTACTACTAGATGTGGCTTCACCCCTAGTTGCCTTTGAATCCATCCAATGCTGGACCAAGCCTAGCAGTTTCTCCCCTATTTCCTAGCTCAAACCACATAATTGAGGAAGGGTGATGTCCACCTTTTCTCCTACCAACACTTTCTCCCAACATAAATTACTAACCTTGGGTTGGGTAGACCCATCACTTGCCTTAGAGGTATGGTGGTTAGGGGAATGACGATTTGCAGATGTCACAAAGCAGCTTGCTGATGCAGCAAGTCACTTTGTGATGTCTGCAAATCGCATTGAAACATAGTTGTGTTGGTACTCAAAATTTATGGAATAGGTCGTCTGAGCATACAAAACATCAACTTTTCCACATAACTCGATGTTTTGTATCGAGTTGATGCAAAACATCAACTTTTCCACACAACTCGATGTTTTGCATCAAAGTTGATGCAAAACATCAACCCTACCACAAAACTTGATGTTTTGTATCAAGTTTCACATGCTCTGGAGAAGAAGTTGGAGGATTGGAGATGGATTTTCACAAGCGGCCTGTTTTAAGCGATTTCATCCATGAAAGCTTGCTTAGACGACCTATTCCATAAATTTTGAGTACCAACACAAATATGTTTCGATGTGATTTGCAGACGTCACAAAGCGACTTGCTGCATCAGCAAGCTGCTTTGTGACATCATCTGTAAATTGCATCTAAAAATAATTGTGTTCATACTCAAAATTTGTGGAATAGGTCATATGAGTATGCTCATATGGATGGAATCGCTAAAAAAGTTTGTTTGTGAAAATCAGCCTCGTTTCTCTAACTTTTTTCTCCTGAGCATCTGAAACTTGTTGCAAAACATCAAGTTTTGTGGTAGAGTTGATGTTTTGCATCAAATTGGATGCAAAACATCGAGTTGTATGGAAAAGTTGATTTTTTGCATCAACTCGATGCAGACTCATCGAGTTGTCTAAAAAAATTGATGTTTTGCATCAACTCGATGCAAAACATCAACTTTTAGCCTAAAAGTTGATGTTTTGCATCGAGTTGATGCAAAACATCAACTTTTCCACACAACTCGATGTTTTGCATTGAGTTGATGCAAAACATTAAGTTTTATGAAAAAGTTGATGTTTTACATCGATTTTATGCAAAACATCAACTTTTCCATAAAACTTGATGTTTTGCATAGAATTAAAGAAAAAATATACCTAGGATAAGATGATATAGGTAGAACATAGGTTTAAATATTTCTTGGTGGGATAATCATTTGGAAGATGGCCTTATGAGCTACATACTAGGCACCATAGACTCATCTTGGGATTTCTAACCTTGAGTGCTCGATCTCCTTCTTGAGTGCTGCCAACGGTCACGTCCTCTTGTTGTGACCTTTTGAAATCTTCAAGCTCCCTCTTGAGCTTGGCTAGCTCATCCATGCAAGAAGATGTAGAAGCTGCCGTCAGGACTAGAGGAACGATTGGAGCAGCTGAAGACATGCCAGGGATAACTGGCGACCAAGATGTACTACGCTCCGCCATGAGGTGAGAGTTCTCCAATTGTGTAGCTTTGTCTTGGAAGTCTTACAGGGTGCCTTGGGGTGGAAAGGTCTTCCTCATCTTCATCACCGTTTGACTAGGGAGTGCTCGAAGCACTGACTGTTGTAGCATGTACTTTCTAGGATCTTGGGATAGCCCAACGACCAAAACTTTAGCTCTTGTGACAAGCTGGGCCACCGACTCCCCCGCCTTCATGGAGAGTTGGTTGAGCTCTTGAGTAATAAGGTCGAAGTAGTTCCCAAGCCGAAAGGTAGCCAAGAATTGTAACTTGAGGGTGGCCCAATGCGGGAAGTGGTTGACGAGAAATTGACTATACCACCGGTCAACACTTTCTTCCAGCATTGTTTGGGAACAAGACCAAGCATACATTATCTTGGTTGACACGTCTTAAGTCACACATAGTGAGGAACCATTGCACATCTTAGGGAAGTATACCCACCAAGGATGAGTCGAAATCATTGGCTAGACATGCAAGACCTATGCTCTACACTATCTACCATGCTCCCTAACCACCACCTAGCACCGCAGTATCCCTACATGCCTCTCACTCACACCACACCCACCACTGACCACTCACACAAAAAGGAAGACAAAATACCACAAGAACACAACATTGTATACCAAGCTATAGACAAGAATGATACAAGAGAGACTATGCTCCAACACAGAGAATGTCATACACCAGAGAATGTGCTCTCCACTGAATGTGCTAAAGTGAATGTGATCCAAGAGAGAGCCCCTCTACCAAAATGTGCTACAATGAATGTCCTACAAGAGAGTTCTCCCCTTATCTTCTCCTCGGGTGTCATCCTCCTTGAAGTACCACAACCCTCATCATGTAGTGTAGAGGGAAGATCTTCTATCTCGGGAGGAAAAGGAAGATGGTGCTCAAGAGGATCTTGCCATCCCTCCAGAAAGGGAGAGGGGTGTTCCCTCCATGAGTGCCATATGAGTTGGCCATGCACGTTGAGATGTCGAAGGGCATCGGCGGTAAAGGTGGTCATAGATGTCGAAGGGCACCGATGGTGACGACAGTGGCAGCGGTCGTAGGGCACTGATAGTGGGAGCGATCGGAGGGCATCGACGGTGACGGCGGCCAAGGATGTCGAAGGGCACCGTCGGTTGGAGCAGTCGGATGATAGTGGTTGGAGGGCATTGGCGGTGACGGTGGTCGAAGTGGTGGAAGGGCTTCGGGCAATCGGAGGGCATCGATGGTGAGAACGGTCAAAGATGGCGGAGGTGATGGTGGGAAGCTCTTTGTGGAGTGTGGATCAGCTCGCTTCCTATCCAGCTCTTGGTGGAATGTGGAGGACTTGGATTCCTAACCATAGCCTCTAAAACTTGGTCCTTGATTTGTCAATAACTCTAAGGGGATACCAAATCTGGCACAAATGTCCTCAAAGATAAATATGGCTACTTCCTTTTAGCAGTAATGCTTCTTACACATCTAGCCTCAGCCCACCTAGTAAGGTAATCCACTCCAGTTAAGATGTAGGTTCTACCCCTTGCTATGGTAGGTAAAGAACCAATATCAAAGGCTTCATATGAAATGATGGTTTTTGTTAACTCATGATGCAACACTCTTCTTCCTTGCTTCTGACATGGCTCATAACTTCTGCACCAATGGTAGACATCTTTCCTCACACTGTGCCACACATAACCTGCAGTAAGAATTTTCCTCAAAGTCAACTTTCGGGCAAAGATTCCTCCATAGACCTCCTTGTGATGACAAGAAGACATTATGGCAAAGATCTCTTCTCTAGTTGGAACCTGTCTCAAGATCATATCCTTTCCCTTCATGTAAATCTAATCGTTTACCACATTATACTGCATAGCTTTTCTAATGAAACAATACCTCTTTTTTTTAGACAAGCTTGAAGGTGCCAGACCTGTACATAGTAAAAACTCTTCAACCTCTTGGAGACTTTAAAATTGAATTGTAGAACAAAAATCATAGTTCTTCAGCTTTAAAATTGAATTGTGGAACAAAAATTGGGATTGGCGAATCAATCGACTTGTGGTATTCCAAATCAATGGAGCCTTCTACATTTGGATTAAAACCAATGGATTACAGTTCATCATGGATTATCTCATTTGGCTCTTCTGTTATCATAATTTGTTGGCATCTACTATGTAGCGATATTATTTATGATACAAAGGTTACATGGTTACATAGACAAGCATTTTTTAAATGACCTCCTCTCAAATTTGTAGTCAAAGATTACGACTATATCTGTTTTTCACATCCTTAGTCGTAAACCTATGTTCTACCTATATCACCTTATCCTAGGTATAGTTTTTCTTTATTTCTATGCGAAACATCAAGTTTTATGGAAAAATTGATGTTTTGCATAAAATCGATGTAAAACATCAACTTTTTCATAAAACTTAATGTTTTGCATCAACTCGATACAAAACATCGAGTTGTGTGGAAAAGTTGATGTTTTGCATCAACTCGATGCAAAACATCAACTTTTCCACACAACTCGATGTTTTGTATCGAGTTGATGCAAAACATTAAGTTTTATGAAAAAGTTGATGTTTTACATCGATTTTATGCAAAACATCAATTTTTCCATAAAACTTGATGTTTCGCATAGAAATAAACATCAACTTTTAGCCACATCAACTTTTCCACAACTCAATGTTCTGCATCGAGTTGATACAAAACATCAAATTTTACACAACTCAATGTTTTGCATCAAAGTTGATGCAAAACATCAACTCTATCACAAAACTTGATGTTTTGCATGCTCAAGAGAAAAAAGTTGGAGGATAGAAGGATGATTTTCATAGACGGACTTTTTTAGCAATTCCATACATGCAAGCATGCTCATACAACCTATTCCATAAATTTTGAGTATGAACATGACTATGTTTGGATGCGATTTGCAGATGTCACAAAGCAGCTTGCTGATGCAGCAAGTCCCTTTGTGATGTCTGCAAATCGCATCGAAACATATTTGTGTTGGTACTCAAAATTTATGGAATAGGTCTTCTGAGCAAGCTTTCATGGACAAAATTGCTAAAACAGGCCGCTCGTGAAAATCCATCTCCAATCCTCCAACTTTCTTCTCCAGAGCATCTAAAACTTGATGCAAAACATCAAGTTTTGTGGTAGAGTTGATGTTTTGCATCAACTTTGATGCAAAACATCGAGTTGTGTGAAAAAGTTGATGTTTTGCATTCAACTTTGATGCAAAACATCGAGTTGTGTGGAAAAGTTGATGTTTTGCATCAACTCGATGCAAAACATCAACTTTTTCACACAACTCAATGTTTTGCATCGAGTTGATGCAAAACATCAAGTTTTATGAAAAAGTTGATGTTTTACATCGATTTTATGCAAAACATCAACTTTTCCATAAAACTTGATGTTTTGCATCAAAGTTGATGTAAAACATCAAGTTTTGTGGGAAGTTGATGTTTTGTATAATGTTGATACAAAACATCAAGTATTATAAAAGAGTTGATCTTTTGCATAGAAAGTTAATGTTTTGATTATAAAGTTAATGTTTTATATCAACTTGATGCAAAATATCAAATTTTCGTAAAAGTTGATGTTTTGTATCAAGTTGATGGAAAACATCAACTCTTAGTTGAGAAGTTCTTAGTCAGCATTAAGTTGGCCGCAAATGTTATAGCTAAAACATCCTTACTATGTGTAGTAACCAGTAGGATTCGAACCTAAGTCCCTGCTTGACATTTTACAAAAAAGTATTTTGGAAAGGATAAACTTTTATTTCTTAAAGAGACATTTTTCATACTTTCTAAACTCATTTAATAACTAAAATTACCATTTAATCCTTTTTTGGTCACATCAAGGACACATCTTCTTTAAAAATGAGTGTGAAAATATTTTTCAAAATTAGACAACTTTTAAATAGCTTATTCATGATATTTTAAAATTCATATGTACGTAAAAAACGAACTCTTTTTTAAAAAGTATATATTATCAATTAAGGAATTGTGAATCGTGATACTCAAGAGCTTCAAAATGGATTTTAATACTACTCTCATCGAGAGCCAAAATAGGGTTTTACAATTAAGACAATAATTGTATCAAGATAACGCTTTTGTAATATATAGTTTTTCATAGTTGCACTTTGTAGCACATCCTCAATCATGCTAACATGGCAGATGACCCAAGGAGTCTAAGCTTCAAGTGTACACATAGAAGAAAAAAATTATATTTGTGGATAGTGAAGAAGAGGATGCCTCGTCTACCTTCTTAGGGAAAGGCACATCCACTAGTGATGGTGTAGCAATGATTATGAGCAGGGATTTCACTGACGTAAACGAGAACATGTGAACATGTTAATAACACAAAAAGTCTTGTGATCACATGTTATATTCACAAAGCTTTCACGAGGGCCTAAAAAAATTATCTTTGTCGGGCATAAAAAATCTTCTTAGGTGGCCACTGACCTGCTATTATGTGAAGATGGTAACATGAGAACATGTGAATAGCCTATTCCCATGTGTAGCCAAGCTTTTAAGGGGTTCCCAAATGGCAAGTGACCTGTTATTTTGTGAACGGTAACATGAGAACATGTGAATAACTTGTTCACATGTGTTATTATCATAAAAAATCTTGTGATCACATGAATATTAAATCCGTGATTATGAGGAACCATACCTATGCCATAAGCTATATGTTTAGAAAATGGCTTCTTTTACAGTTGTATCATTTTTTAAATGGATCAAGAAGATGGAAATAATAAACATTGTCTCTATTTTGGCATGTTTTTTGAAAACTTATTGTTAGATTTTTAATTATAATCTCAAAAAGTAAGCAACACGAAGTCTTTTTTTTTCATGTCAATTTTTGTAAGAAACATCTAAAGTGCCCAAAATATTATCATTTTTTGGTAGTGTTGTACGCATGCGTAGACCACTTTTTAAAAAACAGGTAAAAAACTGAACTTTTTTTTATGAAATCTTTGAAAGATGCCAAATGTTTCTCGTTTTCATGAAATATTACCTATTTTGTCCGCAATAATGTTGGTCATTTTATTCATAAAAGTATGTAAATGTGAGGGATTTTTAAAATATCCCTTGAATGCATGTGATACATAAAATTTCCTAGAGGTGAACCCCCCGAGTCTCCACCCTTCTCAACAGCTAAAGCAACTACAATAATCTGCCAAGCTTCCTCCTTTGTGTCCACCTCACCATGCAATTCCAATTCCTACGATTTCTTACAAAAATTAGCTAATGTCTTTAGAGAGCAATGCATAGTCTTTAGAGAGCTATGCATCTCTCAAGAGGTGGCCATATGCATGAGACATATGCACAAGCCTTATGCATGAGGCCTATACATTAGCAGGCCGGGTAGTCTCCAATGCATGCAGGTAGCTTCCAATATATATCGGGTGCTACGTAGGCATGCTGGTAGCTTCCAAATGCATCTCGTGTGCTACCTAGGCATGCCGGTAGCTTCCAATGCATGTTGGTATCTACCTAGGCTTGTCGGTAGCTTCCAATGTATGCCAATAGCTTCCAATGCATGTTGGGTGCAACCTAGGCATGCCGATAGCTTCTAATGCATGCCAAGTGCTACCTAGCTATGCTGGTATCTTCCAATACATGTCAAGTGCTACTTAGGCATGCCGATAGCTTCCAATGCATACCGGTAGCTTCCAATGTATGTGCTAGTAGCTTCTAGGTATTAAACATTTTAAGTATGCATAAGAGTTTTAAGTATTTATGTTTCTTCTTGGATAGATGGAAAATAGCTTGCGGACGTGATGTGTCACGTGAAGGAGGAGTAGATATCCCAACAATGTTTGTAAGTATATATTAGCCTCAAACTGTATCTTATCTTCTAAAAAAATAAGGTTACCTTAAATAACAACATAAAATCAATGTTCATTTGTTCTTATGTCTTTATCTTGAAGCAGTGGGCCGCTTCCCTGCGGAAGATGAATATGATTTTGCATTACAATAGGGTTTGGAAGCTCTCTTTTAAAGGATGCAATACGAAGGATCGATTGTTATTGATGGAGGACATGCTTGGCAATCATGGCAAGTAAGTAAATTCCTAAAACCATAACCTCTTTGTTTTTACAAAATTGATTTTCATTTGTGTTAGTTTTATTCCGCGTCGCTTCGTTCACCACGGGTGGTGTTTAAGTGAATTCTGCCACAACCTCCTTATAAGCTTATTCCACAATTAATGGGTAAACTACACCATTAAGAGGAGGAGTGGGTGTCTTCGGGGCTCCTTGGGAGCACGTCATGGCCACCACTATTGGAATGCTAGTAGTGGGAGATGGCACCACAGACACTATTGAAGTGCCAACAGTGCAAGGTTGCACCACAGCTTCCACCATCTTAATGAGTGGGGTTCTAGGACAATCCTGGGTGTAGTGGTCTTGGATCTCTAGGAAATGGAGGCATGGGGGGGAGCCCTCTAGTACAGTGCATTGAGCTTGCATGTGGCCGCTCCCCCCCACAATGGTAGCATATAAGAGGTTGGGTGGGGTTGTTTAGGAGAATGACGATTGGCAAACCTTTGGCTAGGTCGGGCCCCATACATGTTGTTAGCAGCTAGAGGTATTGGAAGAGTTGCTGCATAGACCATGCCTGGTGGGTTTTGACAGACTTGAGGTGTTTGTGGGACAGGCATGGGTGGTAGGTATGGCTGTTAGGTTGGGAGAGTGCCTACTTGATATGGGATTTGCATAGGCAAGGGGTTGTATGTTAGGGTTGCTCCGGATGAGGGGTATTGGTGTACGCTACCATGGCTACTTGAGCTCCCTATTGAGATGATGTGGCTTGGGGTGGTGGAGGGGTTTTTACAAAAGTAGCCATGGGGGAGGGAAGGGTATGTGCGGAAGCTATGTAGGAGGGGCTAGTGGTGATAGGGTTAATATAAGCTTGGGATTGGGAAGTAGCTACTCTCGGGGGGGGGGGGGGGGGGGGGGGGTGGTGGGGGTGGGGGTGGGAGGGATTTAGTCATAAATATATATATAAGCATAGCATGTGGGTTCAACAGAAGGGATTTTAATTAAAATCCCTTTTTAACACATTTGTTACATACATAAGGGTACCATTTAAAGGGGGTATTCATAGGTTGAATAGAAAAAGGGTATGTTTTATTCATGAAAAATTCACAAATAAGGGATTTTTAAAATAGGCTTTGAATGCACGTGATATAGAGGTTTATTTATAGAGTGAACCCCCCGAGTAGCTACTCCAGCTGAGTGAGGGTTCAAGAAGGGTGTTGGGTTTGGTTGGTGGTTTGGGGCCTGGGTAAAAGTTGAAGCACTATTGGTTGGGGTCACCATGTAGTCTTCATTGAAGGGATTAAGCGAGGTGGCGCCTTGTTTAAGTTATTGCATAAAGAAAAGTCCCTTGAGGTAGTAACACTCCTTGTCCTCATGGCTCGCCTTTAAGAAAAATGAGTAATATTTCTTGGTGGGACAATCATTTGGAAGATGGCCTTGCGAGCTACATACTGAGCACCATGGACTCATCTTGGGATCTTTAACCTTGAGTGCTCGATCTCCTTCCTGAGCGCTGCCACATTCACGTACTGTTGTTGTGACCTTTTGAAATCTTCAAGCTCCTGCTTGAGATTGGCTAGCTCGTCCATGCAAGCAAATGTAGAAGCTACCGTCGGGACTAGAGGAACAATTGAAGGAGTGGAAGATATGCTAGGGATAAGTGGGGACCAAGAGGTACTACACTCCACCATGAGGTGAGCATTACAAGGGCCTAAGGACATGCTATAAGTGTCCATCCGCCGCCGACTGTCCAGTGATGGATATTGCAAATGTATAATAATAAGATGCTTTTCATAAACAGGAAAGGACCTCGTATTGATGGGAAACACTGAGACAACATCATGACACACCCCATCATTTGAGTGTGTTGAATGAGCTTAAGAAAAGGGCAGAGTACCCTATGAGCACAGGAGTCGGTTGAGGGCTCGCCAGGAGGCTGCATGATGATTCGTGGTGCAATGAAGACTAGAAGGTAAGGGTTGTTTGCAAACATAGCGCTATCGGGCAATGTCTATAGAAGGGCTTGTGTTACCGTTGAGAGGCCCTCATAGGGGTGGTTGAGGAATAATAAGCCATTCGATGGTGTCAGGGATCCGCCCTGATGGGTTGGAAGGAGAGTGCCCGATTGTGATGGCATGTAGGACACTGTAGTGCCCAGAGAGCCCCTATCATGAGAGAGCGGCAAGGTCACATATTTCGAAAGAGTCCCCCCATCAAACGAGAGGACGGGTGCTTGATGATGCACCACCAGAGACCTCACCCTCCCACCATTAGTTGAGGGTACTGTGGCAATACTATTGTTGCATGCATTCTGGGTGCTGCAAAGGGGCCATCAAAGGTGAGTGAAACCCCCTTTTAACCAAGAGAAAAGTGGCTTGATGTGGAAGTAGCCCCTCATCAACAAAGGGGCCATCAAAGGAAAGTGAAACTCCTTTTCAACCAAGAGAGAAGTGGCTTGATGTGGAAGTAGCCCCCCTCATCGTATTTGAGGGGGCTAGCTTTAGAAGACCCCCCTATTTTGGAGGGGGCCTTGGATGATCAAAATTCACCATACTGGGCGGAGCCAACAAAGGAAAACATGGCCGACGCGAGGAGACCAGCACCCGTCGTGGTGCTGTGGACCTGGCAGCACGGGCATCGCCAAGGAGGACGGACACAAATTTATTGACGCATAGTGTCACAACTCACATTCATTTATGGACTTTTTCATTGAGGCATTTTTCTTATCAATTTTTTAAGATTACCATGATATGTTTGGTCATTTTCTTTTCCCTTTACAATGTCATCTTTCTTTGTTGCCCCCATGTTCCCGCCCATCACCCTCCCAAACCTTGGTTCATCATCCTCGCCTTCTTCTTCACCACTTTCTCCATTTGCCTCCCCCTGTTGGAATTAGAGTTAGGGTTGCAACAATGTACATACATGTGTGTCAGATACAAAAGATAAGTACACTCCCCAAAAATGAGTAGATAAGAGGAATAGTAAGGGGAAGGGGAAGCAGTTGATGAAGTCCCTCCTTTTTCCTTCCTCTTGCGGTCTTCTTTGAGAAGTGCAGCAATTGTCCCTTCGAATATAGGATTGGGAAGAAGGTTCAAGAGGTAGTCACAAGGCTATCATAGGATTCCGGCATGCTCTTCAAGAGAACCACAATAGCATCCTCTTGTTCTACCTTTCCATCAATGGTGGATGCAAACTAAGTTATGATCCTTTTCATTTCATATAGGAAGTCACCAAGAGACTCACCCTCATTAAGTTGAAGTCCAAAGAACTTCATTTTGAGAGAAATCCTCATGTGCTTGAATTTGGCTCCATAGAGACCTTCAAGCTCATCCCACACTTCTTTTTCCATCTTCTTATCTGACACAAGATGGATAAGCTTCTTGGAGAGATGTAGGGCTATGATGGATTGAGCCCTCTCATCGTCTTCCACATCCCTTTCCTTGGATGGATCCAATTTCTTTTAGTGGGCCTTGACCAATGGCTATAGACCCTTAAACAAATTAGCATATACTTGATTTGAGTTTGCCATACATGAAATCCTTCACTATCAAACTTATCAGTAGAAGCTCCAATCTCTTTCGACATTATAGTTGAAGAAGGAGGAGAGGTCTTACCACTCGCTTGATGAGCAAGGGCAATGTCTAAATCCTTTACAATGAGGTAGACTCACTTACACACACATGATGCCAATAAACAGTAAACTTACAATGAAGGGACACTTGATTTCATTTTGAAGATGCCTCCTTGCTTGTGTTTTTGGCTTGAGAAGCTTTCTATGGTTGTGTTTCAACCTTTCTCCCCACAATGTGAAGTGACCTCCTCTAATAGATGCTTTGCATTTTAGCTGCCTTTCTCCTCACAGTGGTGACGCGACCTCCTACAAAATAGATGCTATATGTTTCGGTTACCTTTCTCCTCACATTGGTGAAGCGACCTCCTAGGTGGAATTTGAGCAAGGCCAACCTCCACCCTTCTAAGTAGAGGGCTCATAGAAACGGTCCAACAATCATCAGACACATGGAACAGGTATAGGCAATTAGCACGTTCAACATGCTGGCGTCACCCAATGATGAAGGGGTCTCCACATGTTGGACAGGTACCAGCAATCAATAGTGGGCTCATCAATGTGCTTGCATCTCTCACTTGGTACTTTTCCTATGCACAGATAGCTTTGGTGTAAATGATGTAGACCGGTTCCGACAGAATGCAATCACCTTCTCCTTGATGACCACCTTGATATCTCTAATACCTTTAATATCGTGTCACAAGTTTGGCATGGCAGCAGCCACGAAAGGGAAGCTAGCAGTGGAATCGTGAGAGATCAAGGAGAGAGGAAGAGAGATAGATATGCTAAAGACAGCCACACAACTTTAATTAAAAACTTATCACTTATGATTTTCAGTCTCATACATAAAAGGCTTACCCACTTATCCATACGACCTAGGGTTACCTCCCCTTTACATTTACAGGAGGGGGGTTTTAACCAATTTTTTTTTTAGAAGTCGTAAGTTTATGAAGAAAAAGGGGTCAACACTATTGCGAGCAAAATAGGTAACTGACGAGGGTTACCTAAAAAGATTCCCTCCCAAAATGTGTGAAATCTCAAAAATGGCTTGAAAACATAGTTTTTTGAAAACGCATCTAGAACTCCATATATAAATTTTAAAAATACATGAATTTTGCTATTTTTTTCAAGATTGAAAACACGTGACCTTCGTAGATTTATAAACTGCTGTTGTTTGTGACATAAAAATAAACTTGACTTACAAAATTACATAAGAGTCTACATAACTTAAAGAAATATCAATCTTTTTCAAATAAAAAATTATTTTATAAATTTCATGAATATAAGATACTTTTTTTAATGGACTTTTTGGGATAAATTCTACCACTATACATAAATATGCACATTATTTGATAAGCACTCAAAAAAATATTAGAATATATAACAATATAAGCTCCATAATTTATGAAAAAATCTACAGACATACTTGAGTCTATTTCTAGACCCAAATAGTAAAGCCTTGAGTATATACTTACCTTGACAGCTTGCATGATATAATTATTTGCTCTATTATTTATAAGTAGATATACAACCAATGCTAAGAGTTTAAAGAGGTCAACTTATAGGTGTGCAAAGGTAGACTTGTATTCATATATATATGTAGAAGATGGTAACTATGGAGGCTCTGAGTAAACCTAAGCATGTTAAAAGAGATATTTTTTCAGCAAGACAATCTTAGAGGCGACATCATATAGCCTATGGGTGTAAATTTCGTCCCACATAGGCATTTGTTTTCATGAAGGGAATTTTTGTTATGCAATATGGATAAGGGTGGCCGGAAGAAATTATAGCCTATATCATGTATATATGTGGTGGTAAAAATTCATAGTATGCATATGTTGATGTTTGATCTAGATAGCCATTATCATGAACGTAGGTGATGGTATATCTAAGAGTAATGTAGGAATGAGCTCTAGTTATAATTATTTATAGTGCATGTGAAGGATGTTGAAAGATGGTAGGTCTACGGGTAGTGTAGAATGAACTCTGATTATAATTATTTAGAGGACATGCAAAGGATGTAATCTTCGCTCGCGACATTGTCTTTGTGTTACAAAGAGAAAAAAGAGGAGCTTAGGGCTTCTGGAATGGTGGTAGAGAAGAGCTTAGAGCTTTCACGATGACGGTAGATTCAAGGTCCCCTATGCTGGAGAGCATACTACTGCACATAGGCATGGCAGAGTCCAGGCTCACATGTACCCCCCTCCTCGACATAGATGGTCGCACCACATGTATTTGCTTATAGTTCTTCAGCTTTAAAATTGAATTGTAGAACAAAAATCAGGATTGGCGAATCAATCGACTTGTGGTATTCCAAATCAATGGAGCCTTGTACATTTGGATTAAAACTAATGGATTACAAATCATCATGGATTATCTCTATGGCTCTTCTATTTTATCATAATTTTTTGGCATCTACTATGTAGCGATATTATTTATGATACAAAGGTTACATGGTTACATAGACAAGCATTTTTTTTAATGAACTCCTCTCAAATTTGTAGTCAAAGTTTGCGACTATATGTGTTTTTCACGTCCTTAGTCGTAAACCTATGTTCCACCTATATCACCTTATCCTAGGTATATTTTTTCTTTAATTCTATGCAAAACATCAAGTTTTATGGAAAAGTTATTTTTTTTTGCATAAAATCGATGTAAAACATCAACTTTTTCATAAAACTTAATGTTTTGCAAACAACTCGATGCAAAACATCGAGTTGTGTGGAAAAGTTGATGTTTTGCATCAACTCGTTGCAGAACATGAACTTTTAGGCTAAAAGTTGATGTTTTGCATCGAGTTGATGCAAAACATCAAATTTTTCACACAACTCGATGTTTTGTATCGAGTTGATGTAAAACATCAACTTTTCCACACACAACTCGATGTTTTACATCAAAGTTGATGCAAAACATCAACTCTACCACAATACTTGATGTTTTGCATCAAGTTTCACATGCTCCAGAGAAAAAAGTTGGAGGATCGAAGGTTGATTTTCACAAATGGACTTTTTCGTGCAAGCATACTTAGACGACCTATTCCATAAATTTTGAGTATGAACACAATTGTGTTTTGATGCGATTTGCAGATGTCACAAAGCAGCTTGCTGATGCAGCAAGTCGCTTTGTGATGTCTGCAAATCGCATTGAAACATAGTTGTGTTGGTACTCAAAATTTATGGAATAGGTCATCTGAGCATACAAAACATTAACTTTTCCACATAACTCGATGTTTTGCATCGAGTTGATGCAAAACATCAACTTTTCCACACAACTCGATGTTTTGCATCAAAGTTGATGGAAAACATCAACCCTATCACAAAACTTGATGTTTTGCATCAAGTTTCACATGCTCCGGAGAAGAAGTTGGAGGATTGGAGATGGATTTTCACAAGCGGCCTGTTTTAAGCGATTTTGTCCATGAAAGCTTGCTTAGATGACCTATTCCATAAATTTTGAGTACCAACACAAATATGTTTCGATGTGATTTGCAGACATCACAAAGCGACTTGCTGCATCAGCACGCTGCTTTGTGACATCATCTGTAAATTGCATCTAAAAATAATCGTGTTCATACTCAAAATTTGTGGAATAGGTCATATGAGTATGCTCATATGGATGGAATCGCTAAAAAAGTTTGTTTGTGAAAATCAGCCTTCGGTCCTCCAACTTTTTTCTCCTGAGCATCTGAAACTTGTTGCAAAACATCAAGTTTTGTGGTAGAGTTGATGTTTTGCATCAACTTTGATGCAAAACATCGAGTTGTATGGAAAAGTTGATTTTTTGCATCAACTCGATGCAGAACATCGAGTTGTCTGAAAAAATTGATGTTTTGCATCAACTCGATGCAAAACATCAACTTTTAGCCTAAAAGTTGATGTTTTGCATCGAGTTGATGCAAAACATCAACTTTTCCACACAACTCGATGTTTTGCATTGAGTTGATGCAAAAAATTAAGTTTTATGAAAAAGTTGATGTTTTACATCGATTTTATGCAAAACATCAACTTTTCCATAAAACTTGATGTTTTGCATAGAATTAAAGAAAAAATATACCTAGGATAAGATGATATAGGTAGAACATAGGTTTAAATATTTCTTGGTGGGACAATCATTTGGAAGATGGCCTTATGAGCTACATACTAGGCACCATAGACTCATCTTGGGATTTCTAACATTGAGTGCTCGATCTCCTTCTTGAGCGCTGCCAACGGTCACGTCCTCTTGTTGTGACCTTTTGAAATCTTCAAGCTCCCTCTTGAGCTTGGCTAGCTCATCCATGCAAGAAGATGTAAAAGCTACCGTCAGGACTAGAGGAACGATTGGAGCAGTTGAAGACATGCCAGGGATAACTGGTGACCAAGATGTACTACGCTCCGCCATGAGGTGAGAGTTCTCCAATTGTGTAGCTTTGTCTTGCAAGTCTTACAGGGTGCCTTGGGGTGGAAAGATCTTCCTCATCTTCATCACCGTTTGACTAGGGAGTGCTCGAAGCACTGACTATTGTAGCATGTAGTTTCTAGGATCTTGGGGTAGCCCAACGACCAAAACTTTAGCTCTTGTGACAAGCTGGGCCACCGACTCCCCCGCCTTCATGGAGAGTTGGTTGAGCTCTTGAGTAATAAGGTCGAAGTAGTTTCCAAGCCGAAAGGTAGCCAAGAATTGTAACTTGAGGGTGGCCCAATGCGGGAAGTGGTTGACGAGAAATTGACTATACCACCAGTCAACACTTTCTTCCAGCATTGTTTGGGAACAAGACCAAGCATACATTATCTTGGTTGACACGTCTTAAGTCACACATAGTGAGGAACCATTGCACATCTTAGGGAAGTATACCCACCAAGGATGAGTCGAAATCATTGGCTAGACATGCAAGACCTATGCTCTACACTATCTACCATGCTCCCTAACCACCACCTAGCACCGCAGTATCCCTACATGCCTCTCACTCACACCACACCCACCACTGTCCACTCACACAGAAAGGAAGACAAAATACCACAAAAACACAACATTGTATACCAAGCTATAGACAAGAATGATACAAGAGAGACTATGCTCCAACACAGAGAATGTCATACACCAGAGAATGTGCTCTCCACTGAATGTGCTAAAGTGAATGTGATCCAAGAGAGAGCCCCTCTACCAAAATGTGCTACAATGAATGTCCTACAAGAGAGTTCTCCCCTTATCTTCTCCTCGGGTGTCCTCCTCCTTGAAGTACCACAACCCTCATCATGTAGTGTAGAGGGAAGATCTTCCGTCTCGAGAGGAAAAGGAAGATGGTGCTCAAGAGGATCTTGCCATCCCTCCAGAAAGGGAGAGGGGTGTTCCCTCCATGAGTGCCATATGAGTTGGCCATGCACGTCGGAGATGTCGAAGGGCATCGGCGGTAAAGGTGGTCATAGATGTCGAAGGGCACCGATGGTGACGACAGTGGCAGCGGTCGTAGGGCACTGATAGTGGGAGCGATCGGAGGGCATCGACGGTGACGGTGGCCAAGGATGTCGAAGGGCACCGTCGGTTGGAGCAGTCGGATGACAGTGGTTGGAGGGCATTGGCGGTGACGGTGGTCGAAGTGGTGGAAGGGCTTCAGGCAATCGGAGGGCATCGATGGTGAGAACGGTCAAAGATGGCGGAGGTGATGGTGGGAAGCTCTTTGTGGAGTGTGGATCAGCTTGCTTCCTATCCAGCTCTTGGTGGAATGTGGAGGACTTGGATTCCTAACCATAGCCTCTAAAACTAGGTCCTTGATCTGTCAATAACTCTAAGGGGATACCAAATCTGGCACAAATGTCCTCAAAGATAAATATGGCTACTTCCTTTTAGCAGTAATGCTTCTTACACATCTAGCCTCAGCCCACCTAGTAAGGTAATCCACTCCAGTTAAGATGTAGGTTCTACCCCTTGCTATGGTAGGTAAAGAACCAATATCAAAGGCTTCATATGAAATGATGGTTTTTGTTAACTCATGATGCAACACTCTTCTTCCTTGCTTCTGACATGGCTCATAACTTCTGCACCAATGGTAGACATCTTTCCTCACACTGTGCCACACATAGCTTGCAGTAAGAATTTTCCTCAAAGTCAACTTTCGGGTAAAGAGTCCTCCATAGACCTCCTTGTGATGACAAGAAGACATTATGGCAAAGATCTCTTCTCTAGTTGGAACCTGTCTCAAGATCATATCCTTTCCCTTCATGTAAATCTAATCGTTTACTACATTATATTGCATAGCTTTTCTAATGAAACAATACCTCTTTTTTTTAGACAAGCTTGAAGGTTCCAGACCTGTACATAGTAAAAACTCTTCAACCTCTTGGAGACTTTAAAATTGAATTGTAGAACAAAAATCATGTGTATTTTTTGATAGTTCTTCAGCTTTAAAATTGAATTGTGGAACAAAAATTGGGATTGGCGAATCAATCGACTTGTGGTATTCCAAATCAATGGAGCCTTCTACATTTGGATTAAAACCAATGGATTACAAGTCATCATGGATTATCTCATTTGGCTCTTCTGTTATCATAATTTTTTGGCATCTACTATGTAGCGATATTATTTATGGTACAAAGGTTACATGGTTACATAGACAAGCATTTTTTAAATGACCTCCTCCTAAATTTGTAGTCAAAGATTACGACTATATCTGTTTTTCACGTCCTTAGTCGTAAACCTATGTTCTACCTATATCACCTTATCCTAGGTATAGTTTTTCTTTATTTCTATGCGAAACATCAAGTTTTATGGAAAAATTGATGTTTTGCATAAAATCGATGTAAAACATCAACTTTTTCATAAAACTTAATGTTTTGCATCAACTCGATACAAAACATCCAGTTGTGTGGAAAAGTTGATGTTTTGCATCAACTAACATCAACTTTTCCACACAACTCGATGTTTTGTATCGAGTTGATGCAAAACATTAAGTTTTATGAAAAAGTTGATGTTTTACATCGATTTTATGCAAAACATCAATTTTTCCATAAAACTTGATGTTTCGCATAGAAATAAACATCAACTTTTAGCCACATCAACTTTTCCACAACTCAATGTTCTGCATCGAGTTGATACAAAACATCAAATTTTACACAACTCAATGTTTTGCATCAAAGTTGATTCAAAACATCAACTCTACCACAAAACTTGATGTTTTTCATCAAGTTTCAGATGCTCAAGAGAAAAAAGTTGGAGGATAGAAGGATGATTTTCATAGACGGACTTTTTTAGCAATTCCATACATGCGAGCATGCTCATACAACCTATTCCATAAATTTTGAGTATGAACATGACTATGTTTGGATGCGATTTGCAGATGTCACAAAGCAGCTTGCTGATGCAGCAAGTCACTTTGTGATGTCTGCAAATCACATCGAAACATATTTGTGTTGGTACTCAAAATTTATGGAATAGGTCTTCTGAGCAAGCTTTCATGGACGAAATTGCTAAAACAGGCCGCTCGTGAAAATCCATCTCCAATCCTCCAACTTTCTTCTCCAGAGCATCTAAAACTTGATGCAAAACATCAACTCTACCAGCATCAACTTTGATGCAAAACATCGAGTTGTGTGAAAAAGTTGATGTTTTGCATTCAACTTTGATGCAAAACATCGAGTTGTGTGGAAAAGTTGATGTTTTGCATCAACTCGATGCAAAACATCAACTTTTTCACACAACTCAATGTTTTGCATCGAGTTGATGCAAAACATCAAGTTTTATGAAAAAGTTGATGTTTTACATCGATTTTATGCAAAACATCAACTTTTCCATAAAACTTGATGTTTTGCATCAAAGTTGATGTAAAACATCAAGTTTTGTGGAAAGTTGATGTTTTGTATAATGTTGATACAAAACATCAAGTATTATAAAAAAGTTGATCTTTTGCATAGAAAGTTAATGTTTTGATTATAAAGTTAATGTTTTATATCAACTTGATGCAAAATATCAAATTTTCGTAAAAGTTGATGTTTTGTACAAGTTGATGGAAAACATCAACTCTTAGTTGAGAAGTTCTTAGTCAGCATTAAGTTGGCCGCAAATGTTATAGCTAAAACATCCTTACTATGTGTAGTAACCAGTAGGATTCGAACCTAAGTCCCTGCTTGACATTTTACAAAAAAGTATTTTGGAAAGGATAAACTTTTGTTTCTTAAAGAGACATTTTTCATACTTTCTAAACTCATTTAATAACTAAAATTACCATTTAATCCTTTTTTGGTCACATCAAGGACACATCTTCTTTAAAAATGAGTGTGAAAATATTTTTCAAAATTAGACAACTTTTAAATAGCTTATTCATGATATTTTAAAATTCATATGTACGTAAAAAACGAACTCTTTTTTAAAAAGTATATATTATCAATTAAGGAATTGTGAATCGTGATACTCAAGAGCTTCAAAATGGATTTTAATACTACTCTCATCGAGAGCCAAAATAGGGTTTTACAATTAAGACAATAATTGTATCAAGATAACGCTTTTGTAATATATAGTTTTTCATAGTTGCACTTTGTAGCACATCCTCAATCATGCTAACATGGCAGATGACCCAAGGAGTCTAAGCTTCAAGTGTACACATAGAAGAAAAAAATTATATTTGTGGATAGTGAAGAAGAGGATGCCTCGTCTACCTTCTTAGGGAAAGGCACATCCACTAGTGATGGTGTAGCAATGATTATGAGGAACCATACCTATGCCATAAGCTATATGTTTAGAAAATGGCTTCTTTTACAGTTGTATCATTTTTTAAATGGATCAAGAAGATGGAAATAATAAACATTGTCTCTATTTTGGCATGTTTTTTGAAAACTTATTGTTAGATTTTTAATTATAATCTCAAAAAGTAAGCAACACGAAGTCTTTTTTTTCATGTCAATTTTTGTAAGAAACATCTAAAGTGCCCAAAATATTATCGTTTTTTGGTAGTGTTGTACGCATGCGTAGACCACTTTTTAAAAAAGAGGTAAAAAACTAAACTTTTTTTATGAAATCTTTGAAAGATGCCAAATGTTTCTCGTCTTCATGAAATATTACCTATTTTGTCCGCAACAGTGTTGGTCATTTTATTCATAAAAGTATGTAAATGTGAGGGATTTTTAAAATATCCCTTGAATGCATGTGATACATAAAATTTCCTAGAGGTGAACCCCCCGAGTCTCCACCCTTCTCAACAGCTAAAGCAACTACAATAATCTGCCAAGCTACCTCATTTGTGTCCGCCTCGCCATGCAATTCCAATTCCTACGATTTATTACAAAAATTAGCTAATGTCTTTAGAGAGCAATGCATAGTCTTTAGAGAGCTATGCATCTCTCAAGAGGTGGCCATATGCATGAGACATATGCAAAAGCCTTATGCATGAGGCCTATACATTAGCAGGCCGAGTAGTTTCCCATGCATGCAGGTAGCTTCCAATATATATCGGGTGCTACCTAGGCATGCTGGTAGCTTCCAAATGCATCTCGTGTGCTACCTAGGCATGCCGGTAGCTTCCAATGCATGTTGGTATCTACCTAGGCTTGTCGATAGCTTCCAATGTATGCCAATAGCTTCCAATGCATGTTGGGTGCAACCTAGGCATGCCGATAGCTTCTAATGCATGCCAAGTGCTACCTAGCTATGCTGGTATCTTCCAATACATGTCGGGTGCTACTTAGGCATGCCGATAGCTTCCAATGCATACCAGTAGCTTCCAATGCATGTGCTAGTAGCTTCTAGGTATTAAACATTTTAAGTATGCATAAGAGTTTTAAGTATTTATGTTTCTTCTTGGATAGATGGAAAATAGCTTACGGACGTGATGTGTCACGTGTAGGAGGAGTAGATATCCCAACAATGTAAGTATATATTAGCCTCAAACTGTATCTTATCTTCTAAGAAAAGAAGGTTACCTTAAATAACAACATAAAATCAATGTTCATTTATTCTTATGTCTATATCTTGAAGCAGTGGGTCGCTTCCCTGCGGAAGATGAATATGATTTTGCATTACAATAGGGTTTGGAAGCTCTCTTTTAAAGGATGCAATACGAAGGATCGATTGTTATTGATGGAGGACATGCTTGCCAATCATGGCAAGTAAGTAAATTCCTAAAACCATAACCTCTTTGTTTTTACAAAATTGATTTTCATTTGTGTTAGTTTTATTCCGCGCCTCTTCGTTCACCACCACGGGTGGTGTTTGAGTGAATTCTGCCACAGCCTCCTTATAAGCTTATTCCACAATTAATGGGTAAACTACACCATTAAGAGGAGGAGTGGGTGTCTTTGGGGCTCCTTGGGAGCACGTCACGGCCACCACTATTGGAATGCTAGTAGTGGGAGGTGGCACCACAGACACTATTGAAGTGCCAACAGTGCAAGGTTGCACCACAGCTTCCACCATCTTAATGAGTGGGATTCTAGGACAATCCTGGGTGTAGTGGTCTTGGATCTCTAGGAAATGGAGGCATGGGGGGGAGCCCTCTAGTACAGTGCATTGAGCTTGCATGTGGCCGCTCCCCCCCACAATGGTAGCATATAAGAGGTTGGGTGGGGTTGTTTGGGAGAATGACGATTGGCAAACCTTTGGTTAGGTCGGGCCCCATACATGTTGTTAACAGCTAGAGGTATTGGAAGAGTTGCTGCATAGACCACGCCGGGTGGGTTTTGACAGACTTGAGGTGTTTGTGGGATAGGCATTGGTGGAAGGTATGGCTATTAGGTTGGGAGAGTGCCTACTTGATATGGGATTTGCATAGGCAAGGGGTTGTATGTTAGGGTTGCTCCGGATGAGGGGTATTGGTGTACGCTACCATGGCTACTTGAGCTCCCTATTGAGATGATGTGGCTTGGGGTGGTGGAGGGGTTTTTACAAAAGTAGCCATGGGGGAGGGAAGGGTATGTGCGGAAGCTATGTAGGAGGGGCTAGTGGTGATAGGGTTAATATAAGCTTGGGATTGGGAAGTAGCTACTCTCGGGGGGGGGGGGGGTGGGGGTGGGGGGGATTTAGTCATAAATATATAAGCATAGCATGTGGGTTCAACAGAAGGGATTTTAATTAAAATCCCTTTTTAACACATTTGTTACATACATAAGGGTACCATTTAAAGGGGGTATTCACATGTTGAATAGAAAAAGGGTATGTTTTATTCATGAAAATTTCACAAATAAGGGATTTTTAAAATAGGCTTTGAATGCACGTGATATAGAGGTTTACTTATAGTGAACCCCCCGAGTAGCTACTCCAGCTGAGTGAGGGTTCAAGAAGGGTGTTGGGTTTGGTTGGTGGTTTGGGGCCTGAGTAAAAGTTGAAGCACTATTGGTTGGGGTCACCATGTAGTCTTCATTGAAGGGATTAAGCGAGGTGGCACCTTGTTTAAGTCATTGCATAAAGAAAAGTCCCTTGAGGTAGTAACACTCCTTGTCCTCATGGCCCGCCTTTAAGAAAAATGAGTAATATTTCTTGGTGGGACAATCATTTGGAAGATGGCCTTGCGAGCTACATACTGAGCACCATGGACTCATCTTGGGATCTTTAACCTTGAGTGCTCGATCTCCTTCCTGAGCACTGCCACATTCACGTACTGTTGTTGTGACCTTTTGAAATCTTCAAGCTCCTGCTTGAGATTGGCTAGCTCGTCCATGCAAGCAAATGTAGAAGCTACCGTCGGGACTAGAGGAACAATTGAAGGAGTGGAAGACATGCTAGGGATAAGTGGGGACCAAGAGGTACTACACTCCGCCATGAGGTGAGCATTACAAGGGCCTAAGGACATGCTGTAAGTGTCCATCCACCACTGTCCAATGATGGATATTGCAAATGTATAATAATAAGATGCTTTTCATATCAACAGGAAAGGACCTCGTATTGACGGGAAACACTGAGACAACATCATGACACACCCCATCATTTGAGTGTGTTGAATGAGCCCAAGAAAAGGGCAGAGTACCCTATGAGCACAGGAGTCGGTTGAGGGCTCGCCAGGAGGCTGCATGATGATTCGTGGTGCAACGAAGACTAGAAGGTAAGGGTTGTTTGCAAACATAGCGCTATCGGGCAATGTCTATAGAAGGGCTTGTGTTGCCGTTGAGAGTCCCTCATAGGGGTGGTTGAGGCATAATAAGCCATTCGATGGTGTCACGGATCCGCCCTGATGGGTTGGAAGGAGAGTGCCCGATTGTGATGGCATGCAGGACACTGTAGTGGATAGAGAGCCCCTATCATGAGAGAGCGGCAAGGTCACATATTTTGAAAGAGTCCCCCCATCAAACGAGAGGACGGGTGCTTGATGATGCACCACCAGAGACCTCACCCTCCCACCATTAGTTGAGGGTACTGTGGCAATACATTGTTGCATGCATTCTGGGTGCTGCAAAGGGGCCATCAAAAGTGAGTGAAACCCCCTTTTAACCAAGAGAAAAGTGGCTTGATGTGGAAGTAGCCCCTCATCAAAGGGGCCATCAAAGGAAAGTGAAACCCCTTTTCAACCAAGAGAGAAGTGGCTTGATGTGGAAGTAGCCCCTCATCGTATTTGAGAGGGCTAGCTTTAGAAGACCCCCCTATTTTTGAGGGGGCCTTGGATGATCGAAATTCACCACACTGGGCAGAGCCAACAAAGGAAAACATGGCCGACGCGAGGAGACCAGCACTCGTCGTGGTGGGCATCGCCAAGGACGGACACAAATTTATTGACGCATAGTGTCACAACTCACATTCATTTATGGACTTTTTCATTGAGGCATTTTTCTTATCAATTTTTTAAGGTTACCATGATATGTTTGGTCATTTTCTTTTCCCTTTACAATGTCATCTTTCTTTGTTGCCCCCATGTTCCTGCCCATCACCCTCCCAAACCTTGGTTCATCATCCTCGCCTTCTTCTTCACCACTTTCTCCATTTGCCTCCCCCTGTTGGAATTAGAGTTAGGGTTGCAACAATGTACATACATGTGTGTTAGATACAAAAGATAAGTACACTCCCCAAAAATGAGTAGATAAGAGGAATAGTAAGGGGAAGGGGAAGCAGTTGATGAAGTCCCTCCTTTTTCCTTCCTCTTGCGGTCTTCTTTGAGAAGTGCAGCAATTGTCCCTTCGAATATAGGATTGGGAAGAAGGTTCAAGAGGTAGTCACAAGGCTATCATAGGATTCCGGCATGCTCTTCAAGAGAACCACAATAGCATCCTCTTGTTCTACCTTTCCATCAATGGATGCAAGCTAAGTTATGATCCTTTTCATTTCATGTATGAAGTCACCAAGAGACTCACCCTCATTAAGTTGAAGTCCAAAGAACTTCATTTTGAGAGAAATCCTCATGTGCTTGAATTTGGCTCCATAGAGACCTTCAAGCTCATCCCACACTTCTTTTTCCATCTTCTTATCTGACACAAGATGGATAAGCTTCTTGGAGAGATGTAGGGCTATGATGGATTGAGCCCTCTCATCGTCTTCCACATCCCTTTCCTTGGATGGATCCAATTTCTTTTAGTTCCCTTGACCAATGGCTATAGACCCTTAAACAAATTAGCATATACTTGATTTGAGTTTGCCATACATGAAATCCTTCACTATCAAACTTATCAGTAGAAGCTCCAATCTCTTTCGACATTATAGTTGAAGAAGGAGGAGAGGTCTTACCACTCGCTTGATAAGCAAGGGCAATGTCTAAATCCTTTACAATGAGGTAGACTCACTTACACACACATGATGCAAATAAACAGTAAACTAACAATGAAGGGACACTTGATTTCATTTTGAAGATGCCTCCTTGCTTGTGTTTTTGGCTTGAGAAGCTTTCTATGGTTGTGTTTCAACCTTTCTCCCCACAATGTGAAGTGACCTCCTCTAATAGATGCTTTGCATTTTAGCTGCCTTTCTCCTCACAGTGGTGACGCGACCTCCTGCAAAATAGACGCTATATGCTTCGGCTACCTTTCTCCTCACATTGGTGAAGCGACCTCCTAGGTGGAATTTGAGCAAGGCCAACCTCCACCCTTCTAAGTAGAGGGCTCATAGAAACGGTCCAACCTCCACCCTTCTAAGTAGAGGGCTCATAGAAACGGTCCAACCTCCACCCTTCTAAGTAGAGGGCTCATAGAAACGGTCCAACAATCATCAAACACATGGAACAGGTATAGGCAATTAGCACGTTCAACATGCTGGCGTCACCCAATGATGAAGGGGTCTCCACATGTTGGACAGGTACCAGCAATCAATAGTGGGCTCATCAATGTGCTTGCATCTCTCACTTGGTACTTTTCCTATGCACAGATAGCTTTGGTGTAAATGATGTAGACCGGTTCTGATAGAATGCAATCACCTTCTCCTTGATGCATTAGGGAAAAACGGAGCTCATTTTGGGGCCCTGTAAGAAATTCACTATTTTTCGATTTATTTCTCTCCTAAAAGATCTCAAAAATAATAAAATATGGAAACGTGGCTCAGAACTGTCAGTAAGGACCACTGAACTGTCAGTTCAGAAAAGAATAAGATAATCTTTTGTCTAACTAACACGATTTTGCATTAAATATCTCCTTAATTTTTTTTGTTTCTCGAAGATTTCGCATCTCTTTTGACGACGTGTGCAGGCCTCTCATAAAGAATCCATCACTGAACTTAATGATTGTATGGATACCGCCACACTTCCACAATTCATGTTACAAAAAGACTATGAGATTGACAAGACAACTTTGCAACCTCAGAAGGACAAAAATGGCCGATACTAGTGAGTTACAATCTCAGAAGAAGCGATTATACCATCTTCACATCGACTTAGAAGAACAATATGCTCCAGCACAAAAAAGACGAAAGGATACGGTGCTAAATGCTCAACAACGGAAAAATATGAGAAGAGAAGGGCTCCAACATATTGACTTATGGTGTGATGGAAGTATATATCCAAAATGTCTAGTAAAAAACTCTACACCTCCATTTGTCAATCCAACCACACTACTGAGGTTTGCGGGCGATGGACAAAATGGACTTCTTGGTTATATTTCAGCACAGTCTGCATTTGCAGAAACATATAAAACAATGTACCTACAAGAAAAGGGAGCCAGGATTCAAGAGATAGCTATTCGTGCAAAATTAGAGCAGCAGTTGCAGAATGAAATTGAGGAGCATTCAAAGAGTAAAAAAGAGTTAACAAGATCAAGAAGGAAGAGAACCATGCTTGGAGACAGACAACGAAGCAGGAAGATTAAAAACATTGCAAATTTGAAGGCTGGGACTGGTGGATGCAAGCGAAGAATTCAGGAAGCAAGGTTAGTTTGCAATTTTTTATTTTTTAAACTCAAAAATGCTCTCAGATGACTATATCTATTTTGTCCATTAATGCAAAACAGGATTGGAAGTGTTGAATAATATAGGCTATTGTGTTGTTACTATATTGTTACTATAGGAAATTATTGGAGCCTGCAAAAGAAAATATAGATCCCAACCTTCTTCCAGTTAAACAAATGAAAGGATTGCTTTCTTGTGGTGTAGCAAAAGGTTTGATTGAAGAAAAAAAATACAAAACAATCAAACGCAATGTTGTAGAGGACTTTATATCCAATAATCAAGTTGATGGTACTACAATCCAAGAGGCTCTTGATGTTAGTGGAGTTAGCAGGAAGGGATATAGTTCGATTTTCCATGCGATATCCTCAACTTTGAGAGATCAAAGGATTAAACGAGTTTTACTGCCAAATCCAGCAACAGTGTGGAAGATAAGAGGTCATTTGAATGAAAGTATAGATGAGTTTATTGGACCATATATCCATATTGAAGAAATATTTCATGGTGCTAAAGGAACCACTGTGTATGACCCTTGGAACAATATATTTGTAGATCTACAACAACTTCAAAGAAGAATGGTCGAGTTTTATGGAATAACATTTGAAGAGTGCAAAGGCATTTTGAAATTTGTTATCAAACTGGATGAGTGTGAGGTTGTAAAGGAAAAGAAAATGGAAAGGATTACTATCACATTGATGAATGGAGCACTTGATACATCATTGAATGAAGCGAGTTCGAAGTATTTTAGTGTGCAGTCGGAGAAACACATATGGTGGTTGGGCTCATTCCAGGTATGATCATTTTTTATTTCGTACTTGATTTTAGTCAATGTTTTCAAATCTTTTATAGTAAGACTTTTGTTTTGTATAATCACAGGTAAAGACAGAAGACCATGAAACACTAGATTGGGTGTTTCACCACACGGAAATACCAAGAATAATTAAAAGACAAGTGCAAGGAGAGAATCTCCATGTTGCAGGAAAAGGTGATTTTCAAGTAGAGTGGCATATGGCGGGGGATCTTAAAACACTTAAGTGCATGTATAACGTTAGTAAAGGAGGTAACTCAAAGTCTCCTTGTCTTTACTGCAAAGAATCAGCTCAAGTAATAGATTCCAAATGGTGGAAGAGAGCACCTAATAGAGATAAAGTTGACCCTGACTTCAAGGCCATTCTTGACATTCCACTATGTAATGTTCACATATGCACATTGCATGCTCTATGTCGAATTATTGAGAAATTGGTATTTTTGTATATTGGATTTGCTTGGAAACTCCGTCCCGAAAGAAATAGAAAGGATGCTCTTCATGCATTGGAAAAAGTGTTATCCGATATAGGTCTGCATGGAGGTGATGTTCATATCACAAAGGATTTTAAAAAGTCTACCAATGGCAAGGAGGTACCAATCAAGCCCTCTATTGGTGGTGTTAAGGCAAGAAGATTCTTGTCTCGACCCAAACACAATAGTAAGCAAGTAAGGCAAGGTAGAACAGTTTCAAGGATTAGTTATGGATTGTGGAAGCAAGTCCATAATGCCGTGAAAGATCATGAGGCAGATGGGGAAGCACGAAATGTGAAGGCAGAGGTGTGGAGGTCTCTTGATCAACTCTTCATGTTCTGTGACAATGTAACATGGACAAAGAGTGATTACAAGAACTTTGAAGAGGCAATTAAACATTTTGGGAAGTCAATGAAAGACGCATGGACAGCCTGCAATATAACTCACTACATGGTAAAGTGATGTCTTCTTCTTTTACTTAAGTGTGATCCTCTTTTCTTTTATAACTTACTATGCATTCTTATGTCTTTGTGAAAACAGCATATCATCTACAACCACCTTCCCTATTTTGTCAAAAAGTATGGATGCCCAGCAATTTGGTCTACCCAAGGCATGGAGAAGTCTCACTACATGGCACGTAATGCATTTTTCAGACACACACAACACTATGGAGGGAGTCAAAAGGCAAATAGTCTGAAGGAAGTCTTCCAATGGTTTTATCGAGGCATTCTACAAAGGCTGCATGCTAAAACAAAAGTTGCTAGTTCCAAAGTCAAGCTTGCTTTTATTCTAGCCCAAAAGCAACGACGAAGACAAACTTTGGACAATTCAATGGCAGCAGAGAGACATAGACAGTGGAGGGATTCGAAGATATTTAGAAACCATAAATGGATAAGTAAACATGAATAGCAGTTTGTAACTTATTGGTGTTATGTCCACATGTTTTCAAACTCAATCAATAGATTTTTATTCTGTGGAACAAGTGACTCTTGGTGTTATGCCTATATGTTTTGAGACTCCATCAAAAGTATTTCTTTTGTGAAATATGTGATCTATATTAACAAGCATCAATACATCCATATATTAACACACAAAAAATTCAATCAATACTACTTAATTATGCTAGACATACTGTTGATCCTTACCAATAAAGTACTGAGTGTCAAACGCTTTTAGAAGCTTTTGAGTGTGGGAAGAGTACTGAAGTGTCGTACGGTGATGGGACAAATGCAAAAGGGTACTGATCGTCCGTACGGACAAGGAACTGATGAGGATCAAAGACTTTGTACAAATCAGTTCAACTTCAACATAATGTTTGTGCTATATTTGATGACTAAATTCTATTACTCCCAAGGCTTGCGAGTCGGAACTCTCTTTTTGAACTTGATTGGACTCTTTTTCTTCCTTATTGGCTTGATGTCGACTTTCTGTTTATCAATGCTTGCCTCTGTTTCTTGTCTAAGAGGGGTATCCTTGTCTTGAGCTATCTCCACGTGTTCTTCTTCTTGGATTGTGTGGCCTGATGCAATCATGGGTGGCTCTCGAAACCTTATGAGCTTGTGTTTTCCATAGCCCTCTAGACATTTGGGCTCCTTAACACCACATGCTAATGCATAAGAAGTGTAAGACAAAAAGTAAGAGGCCCTAGAGGCCTGCTTATTCACATAATCCCCAAATATATCTATGGCGGACAACCTCTCTATTAAAATGATCTTTTCCTTTTGCCATGGAAGATCATGTCCACATAAAACCCTAGACAAACATTTAAAGAAGTAAACAATGGCTTCTCCATTGTTACTCAACTGCCTATGGTAAATCAAGATCTTAGCACTGCCTAGATCATGAATATAATGAGCTAGGCTTGACATTTTGCCAAACCCAGCCGGCCTACTTCCACTTGATCTCTGGAGGAATGTGTCATCCTCAATTTGTAGCTACCATGTATCAAAAGATTGTAGTGAGACAATGATACATAACTACAAAACATTTAAACACAAGATAAAGTATTTGATTTGAAGTAATAATATCATACCCTCTCATTTTCATCAGCAACAAGAAGTTCATCTTTCCAAAGATTTATTCCTCTCCCCTCCAGTCCAGCCTCTTCTTTAAGTTTTTCCTTATGAAGTGCTGAGAGATTCATAGCTTCCTGGGTGAGCTGGAAGGCAGCTTCATCTGGCTCTTGGAAATTTTCAGCCTCTTTGAAACAAATAGTAAGGGCCTCTGCAGGATCAAAAGTTGTTTCCAGAGCTAGCAGTGAATGGTCATCCTCTATGCCAACCTCCTTGTCAAGCCTTGAAGCCTGGGCAATAAGGGAAATGGCATAGTCCTTCCTCAAATTAAACATACACTCTATATCATTGAGGAAAACATAATCTTTACCACCAATCAAGACACCTGGAAGCATGGGCACTGCATAGTTGCTGCTCTGAACATCAAAATCTTCAACTGGCTGTGCTGCCCTAAGAGTTTCAGTCCTCAGTTGAACAAGGTCAAGAGCAGCCACTTGCAGCCCCTCATCCTCGAGGCTGATATCTTCTTTCTACTCTGCCATATCTGTTGCCATAGGAATATCCTCTTTTACCTCCGCTACAAATATATCTTCTTCTTCAGTCTCCTGCCCTTGCTCTTCTAGAGATTGCTGTTGAAAGACAATGTACATAAGGAATGCCATGTTTTCCTCAAGCACTCTACACTTTCTGGTGTGCAAGTTACAGCTGAATTTATATTCCTCAGGCAGGCTGTCAAACCTTCTATTCACATGGTACCTCAGCCTGTCAATGGAGACAATAGATTTAAATGCACAAAAACCTTTTCACCTTCCACAATCCTTCCTGCCTCTGTCAGTTGTTTGAAGGTATCCCAATGGTCTGAAAGGAAATCTCTGTGATGGTCCAAAAGAGAGCTCATAGTGAACTCCCTGTTGAAAATACTGTGGTATATGTGGAAGTTCCTCTGAGCCTTGCACTTGTGAAGAAAGTCAAATAGGAGCAAATCTAGAGATTTGTCCTCTTCTGGTTCCCTTTGTTTTGAAAGGGAAGACTCATCTTTTTGCTCTAGTCTCTTGCTTTTGCCTGAACCAAAATTTATATAACATGAATTCTATATGCTCACATATGCAATCAGATAATGTATAGGATATCACCAAACAACTCTCTTCATAAGCACACATGAATCACCTGGTGATTGCTGTGGTCTGAGTATAGCAGCAGAAAAGTCCAGCTTCCTCTTGAAAGGAGGGGCCTGAGAATCAACTGTTCCAAAGCAAAAACCTTTCTCATCATCAAGAAAGATATCCCCATGGACATAGAAAGCAGAACAATGAGGAAACAGTAAAAACCAAAAGGGACACAAGAATTTGCAACAAAACGCGATGCAGATCCATTTGAAAAATGTCAAGTGCTCTCCTCGCATTTTGTTGCAAATTCTAAATTTCTATTGACATCCATCTCCAATCAAATGCTAGGGATATCTCACAATGTTTAGGACAGTAAATGATACCAGGAGGAATTCCCCAGGGCAAAAGAGAGCAAAAGAAAGAGGAAAAAATAAAAACTAAAACAAATATCAGAATTTGCAGGAAAACGCGATTTGGAGCATTTGGAAAATGTAAAGCACTATAATCGCATTTTATTGCAAAATTCTAAATCCTATTCATATCCATCTCTAATCAAATCTTAGGATGATCTACTAGATTTCTAGGCACTGAGATTCAAGAATTCTACAGATGGAAGAAATATATATCAGAAAACATTGGAAAGGGTATAGATCTCTGACCTTTCTTTTCCTCTTCCATACTGTTGGAGTAGCCCTAGAGATTCTCCTGCTCTCTTCCAAACTTGAGCTGTAGCACTGGTAACCTGGAGATCTGGTAATGGTAGTAGTCTTCAGACAGGTTGCAGAGTGGATGGAGTGTGTTGGGTAGGAAGTGATCAGAGTGGGAAAGAAAAGGATGATGGGAGGGTGCTGGCAGGGATGGAAGACGGGGAGGGAAAAGTGTTAATGGATCTAATTATGAAATCATGATTGGCACAATTTCCAAGGCAAAAAGTGACCCACAAATTTCAAATTCCAAAAGATCTGGGTGGGATCCACACGTGTTAAAAAACGACTATATTTCACACGTGTGGTATTTAATAACTCCTTTATTTGTATTTTGCAATAATCTACTCTCCTAACTCAGTTCTCTTGCATCTCTACCTCCCTACTCTACACCATCAGCATCCAGACCAGCAGCAGAGATTCATCCCCAGCACAGGATACTCATCATCAGCACAGCACACTTGCAGATAGCTTCCAGGTTAGTAAGGCAATCTATTTCCTTCTCTTCTTGTTTAATCGTATATTAGGGTAAGGAACTGATTGATGTGATGTAGGTTAGATATTATGATAAATATTATATGCATTTTTTAGATTTTCTCCACTGCATGTAGAAGCAGGAAGACTTTTTATTTGGGCCTGTTGAGTGAGAGCTTGATCACTTCTTGATGTCTATAGGCTCAATCCATGTTGCACCAAGCTGCATACACACTGAAATGACTAAAGGCATGTTGAAGTATGCTGTCTCTAACACCATATTAGTGAATTTGGGAATTTTCCAATTCCCATTTTTGAATACTTAAAAAAGGGGACATGGATAACATGTTTGTAAGTTTCTCAAAACCCTATCATATGACCTATCGTTGGAAAGCGCTTGAAAAATGGAATCTAAAGAGCTATAAAGCGCTCATTTTGGATTAGTGGTGTTCAAGTTATGGTTAATCCAAACTTTTGACCACGTGTCCCAAACTTGTGGGAAATTCCCATATTCCCCAATATGGTATTTCTCTAGAATTTGCAGCAAAACGCGAGGAGAGGGCTTTAGAAATCTCAAACAGCCCAAATCGCATTTTGTTGCAAATTTGAAAATGCTTCTTCATCCACCCATTTCATTGTGATTTTGTAACTTTCTAGGCTATTCAAGGCTGCATAGTTCTTGCATAAACTCAATACATATTGTTTATAGTTGAAAAGACAGAGAATTCATTGTAGGGATGCAATAGCATGTTGTTTCAAGTATTTGCAGAAAAACGCGATGATGAGCTGTTAGAAATTTCAAATCATCATAATCGCGTTTTGTTACAAATTATTCAATTTTGCTTTATCCAATTTGTCATCACCTTCTTTTATCATTCCATGTTCTCCATGGTTGTAATCTTTTTCTATTGCTTTGTATGGACCTTTTCAGAGTGATGGCAAGAACCAAGGCAACTGCAAGGAGGTCTGGCAAGGGGCCAGGGCTTGCAGCAGTAGCAGCTGGGACTGATGTCAAGGAATCTAGTGTGCCTCCAAAAGGAAGAGTTGCACATGGCAGGAAGGGGAAGCCAATGAGCATGCTGCAGCAAAAGTCCAAGAGGTTAAAACATTCTGCAGGTGTGCTAAAGGAGATCAGGAAACAACAAAAAGCTATAGGCTTTGCAATCCCCAAGGCACCTTTTCAGAGGCTAGTGAGAGAAATTTGTGATAGCTGGCACCTTGGTTTCAGGTGGAACAGGACTGCCATTCTTTCCTTACAGGAAATGGCAGAGGATTACTTGGAGAAGTACTTTGAAGATGCAATGCTTGTAGCAGCCCATGATCACAGGGTAACTCTGATGGCCAAGGACTTCAACACATTGTCCAGAGTGAGGTGGAGGTATGACAAGCTGGTCCATCCTATGGAATGGCAGGACATAAAAATGAGAGACATATTATTAATTCCACCTACAAGGAAATTGAAGGCAGACAAGGTGAAGGTTGTTGAAGTGACCCACTCAATGAGCACCTGAGGGAAAGCTGCTTATGAGGAGTCACTGAAGCAGCAAATAGAAGAATCCAAATCTGCTATAGATGTGGAGACTGTACAGATGGAGCTACAGATACAGAGAAGGTTGCAGGAGCTGGGCCCTAACATAGTTGTCCATATTGAAGATGATTTTTCAGAGAATAATTTTGACTTGACAAAAGCATGCTTGGCAGCATTGGCTCATAAGAATGAGTATTGCTCAGATACTATCATTCTTGCAATGCTCTAGTAAGTGTCTTTTATTTTACATTTGTTTGCAAAACAATCCTTATTGTACCTCCTCCCTTACACCTTACCTTAATTATTGTTTTGTCCAATGTAGCATGATGAGAAGCTGGCTGAACCATGCTGTACAGCATACAGTTTATATTATTGATCCTGCAATTTCCTTCAAGTTAAGAGATCCAAAGGAAACTCCCATGGATATTTCCAATTGGTTCAGACACTGTGATTTTGATCATGTTGATATTTTGCTACTTCCATACCATAACAAGTATGTGTGTGGCTGCTTCTTTTGGGATTTTCCTTCAAGATTGAGTACTCTTGTAGCCTTTGATTTCTTAATGCTTTTTTCCTTATGCAGTGACCATTGGAGCTTTGCTTCTATTGACATCCAGCAGAAGCAATGCTTTTTATTCAACTCTCTTAGAAACACACACAGAGAGGTGAAATTGTAAGTGGTTTGTGTGCTATTTTTAACTTTAAACTTCATTATTTGGATTTAATGCAGACTAACTGAATTATATGTATTGCAGTTGTACTAGAAGACTTCTAGATGCATTGGATCAGTGTCCTCCTAATGTCAATCTTTTGGATTCAATAGAGCCAATAGATTTAGAGGTAGAAAGTTGTTCCCTCTACTGATGTCTATTTCATGCTATGCCTTTGAACTTATTGAATAATTTTATTTTGTTCAGACATTAACAGTTTCTAACATATCTTTCCAACTATCCAGACACCACAACAAGATGATTCAAGTAGCTGTGGCTGGAGAGTGCTGATTAGTGCCAAATATATACTTTCAAGCTATTTTGAGATAGGACAGCCAGAGCTTGTAAGAAAAAATAATTTTCATTTAGCTTCAAAAAATTTGATATTGGTACAAAGTGTTCGAAATCATCATATCTCATTGCAGATGAGAGAAGATAGCTTCAACTCGAGCTATGTGTATAGTTTCAGAGCTGATATAATTTGGAAGTTTTTGAAGTATGCCTTCCCCAAACCTATTGTACCAGCTACTGTCGAGTTGGGTGAGAGCTCTAAAGTCCGAGAAGGTGTCATACACCTTGATGACACAGATGATGCAGATGTGGTGCCACAAGAACAAGGACCTAGTGCTGATGAGGAGAAGCCACAAGAACAAGGACCTGCTGCTGCTGATGTTATTGAGGAAATGATGGAGCAGCAGCAAACAGATGCTCCAGGGGCAGTAGAGGAGACAATGGAGCAGCACCAAGAGACTGTACACGACAGGATGGAGCAACAGAAAGTAGATTCTCCAAATAAAGATGATACGGTGAGCTTGGACCATGTAGAGCAGCCTCTAGATCAGCCTGTAGATAAATAGAAAATTGTTGTCAAGAATATGTTCTACATATATAATTAAACACTTCTGTATAGAATTTTACATTTCTGAATATTATACCTTTGTTTATGGAGTCTGTGTTATCTCAATTTTTAAATTTTCAATGTCTTTGCATTTTATTGATCTCTCTCTTCTTTTGAGCACCTGCAAAAATGCAATATGAAACAATAGGGTAAAGTAAACTAATAGCAGTGCTTAATGAGACTAGGATAAGTCACATGGTATACCTTCTTATTGTTGTAGATAAATAAAAAGTCCTTTGAAATAGAACCTTCTGTCTCAAATAGAATGTCATTGCGCAATTGAGCTAGGGAGCAACATTGTCTTAATGTGATATTGACTAGCACATCACCATTCTCAACAACATCAATATCAAGAAGTTTATTTTTTGCACCAAAAGAATCTTCATCTTGATCCATTGGGACTAGTTTTGTACCTAGCATTCGACTGCGCTTATAATAAAAAAGAAAAAATGAAATTTTGTGATGCAACCATATACTTCAATTGCATAGAAGGTTGGACAACCTCACAAAACACTGAACTACATGTCTTCTTATCCCAACCTTTATCCAAAAATTGTGGCATGCATGCCAGACTTGTTGCTTTAACTGTGAACATTGTTTTTGAAACCTTCACTGGAAAGGTATTAAACAAGTCTACAAAAACTGTGAGAGGCATGCATAAAGAAATTTTTATTATCCTTGTGGCAATATTGGGCCTCACAGCTTTCTGTACTTCTTTGAAAAGCTTGGCTCTATATGCCTCTGTAACACTAAAATGTGGGAGAGGCCAATCCACTAAATTCCATGCTGGAAGGTCTTGTTTTCTTAACACACCATGTGTGTTTGCATTGTCCAGCAACTGATAAAAATGATCAGTAAAAAATATACCGGATTGAGCTAGCTCTGTTGCACATCGACCTTGGTATTGTTGTTCTCCTATCGATCCATGCAAAACATCTATAAATCCCAGAATACAATCGATGTTTTGCCATGTCTCATACGATGAAGGGTATAAATCTGAAATAAAATAACACAAGAATATCAATAAGCAAAGAAAGAAAGCTTTGTCTTAAAAATCCATGCACCTCATAAAGAACAAAACCACAATAGAAAAATATACAATTAGGCCTGTGTTGCGGAAGATCATTTGGATAGTCTCGCAAGACAAGTTCTTTATGCATGTACACATGCTGAATCAAAACTTCTTTCACCGATATCTTTCCTCTGGTGATTTTAAAATCTCGTACTCTTCCCTTCCATGATGCCAAGAAAATGTTTTTTGTCTGGGGTCTCTTTGTTTTACTAGGTTGCATGAGCACCCATGCTCCTTTCGAAACAGTAAACCTTTCCCAAGTTCCTTCCGTTTTGACTGTACTTGAATTCTCTACCGAAGAAATAGAAGAAGCAGGTCGACGGGGTAAGGATGTGTGGTATAATTCTGCCTTCATAGCATTATCATCCACAGAGCGTCTTCCACAAGAACGACCATAGTTTTTATTCACCATGGATACCTTGTGAATCTGTAACCACAGCAAAGTAATGTAAACAAGATAACAAAGTGAAGTTTCAAGAAAGAGAAAGTGGGCAGACAGATAGTTGACAAGAAACATCTTACTCTAAGCCAAATAGGATCAAGGGAGCAGTTTTGGAAAAGAAGAGGTTGCTGCACAATGAGGCAGTGGTGTAGAATGGTAGACCTTTCGAAGGAAAGGCAGCAAAACAATTCAAAGTTCAAAGGGAGGTGGAAGCGGGAAGGCCCTTGTCAGAGAAAATGTCAGACTAGATTCTATCTTCATGTCCAAAGATCTTGTGAGAATAAAAAACCAATCTCCACATTAATGTAGCACGCTTGTACCTACATAAAATATTATTTCTTTTATCTATTTTCTTTTATTTTTGTGAATTTCCAACGTTACGTTGGCCCTCTGTTCATTGGTTGAGAGCTTATTTTTCCAAACCGTAAAAGGCCCCAAAATGAGCTTCCTTTTTCCCTAATGACCACCTTGATATCTCTAATACCGTGTCACAAGTTTGGCATGGCAGCAGCCACGAGAGGGAAGCTAGCAGTGGAATCGTGAGAGATCAAGGAGCGAGGAAGAGAGATAGATATGCTCAAGACAGCCACACAACTTTAATTAAAAACTTATCACTTATGATTTTTAGTCTCATACATAAAAGGCTTACCCACTTATCTATATGATCTAGGGTTACCTCCCCTTTATAGTGGTTTGAGCAGGTTCAACCACATTTGTAACTATACGTGCAGCCACATGCACGACCATATTTGTGGCCATGTATGGCCATATGCACACCCATTCACACAAACAACTATCTCCATGCATGCCCATGCTCATGGAGTAGAGAAAGGTTGTTATGAGGCCTTTTCTAGGAGGAAGGGGGCGACTGGCAGAGGCCAAGATCCCCCTTCCAATCAAAAAGGACTCGCGACGATGGCCTCTCCCAACTATCAAGGATGGGGGGAGTCAATCAGTTTGCACCACATCAGCCTTTGAGGACTATATTCCTGATGAGATGGAGACAGGCAGATGGACCAGATTTCGATATCTTAGTTTTTGCCTTTGAGATAATGATAGGTGATTGCAATGGATTCTGACCACAAGGCACTCTAGAATTTAATGATATTAATGGCGACATGTAGGTGCCCAGGATTGGTTTTCTAAAAATAAGGGTTGTTGATTGGACTGCCCTAATCCCCCCTCTAAAAACAACTCTTGTCGTTGATGGTGGCATGCAACCAGGTTGTGCATCTTGTCACATTACTAGTCGTGCATAGCAAGTTTTTGGTTTCCCTTTTTCTTTGTTGTGAGCATGACTGACTATGCTCACACCCATAGCCCCTATCCCTTGTAGTGTAGAAAAGATGAATTGCATGATGTGAGTACGTGATGAGAGTCTGATGCATAATCAACATAGAAATTTAGCAGGAATGTAATGTCTCAACTAAGTGTCCAAGATTCAACTTCTAGTTCATGAATTTAGAATGCTTTTCAATTCCATTTTTTGTGAGAGATGATAGAATCTAAATCATGTGAGTGCCAAGTTGCCAACGTCCTTCGCAGGGCACTTTTTGCTTTTTAAACTAAAATGCATTTGATGCTTCCAGTCTCAATGTCCCTAGAGTGTAGTGCACATGTAATAGATCCTTATACAATTTCAAAGAGGTTGGTTGTAATTTTTGACATTCTTGGATGCTCATTGTGATAAATTATTCCGTTTTAACAAGATGCTCTTTCAATAGTCACCTCTCTTCCTCCTTGTTGTTACAAGTTTACTATTTACAATAAGTGAAGCTACCCATGCACGTACATGTAAAAGTGGTTGAAATATATGGGTTACATAATGAAATAAAAACACAACAACAACCCGTTGTATAAAAATTAAGGCCTTTGTGATTTCATTATCACACAGATAGTTGGCTTCGATTAACAATGAAGATTAAACATATGGTCATGCTTTTACACTTATATTTTACATAGAAAGATAAATTACATGCGACATTGCACTATTCTCTTCATTTAATCTTTAATAGTTTGGAAATCTTGTCAGCATTATATCCAATTCAGACAATTGCTATAATCAGTTAAATAATACCAAAAAGTTACAATAACCTTTATTTGTACAACTTCACCAAATGTTCCTCATGTTCGGGTATTGCTTTAGGATGAGTGATTAGGCACCACATTCACTAAACATATAAGTCGGTCGTTGCAAGGCCGGAGATATGCATGAACCAAAGAGGTTCATGTGAGAACCCAAAAAAACACGAGACTTGTGCATCAAAGGAGGCAAGCTGGGTACACAACTTACCTGCGGGGGTGTGGATGGGGAGTTGGCTTTGTTGGGTGTCTGTATGGGAGCGGACAAGTCTGGGTGTGGTACGAGGTTGATGAAGCTCGTGGTTGGGGTAGGAGGCTCTGCAACAACAGATGAACAGGGAAACCCAGCATAGAAGTAAACCCAAATAAGGAAACAAAATAAGATGTCTCACTATTTTTTCCACCTTTCCTAAAAGGAAAAGATAGATTGAAGTTGATTGCAGAGGTATGAGTTAAGTGGTTTACAGGGTTGGGATGAGATATATCTACAGCAACAGATTCTAGTTGGGTTAGGTCAGTTTGAATAGATCCAAAAAAACAAACCTGCATGGTGAGTAAGATGCCAGTGTTGGCATGGTCCCCTTCACGTGGAGACAACAATGCATCATGAGTGGTTGCATGTACTACAAAGGGCTGTTGCAAATTCGATGTAGAGGAAGCAAGGCATTGGTTCTCTGTGGAACCATCAAGGCTGAGAGCACACTGTCGTGCTAAAGATGTTGTAAAAGGAAGGGGACCCATAGGATAGGGTCCAACATCTCCATGAGATGCATATGGGACTGCCATGGAGGCGAGGCAGAAGGATGCACCAAGGGGTTGCTGCAGGCAACGGAGCCCTCCATTATTGTTGGCAGGGACCATGGTGTCATCTAGTGTAAAAGTAAGCCCCAGACATGGGGCATGTTGACTGGAACACGGAAGATCCCCCCATTGTCGAAAGGAGGCTGGGTTGCCTTGAAAATCAGGTATTGGTACACACACAAGGAACCAGATCTAATTTTTCCAAATGTTGAAGGGAAAGGATGCAGCAGAAGGAAACACGACCTCGTATTGAGGGGAAACACTGAGACAACATCATGACACACCCCATCATTTGAGTGTGTTGAATGAGCCTAAGAAAAGGGCAGAGTACCCTATGAGCACAGGAGTCGGTTGAGGGCTCGCCAGGAGGCTGCATGATGATTCGTGCAATGAAGACTAGAAGGTAAGGGTTGTTTGCAAACATAGCGCTATCGGGCAATGTCTGTAGAAGGGCTTGTGTTGCCGTTGAGAGACCCTCATAGGGGTGGTTGAGGCATAATAAGCCATTGGATGGTGTCAGGGATCCGCCCTGATGGGTTGGAAGGAGAGTGCCTGGTTGTGATGGCCTGCAGGACACTACTGTAGTGGACAGAGAGCCCCTATCATGAGAGAGCGGCAAGGTCACATATTTCAAAAGAGGCCCCCCATCAAATGAGGGGACGGGTGCTTGATGATGCACCACCAGAGACCTCACCCTCCCATCAGTTGAGGGGACTGTGGCAATACATTGTTGCATGCATTCTGGGTGTTGCAAAGGGGCCATCAAAGGGAAGTGGCTTGACGTGGAAGTAGCCGCTCATTGTATGGGAGGGCACTGGCTTTAGAATACCCCCCTATTTCGGTGGGGGCCTCGGATGATCGAAATTCACCACTGGGCAGAGCCAGCAAAGGAAAACATGGCCGATGCGAGGAGACCGGCACTCATCGTGGTGCTGTGGACCTGGCACGGGCATCGCCAAGGAGGGCGGAGAGGCCAGCCGGGTGAAGCCGCCCGTGAGGAGTCGAAGTAGAAGAGGGCGAGTGCCCACAGGATCCTGGAGAAGGTGATGGCCCATGTGAGAAATAGAGGCTGAGGTCAAGGAAGCCATGGTTGCTCTGCAGAGAGGCAACCACAGGAAGATAGTAGAACACGATGAGCAAAAAGATCAGGATAGCTGCATGAATACCAAGTATATTAACTGTTGTGTGGTACAAGATACAATTGAGTACAAGGAGAGCCTTAATATGTAAGGCTGTGAATTAGTTCAAATATGGTTGTTGCACACCAAAGACAAGTGTCCGGTGGTGGGTGGTTATGGGGGCATGTACATGATGCATGCTATGTGCATAAGTAATGCTGGTGTAAAACATAGTTTAACATTACCTAGGACTGGAAGATGCTATTTTTAATTAGTTATAGTACAAGGGCACATTTACAAGGTCTGGACATAGCCTTATACAATGAGTGAAAAGGTAAACTGTTTCTCATACGTAAATATTAAATATCTTTGATTAAAAGTAAACCTTCAAGGGATTGATTATTATAAGTCAAGGTTAAAGGGTTGATATTAAAAAATGCTATTCAAAGTTAGAAGATGTGGCACATCTAAAAATCAAAACCTCCCCAAATTCATACGTCTCTTGCTTTGAGGTTACATTTTCCCAAGCAAAGGTCATTTGTTCAAATGTCAAGTACATCACATCTCCCATCACAACACATGATCAATGCGCCAACCTCTTTGCATTTTCACAGGGCGCAAACGGTAACGATGATTTGGATGAAGCTCTCAAGGAGCTCAAACGAAAGTCACGGTCTATTTTTCGAGCTCTTTCGAGTTAAGCCGCATATTACAATGTAGTGTAGATATTGATCAAGCTGAAGCTCTTTGAAGTTGTAGACTAGGCTTAGTGGTTTGAGCTTGGGAATCCCAAAATGGAGGTCTAGGACATGCTTGGTGTGCACTTCATGCACGTGGGCATGCGGTTCGCCACATATTCCACACGCCAGGCATAATTACGGGGGGTAATTTGTCCTCTGCTCACCTATGGACATTGGATTGCAACAACTGTTATCGCTTTGGGTTTGGGTCCTGAATAGACACTTTTTTTAAAGGCTGGTCTCTTATATTGCATGGCATGGTTAGCTATATTGTAATGATTGTGCAAGGAGAGAAATGGCTTGCGTGTGGGGCATGCCCCACCGATTAACTAAGATAGTGGAAACGTTTGTGCTTGCCCAATTAGATAGACTTCATCAAGCATTAAAAAGAGTGATTGTTAAATCAGGAGGAGTGCCAAACATTTGAGCATCTTATACATGCGAGATGTGAGATGTTGACGAATGTGCATGCGGGTGCTAGAAGGGGTGATCAATTGCGTGCTGTGACATGCAGTAATATTCTAACCGCGTTGCTGTGCAAAGTTTCACATCACTTCACGGCTGGTCATCATTGAAGGAACGCGGCCTCAAACGTAGGATGGATTAGAAGTTTGGCAGTCATAATCAAAGGAACGTCTCAAACACTCATGAAACTTCTAACCTCCTTGTTTCAAAGTTTTACATCACTTCACGGGTCATACTTGAAGGAACGCGGCCTCAAACTAGAAGTTTGGCAGTTCTGCAACTGGTCATAATCAAAGGAACGCCTCAAACGCTCATGAAACTGGTCGAGTTAAGCAGAAGGCTCATTAGACCAGGCCTTGCAAGAGCAAAGTAGAAGTAAAAGCCAGCCTAATATCGGGCTAGGTCAAGCAAGACCATCCCTGCTGTCATTGACCAGTTCCGACAGGCTTTTTCCGACAGCCACGTAGTGTAGTGTTTGTGGAACGTATACACTTTTGGAGTGGATCATCACTAGGAGGAGGAACGTCTCAAACCTCAAGGTAGGGGCTAGTGGGCCTTTAGGACAGTGCGGTCCCGAAATTGTGCATGGTCTGTTTTGACCGGGTCTGATCTGCAATCGAGTCGATCCAGCTGCATCGCTGCAGGCGTCTTATATATATATATATATATATATAGGAGCACAGGTGCGCAGCCTGTATATCTATCTAGCACGCATCAACAAAAAGCAGTGAGGACTGATTACATCAACAAGTGAGATCTCTGATCATTGAGCAAGCTCTCTGATCCAATTACTGCAAATACAGAAACAGCCCTAAAGGGCCTCAATATATATATTAATTATGGCTTCATCTTCGTCGACGACGAGCCTTATGAACTCTATAACATTCGGTCAGCTAGCAGCTGGCCTGTTGGTGGTACTGGTACTGATGATGAGCTCCGGCCTTTCGACATGTACTAGTACAAATGATGCCGAGCTTCTCAGCGATTTCTACAGTACATCATGCCCCTCGGCTTTGTCCATCGTGCGGAGCGTGGTGAAGAAGGCGGTGCAGAAGGAGCGCCGAATGGCGGCTTCGTTGCTGCGCCTGCATTTGCACGATTGCTTTGTGAACGTAAGTGAAGAAAATACCCTTCTAAATAATGAAAAATAATCATATTAGAGGAGTGAGATAGTGTCGTTCGTTTAATGCAGGGCTGCGACGGGTCGGTACTGCTGGACAACACGGCGTCATTCACAGGGGAGAAGAGCGCAGCACCCAATGTGAACTCGCTGCGGGGGTTTGATGTGGTGGACGATGTGAAGAGCGCACTAGAGGAGGCATGCCCGGGGGTGGTGTCCTGCGCGGACATTCTTGCTATAGCAGCTAGAGACGCGGTGTGGCTGGTATATTGTGTTGCCCTCTAATTCATCATGAATCTCGTCATTTACGTCTATATACATAAGTCGTTACGATACCGGATCTAGTTCGCTGGCTCGCTTTCTCTAACCCACCGTTTTTTCAGCCTACGTTGTGTTTCATATGAATTAATTATGTGGCCTTATATAATTTGCAGGCTGAGGGCCCCTTTTGGACCGTGCTCTTGGGTAGAAGGGACAGCACAACTGCTAACGCTACAGAAGCTGACATTGCACTTCCAGCGCCCACAGATCTGCTGGATCGAATCGTGGCCAAGTTCGACGCGGTTGGCCTAAACGAGCTGGACGTGGTTACACTCTCAGGTTGTATTAATTATATAGCATGGCGATCTAGTAATCGCGATTTGTATTAATTATATCAATCAATATAGCATGGCTCATAGATGTACTAATCGCTATTTGGACTAATTCCAGAGTACTAATTATAATTCAGCTCGTGCTTGTTGGCAACACCAGGTGCCCACACCATCGGGCGCGGGAGGTGCGCCATCGTGAGCCCTCGCCTCTACAATTTTAGTGGCACCGGCCAGCCCGACCCCACCATTCAGCCCGCCTACCTCAAGACACTCGAGACTGCCTGCCCAGTGGGCGGTAACTCCAGCGTTGTTGTGGCACTGGATCCCATCACCAAGGACCAGTTCGATAACAAATATTACAAGGACCTGCAAGCAAGCAAGGGCCTCTTCTCGTCCGACCAGGAGCTCCTCTCCACTCCCGGAGCGAGCACAATTTCTTATGTCAACACCTTCGCCGGAAACCAGAAGGCCTTCTTCTCCAACTTCGGCGCTTCCATGGTGAAGATGGGTAACATCAGCCCCCTCACCGGTAGCAACGGCCAGATCAGGACTAACTGCCGCCTCATGAACTCCACCTGATGCCCCTGGCCCAATAATTCCCAGTTCTTTTTTCATCCAAGAATAATCTTAGCATAAAATCAGGTGGACCATTCTTTTTCAACCAAGTAACGTCCTAACTTAAAAATGGGCTCATCGCTTTGACCTCATGTTTTCCCACCATGTGTCATGTAACCTAATGTACTTCTTCAACAATTAATCAAACTCACTTATAAATAAAGGAAATAAGCATAGATTTGAATCAAATTGACAAGATTTAAGCATAACATAGAATAATAAAATAGAGTAAATATCACTATCAACACGCTATTGGGTGGAATCTCCCTTCTCATATGTGTAGCTCCTCTTTTCACGACATGAGTATTTTGAGAATTGTATTTCAAATATAGCCCAAGGAACTAATAATAGTTGTGCCTATAAAATAGGGCTTGCTTTTCCACTTTTACAAGAATAACTCAAGGACTAGAGCTTGTTTACACACTAAGTGTAAAATAACCAAAGCTCTTCTAGCATATATGCTAGTGATATAGCACTGCCATGCACAAGCGTGCATAAATAATATGTATAATCATTTGGGACAAAGCTAGAAGATTTAGAGGTTGACATAGATGCATCTTCTAGTCCTACACGATTCAAAGATGGACGTATTTTCATTAAAATAGATCTTTTCGAGTCCAACGATTGTTTAATAGATTAGAGAGTTGATAATAGATCTTTTCAGGGCCAGTGATTATTTTACAGATGAGAGAATTGATAATGATCGTTCTGTAGATGAGAGAGTTGATAATGATCAACTATGATTTAGTAAACATACAAATACTCTCATGACGTGTCCAACTTTCCTCTTTTTGTTGGTTTCATATATTCTTATATGTATTTATGCATATCAAAAGTGAGATATATATATATATATAATCATTTAGCTACAAACAGGACAGTGAAGAAATAATTGGAAAAAAACAAGATTTCGACGTAGTTTCCAATGCTCATTCCAACCAAATTATAGATAATATTTTAGACCAATATTCCAACAATATTATAAACAAAACTTTAAATCCACATTCAATTTCGACGATGCGGAGGCATCAGAAGTTGCTCAAAACATAAGCATCTAGTAGTAGTGTTGGCCACCGAGAAGATATGTTGGTCAAAGGAGAAGAAACAAAGCAATTTAATGGTGGAAGAAACTTATGAGGATGCTCCACAAAAACACCTATCTAGGTGTGATGATGTTTTATGTCAACCTTGGGGATGGGAAACCCTTGGTCAAGATGTGCCCATATGTGTATGGATGTGATGCTATATATGTTCATGTGCATGATGTCATGTCATGTTGATGTAATCACCCCTAGTCCACCGATGATGTAGGCTAAGTGATGTATATGTGTGTCTCTGTTAAGGGGGGGGGAATGTCATGTCTATGCATGTCACATTATCTTTTGGGGATGATGCCCATTTGGGCATCAAGGGGGGGTGTTGAAATATGGTTCCCGTTATGTCATGTATAAGATACATGTATGTGGGAGTAAGGTAGATGGCGCTTAAGATGTCATGAAATTAGAATGGATGAAGGCTAAGATTAGTAGAGCATGTGAATGCATGAAAAAGGTAGTCAATGGTCAAAAATAGGTACATGGAAGGTGCAATGGTGCACAAGGCACGTGGGCATTTATGAACACATGGATGGCACAAGTGTGCATGGAGCATGTGGATGAGATCTCTATCTTTTCAGGGCTAGTGATTGTTTTACAGATGAGAGAATTGATAATGATCGTTTTGCAGATGAGAGAGTTGATAATGATCAACTATGATTTTGTAAACATGCAAATAGTCTCATGACGTATCCAACTTTCCTCTTTTTGCTGGTTTCATATATGCTTCTATATATTTATGCATAGCAAAAGTGAGATATATATATATAATCATTTAGCTACAAAAAGGCTAGTGGAGAAACAATTGGGAAAAAATAAAATTTCGACGTAGTTTCCAACAGTCATTCCGATTCTAGATAATATTTTAGACCAATATTTCAACAATATTTTAGACAAAGGTTTAGACCCACATTCAATTTGGACGATGTAGAGGCTTCACAACTTGCTCAAAACATAAGCATCTAGTAGTAGTGTAGGCCACCGAGAAGATATGTTGGTCAAAGGAGAAGAAACAAAGCAACTTAATAGTGGAAGAAACTCATGAGGATGCTCCACAAGAACACCTTTTCTAGGTGTGATGATGTTTTATGTTAACCTTGGGGATGGGAAACCCTTGGTCAAGATGTGCCCATATGTATATGGATGTGATGCTATATGTGTTCATGTGCATGATGTCATGTCATGTTGATGTAATCACCCCTAGTCCACCGATGATGTAGGCTAAGTGATGTATATGTGTGTCTCCGTTAAGGGGGCTCACATTACCTTTTGGGGATGACACCCATTTGGGCATCAAGGGGGGGTCTAGAAATATGGTTCATGTTATGTCACGTATAAGATACATGTATGTGCGAGTAAGGTAGATGGATCTTAGCTTGTCATGAAATTAGAATCGATAAAGGCTAAGCGTAGTAGAGCATGTGAATGGATGCAAAAGGTAGTCTATGGTCAAAAATAAGCACATGGAAGGTGCAAGGGTGCACAAGACACGTTGGCATTTATGAACACATGGATGGCACAAGTGTGCATGGAGCATGTGGATGAGATCTCTATCTTTTCAAGGCCAGTGATTGTTTTACAAAAGAGAGAATTAATAATTGTTGTTTTTCAGATGAGAGAGTTGATAATGATCAACTATGATTTTGTAAACATGCAAATATTCTCATGACGTGTCCAACTTTCCTCTTTTTGTTGGTTTCATATATGCTTATACGTATTTATGCATACCAAAAGTTATATATATATATATATATAATCATTTAGCTACAAAAAGGGCAGTGGAGAAACAATTGGGAAAAAATAAAATTTCAACGTAGTTTCCAATGCTCATTCCGACCAAATTATAGATAATATTTTAGACCAATATTCCAACAGTATTATAGAAAAAAGTTTAGACTCACATTCAATTCCGACAACGTGGAGGCGTCAGAACTTGCTCAAAACATAAGCATCCAGTAGTAGTGTTGGCCACTGAGAAGATATGTTGGTCAAAGGAAAAGAGACAAAGCAACTTAATTGTGGAAGAAACTCACGAGGATGCTCCACAAGAACACCTTCTCTAGGTGTGATGATGTTTTATGTCAACCTTGGGGATGGGAAACCCTTGGTCTAGATGTGCCCATATGTGTATGGATGTAATGCTATATATGTTCATGTGCATGATGTCATGTCATGTTGATGTAATCACCCCTAGTCCACCGATGATGTAGATTAAGTGATGTATATGTGTGTCTCCGTTAAGGGGGGGGAAATGTCATGTCTATGCATGTCACATTACCTTTTGGGGATGACGCCCATTTGGGCATCAAAGGGGGGTGTTGAAATATGGTTCCTATTATGTCATGTATAAGATACATGTATATGGGAGTAAGGTAGATGGAGCTTAGGATGTCATGAAATTAGAATGGATGAAAGCTAAGGTTAGTAGAGCATGTGAATGGATGAAAAAGGTAGTCAATTGTAAAAAATAGGCACATGGAAGGTGAAAGGGTGCACAAGGCACGTGGGCATTTATGAACACATGGATGGCATACGTGTGCATGGAGCATGTGTATGAGATCTCTATCTCTTCAGGGTGAGTGATTGTTTTACAGATGAGAGAATTGATAATGATCATTTTGCAGATAAGAGAGTCGATAATGATCAACTATGATTTTGTAAACATGCAAATATTCTCATGACGTGTCCAACTTTCCTCTTTATGTTGGTTTCATATATGCTTACACGGCTTGCTACCTATATTGTTCATTTATAATAGATAGCAGATTTTCCACATCAGGGTCTTGTGAGGGGTCGATCGACATTGCCTATACATACATGCATGAGGGAAAAAAAACACGATTTCTCTAACAAAAGCCATGCTTAAAGATTAGACAAAAAATACAACATGTGATACTAGAACATTGTTAAGGCATCCTACAATACTACTTAGACAAGTAAGGTGGACACTGCCCCTTCCGGATGAAAGCTTCAAATTGTCCATGTAAGAATGCTTCATACTATAAAGTTGTGTTTGCCTTTGGGCTTTTTTATGTGCACATTTTATGTGCATATACTAGGAGGCTATCCCACATTAGGCTTGTGAGCATGGTAGCATGGGAACAAGCTCTACTAGAGCATGGGTTAGGACTAATCTTAAGGGTTGAGGTTAGGGTCAGGTATCCAGAGAGTCAAGAGTCACTTGAGGGCCCTCCTATATAATAGGGATATCGGGCAAACTCAAGGGAGGCTAGGTTATTTTATGTTCTCTTTTGTACAGGATTATATCTACTCTCATGCCATTTCACACTATAGCTACACGCTGCTAGATTGGAGTCATACCACTTGGTCATATGGGACATCAAGGTTAAGGTATGAGGTACTTCATTGTAATTCATGTGTGCATCCCTTGGGCTTGGGGGGGTGGTTGGGTGGATGAGTTTATGCCTTGTTTATGCATGCTTATGCATGACAATTATCTAGAGAGATCTTAGGGTTTTAACAGTGGTATTAGAGCAATCTCTAGTTGATTGTTATTGTATTTTTTTTCTTATTCTAATTTTTAGCATTTTTAAAAGTAAATTTTAATATTTACTAAATATAAATATTATTTTATTTATTTATTTTATTTATTATCATGTGGATTGTCAATATGGGAGTTTGAACGCATGTTTCTTCTATTCAATGGAAGAATCAATGTTGCAGGGAATTCCATGAGTTCAATGCTATTTTTTCTAATTTTCTTTTGTTTAAAATAAGCATTTATGAATTTTTTTATCAAAATACCACACATTTAATTGTAAATATTTGTGGTAGAGTGAATTCCCTAAATTTTTACAATTTTTGGAAATTTTTCTAATTTTTAAAAAAAAATTTATGAAAAATTTTATATTTTTAATGCATTTTCGTCGGTTTTCCACAGAGATGCTAAGCAGTGTTTTTTAGCAGTGTTTTTAGAAGAAAAATATCGAGGGTTTTCATGATGCTCAGTAGTGATCTATCACTGCTTTGTAACGCTTTTTCACTGCCAAGTAGCGCTTTTAACAATAAAATATCGCTGCCTAGCAAAATAACGCTACGTAGTAGCGTCCATAACAACGAAAAAATGCTATTACATTGTAAAACTATCACGCTTTTTTGCCACTTCTTTGCCATCGCATAGTTTTATCTTTTAAATATACAATAAACTTGTACTCTAAGTTTTTTTTTACAGGTTTATGTCTTGTTTATCACTTCTACCTCTCCTACCCTATCCTCCTCAAACTCAAGTAAGGCATGTCTATTGTTTTCACTTAACTCCTATGCAAACAAGCTTTCCATGAAAGCTATCTTTTGAGTATCTTCTTTCTCTTCTCTCTTTTAAGTTTTTCTTTTCTTCTTTTTCCCTTGTTCTTTTTTTCTAATTAAGAGCTCTCCATTAAAGCATCATATGGTAAGAGATCTTGATTTTTCTTAATACTTTTTTTTCTTGACTTGGTTTAATTTTGTAGGTTTTCAACACATACAAGACTCATAATAGATCTATTTCTTCTTTTATGCTTTTACATGTTTATGAGGGTTTATTAGTTTTAGAGCTTTAAAGATTAGGGTTTGTTTATTAATACATTTTTTTCTTATTTTGGTTTGATTTTGTAGATTTTCTTATTTTGGTTTGATTTTGTAGATTTTCAACACATACAAGCCTCACAAGGTAAGAGGTCTCTTTCTTGTAAGTTTCTTCTCTTATGCTTTTACATGTTATAAGGTTTGTAAGTTTAGAGCTTTAAGATTAGGGTTTGTTTATTTTCCCATGCTCCATGCTCCATGCATGCCGATAGCTACCTATGCATGTTGGTACCTTTCTAGGCATGCCGATAGCTACCTATGCATGCCCGTAGCTTTCCATGCATGTCAATAGCGACCTTTGGATGCCGGTAGCTTCCTATGCATGCCAGTGTCAGAAATTTCGGACACGGAATCACCTGCCTCTATAGCTGTCCACTCCAACAGCCTTGGAAACAAACACCACGAATGGGGGCACCACCAGCCACCGGCTGGAACACTTCTCTCATGGTTCACCATACCACCCACACCAGAAAGACAGCCAAAATAGGGGCACCATAATCCAAGTAACCCAGCAATATATTCCCAGAAAACACTTCATACAAGCTTCTCCCGGCACACAGAAGCCTTACTCACACAACCATACAAACACTCAATCCTGGATTTACTGCCAGGGGAATTCGACAGCAGCCTCACTGCCTCTGGAATTACAACCTTGCGTCTGACGACCAAGCCTTTTCAACCACAAAATCCATCACTTCTCTGCACTGCCCAGTGTCGTAGGCGAGCCCCACCTGTCTCCAGCCCACGCAAACCAAGGACCCTGCTCCCTCTTCTCTTTGCACTCCTTTGCACCTGCAGCTGTGCCAACCACACCAGAAAGAACCCGGCCACTCTCTCTCTTTAGAGAGTGCCCCACCAGCAACCCTCAACTTCCCTATAGCCCATCACTTCTGTGTGTGTCGCCAGCAGCAGCTACTCCAACACCTCTCTCTTCACAAATCCCCAGCCACGTGGCTCTGTACAGCTTCCACGTCAAGCTTGTCTCACATCTAGTCCCTACTCTTCGCTTGTCTACACCTCTGTCTCCTAGGCGACCTCCTCTCTGCAGTCGCCAGCCAGTCTACGATCATCAGCCCCGCACGCTCATGTGCCAGCCTATCTCTTCTGGTTGCAGCCCTCCGGCTCCTCTTCGCCAGCTCCTCTGCGCCTTCTCCTAGGCGACTTCCTCACAATCGCCACAGCTTCTTTGCCAAGACCTTCCTCGTCAAGCGCCTTCTCCAGCATTCAGTCGACGTGGCTCACCTCCTCTAGCCGGCACACACTCCAGTCACAGTCAGCCACGTTTCCAGCTCCTGACTTCAGCACCCCCCAGCCTCTATAGCCGGTGCCCTCTTGCGCTACCCATTTCAAAGGTGGCCTCCCCTCTGTGTGTGCCTGTTGGGCGGTCGGCTGCGCCAACCATGCCAGCGCTTCAAAACCCCGGGCCTTCTCCTCTCACCTGCTGCAGCTATGCTACCTGCTTTTCGCCCAAGAAGCCCCCAGCTCTTTACAAGGCGGCCACCAAGCACCTTTTTCTCCTCGCCAGCTTCTCGCGTATTCTTTCACGTGCTGGCCATTGCGCTGGCAAATAAGCAAGCCTCCATGTGGTCATTGCTTTGTTGGCCACCTGATATTTATTATTTTTATAAAAAACCTAAAAGATAGCCACCCCAATGCTTTTCACACCATGTTCAAGGCTACATTGGCCCCATGCTTCCATGTATACCTTCAAATACAATCTGCCAGTACCCACTTTCTTGGGACGCCTACACAAACAAAGCGACCGAGCAACTGATGTCATCTCCAGCAGACCACGTTCCGGACAAACCTGTACAAGCCTACAGCCAAACCGTCCACCCTGTACATCTACCAATGCATTTTAAGGCCAAGTCTTCACACATGCTATGCATCCATATGTACACAAGCCCAAAATACCTCTCAGAAAAACGCCTGACACCGGTAGCTACCAACGCATGTTGGTACCTTCCTATGAATGTCAGTAGCATGCCGGTAGTAGCAACCTACTCATGCCGGTAGCTTCCTACGCATGCCAATAGCTTTATGCATTATGCCATGTGCATTAGCCTTATGCATTGACCTTATGCATTAGCCATATGCATAAGGCCATATATATAAGAGTCTTAAGTCTTTATGTTTTTTCTTGGATACATGGTAAATAACTTGAGGCATGATGTTACACGTGTAGGAGGAATCAATATCCCAACAATATTTGTAAGTATATATTAGCCTCAAATTATATCTTATCTTTTAATTAAAGAAGGTTACTTTAAATAACAACTTTCTAAAATGTTCATTTGTTTGTATGTTTATAGCTTGAAGCAGTGGTCCACCCCCCTACACAAGATGAATATGATTTTGCATTACAATGGGGTTTGCAAGCTCTATTTGATAGGGTGCAAGATAAAGGATATATTGTTATTACTAGAGTACATGCTTGGCAAGCATGGCAAGTAAGTATATTCCTAAACCCTAAACCTCTTTGTTTTTGCAAAACTGATTTTCACTTGTGTTAGTTTTATTGTGTTTTAGGATCATTTAGCTAGAAACGGTGGTGCAAATGTCCATGCCGGTAGCAATGGAAATGTGAGAAGCGAAGGGGGTGGAGCTGCCAAGGAACAATAATAATCGCACAACATGAGATCTAGATAGCCCCTAGCTCCATAGATTTTCATTACGCTTTATCTTGTATATGAGTTTTTTGGAATCACAAACTTATGTAATTCCACTAAGTAAATTAATTGAAATTTGACATTCCTAAAATCATGATTTGCAATTCTCTTGTTTTTTTTTTCAAGTTTTACATTGCACTTGTCCATGATGATGTGAAGTTGTGTTAGTTTTATTGTGTCTACATTAGAAAAAAAGAGTTAGGATAGACCGGGGAGTCCTGTGCAAACTCTCTAGTCTTCCCCAACTTTTTTTTAATTATGCAATACTTTTGCTACTCATCAGTAGAGCAAAAATAGCATCGTGTTTAGCAGCGACATATGCCTGACATCTTCGTACCCTTCTAGTTATAAAAGTGATGCTATTTTCATTGCTAAACCCTCATTCTATTTGTAGTGTTTAACTTTTGATGGTGATCGTCATGACTTACTTGATGAATAATTTACCATTTGTAACAACCTTAGTTCTATTCTACATTGCAACGTTGAGATGTATTTGTACATTGTGTCCTAGTTCGAATTATCACAAGTATCAATCTAAAGCGACGATGTGTGAGGAAAGAGACAATGTGCCATGAGATATTTAGAGAGAGAAAGTGTGTGTATGTATGAGGGAGGGAGGGAGGGAGAGAGAGAGAGAGCGTGTGTGTGTGTGTGTGTGAGTGAGTGTATGTAAGAGAGAGAGAGAGAGAGAAAGACAAAGAGAGAGAGAGAGAGAGAGAGAGAGAGAATATACGAGGGAGAGAATTAATAAAGTGTATGTATGAGGGGGAGAGAGAGAGAGCGTGTGTATGAGGGAGGGAGAGAGGGAGAGAGAGAGAGAGTGTGTGTGTGTGTGTGTGTGTGAGAGAGAGAGAGAGAGAGAGAGAGAGAGAGAGAGAGAGAGAGAATATTTTGGCCTTATCTCTCTAATATAATAACAATATCATGTGTTTCCAATTGTGCACGGGCCAAAAAAAAATCACGTTAAGCATCGCATAAGCAATGACGGACATTGTTTATGCGACACTACAAACATCACCTATACGACAGATTTTGTGTCATTAAATACGTCGCTTTAGCAATACCCCACAGTGACATGGATAGCGATATAGAAAGCATCACATAAGTGACATTTTCTTGTGTCGCTACCCACCCGATGTGTTGTAGTGCAATCACATTGGTGACATTTTATTATTCAACCGCACATCAGACAAGCTAAGTGTTATCATTATTTAAGCAGTTTTCATTTCTTATACATTTAAAATCTGCACCATTTATCTTTCCACATCTCTTTTTCACCATGAATTCTCTACCTCTAACCATTCAAGAGCAAAATATTCAGTCACTCCAAAATAATACTTGCTTGCTTAGTCAACTTGATGATTATTTTTTGGGGAAGAAATTCTCTTAGAAGGACAAAATCAAGTGTGCTACCAATTATTTGGTTGACAATGCAGCATTATTGGAATGTGATTAGAACCAACAAGAACAAACCAAAATCTTCGAAGCGATTTCAGAAACTTATGAACAAAGATTTCTTACTCTCATAATACAAAGCTAGGAATATATATGCTTATGTGCATAGATTTTAGCAAACATTGTCACAAATGCAGATAATTGAGAAAGTTAGATCCAAGGATCAAAGAAGGAAGTAATTTATAGCAAGTTCAAAACCCACAATTTGATCAAAAGTGAACATGTTTCAATCGCACTCTCTAAGCTCATCTATTTTCTTAACCTTGAATTGTGAAAAGAAAAATGTCTCTCCCAAGGAAGCTATGACACGCCCAACCTCGACACTAAAGTTCTTGAAGCCTAAAACCTTTTGAAAGTCATTTAATAAACCCTTCTAGGACAATATCACAAGTATTGATACCAAGGTTGATGATTCTCAATGTCAAGCTCTACTAAAGATGATTAAAAGAAGTGTTACAAGTGCAACAAGATTGGACATATCGCATCGAATTGTCCATGAAACCCAAAGTATATTACACTTGGAATAAACATGATCGATGATTACAAGTGCAACGAGATTGGACATATCGCATCGAATTGTCCATGAAACCCAAAGTATATTACACTTGGAATAAACATGATCGATGATGATGAAGAAGAGTACCCCTACTACCATGAGTATTTCAACTCCTAAGGTAACATATTCATTTCATTTAATTCTTTTTATGATAATTTTCTTTAAGACATTTTGTAAATTTCAAGGAGAGTTTTTATGCATCAAAAGTAGAAATTCTTGGAGTCCCCGGCTCTTCCATCTCTCTTCCATTTTGAACTATATTTTATGAATTTTTAACTATGTATTAGTCTTGTGAAATGGGACACAAAGATTCATCCTATGTGAAGGATTTCCATGCATACTTCTCTCTAGATTTATGTGTGACAATTTCTAATGGTATGGGACACTAGAATTTATTACATATAGAATGGTTCATCGAATTTAATGCGAATACTTATTCTTGGATGAAAGAAGAACAGAAAAGTATTGGGCTAGGGGGAGTCAGCTGGAGTTCACAAGGCGGCAATTAGTCCTGATCTGGCCGCGTTACTGCCGGTGAAGGGGCTGATGTTACCCATCTTCATGATGGAAGCAACGAAGTTGGAGAAGAAGTCCTTGTGGTTGCCAGCGAAGGTATTGACATAAAAAACGGTGCTCACTCCGGGAGTGGAGAGGAGCTCTTGGTCGGATGAGAAGAGGCCCTTGCTTTGCAGGTCCTTGTAATATTTGTTATCGAACTGGTTCTTGGTGATGGGATCCAACGCCACAACAATGTCCCTGAGTTATCGCCCTACTGGGAAGGCACTCTCGAGTGTCTTGAGGTAGGTGGGTTGAATGGTGGGGTCTGGCTAGCCAGTGCCGCTAAAATTGTAGAGGCATCGCCTTCTTCACCATGCTCCACACGATGGACAAAGCCAAGGGGCATGACGTACTGTAGAAGTTCTTGAGAAGCTCACCATCATTTGTACTAGTGCTAGCCCTACATGTCGATGGGACGTAGCTCATCATTAGTACAAGTACCACTAAGAGGCCAGCTGCTAGTAGCTAGCCGAATGTTATAGAGCTCATAAGGCTTGTCATCCATGAAGGTGCAACCATGATTAAGGCCCTTTAACGATGTTTGTGTCTTTGCAGTAATTGGATCAGAGAGCTTGCTCCATGACCAGATCTCACTTGTTGCAATGTAATTAATCACTCGCTGCTTTTTGTTGACACGTGCTAGATGGATACACAGTGTTGCGCACCTGTGCTGCTATATATATAAGACGCTACATCGTGTTAGCACAATTAATGCAATGTGTCCATTTGAATTACCCTTTATTCCATGCATGAATCTAGGACATATTCTAGGAAGCATATTTCTATTTTTAATCTAGAATGCAACAGTCACTTGTTAAACGGTCACTTTCATATATAGTGACCTAATCTTGTATAAAGTCCAAATCCATTGTAAATATTTGACATGATTGAAATACATCAAGTGATTGCTTTCTAGTCTATCTCCTTCTCTTCTCCTTCTCTCTTTCTCTCTCTTTCTCTCTCTTCTCATCTCATTCTCCTCACCATTTTCTACTCTATGTGAAGTTCTCACATGGTATCAGAGCTTTGAGAACTCCATAGTCTTTCCATAAGCTACTTTCTCAGCTTCAAACTTCACTAATTTCTTGTTCTAAGCTCTTTCTCCTTCAACTAGAGGTCATGGAGGTAGTCTCTTCTTCTGCTGCAACAACCAAGCCAAGGTTGTTCTCCATTGACAAGCTCAATCGGCAGCAACAACTAGCTCGTATGGAAGCTACGCATGAAGCTATACCTCAAACAACTACAACTATGGAAATATGTCAAGGATCATGGTAAACCCAATGAAGAACAAATCTAAGCTTTCAAGCTATGGAAACAACAAGATATCATGGCATAGATGGAGATCATCCTTCACTCCAGAGATCGACAAGTACAAATGGTGAGAAGCCTAAAATCTTCACATGAAATATGGTAATTTTTTAAAAATTGTGACTTGATCTATCAAGTGTCTCTTGTGAAAAGACTTGTCAATTTTAATATGCAATAAGGTCAAGCTCCTAGATTCTTGGCAGGGTCTTCTAGATGAAACCCTTCTCTCTCGTCTTGAAATCCCAGAGACTCTCCAATCAATGTTCTTGCTTGCAACCTTACCACATCAACATGGAGAGCATTCATCACAACCCATGCTTCAACAATGGACCTCAAGCTCCAAATCTTGGTGGCCAAAATTCAACAAGAGGAGGCCTTATGGGATTAAACATCCCACTCCACCACCAAAACAGTGGCTTTAGCCACTTCTCTCAATTCTCACAGTCATGGTCACAAAAGTGGTTTTCACTCTAGCGGCATCATCACTTCAATCGTAAGGGGGGACCTCACAGACTTGCTCATGCTCACAATACCCCTTACTCCAATGTGGAATGCACATACTGCCACCACCATGGGCATGAAGAAAAGAAGTACCACATCAAGCAAAGGGCTCTCTCCCCCACAACAATCATCACAACAAGCACAAAAGGCCATTTGGTAGATCTCATTTCATGAAGGTTCAAGTAGGTAATCAAACTACTTCTCCTACTTTCTATAATCCTCTTACTTCTCATGATTACCCTCTTCAGTTATTTTCCACTAGTATCTCTCATAATACTCCTTGTTTTAATATCAAGTACCTAGATACTGGTGTAACCCACCATATGACCTTCAATCTCTCTTGGCTATCTAATTTCACTCCTCTCCTCAAATCCTTAGATGTTTGTCTAGGAGATGATAGCTTACAGCAAGCTAAAGGCCATGGTGAAGTTGTCCTCACACTCCCTAATGGCAAAACTACCTTCGTGAAGAAGCTTTATTATCTCCCAGGTCTAAAGAAGAACCTCATTTCTATCAGTGAGCTTGCCAATCAAGGTCTTGAGTTCAAATTTCTCAAAGATGGTTGTCATATTCAAGCCATAGATGCTCATGGCAAGAAGATTAATTTGGTGTGCCCCAAAGATGGTAAGCTTTACCCTCTTGGCACTACATCATCATCAATAAAAGCCCTCTCTACAACCATCAACACCCCTATAGAAGGAGAAACACTATTGTGACACTATCGGCTTGGACACATTTCAGCACATGCGCTTCACCAAATGAAGCATAAGCAGCTTGTCCTTGGGCTTCCCAAGGAAATCACACCCATTAGCTTTTGTGAAGGATCTGTTGTTGGCAAAGCCAAACATTTTCCTTTCCCAAAATCAACTTCATGGATTTCTGAGCCTCTTGCATTAATTCACACGGATTTGTGTGGTCCTATGCAAACCACCTCTCGCACAGGCAATAAATACATACTTTTATTCATTGATGATTTTACAAGGTACACATAAAATTTTCTCTCTGAAAAAACATCTACATTCATCAAATTTTCATCCTTTCAAGAGCAGGTGGAGAACCAGCATGATAGGACGATAAAGATATTAAGGTCCGACAATGGTGGAGAATACATTTCCAATGCTTTCAAGGAGCATTGCCTTGCACAATGACAGGACGATAAAGATATTAAGGTCCGACAATGGTGGAGAATACATTTCCAATGCTTTCAAGGAGCATTGCCTTGCACATGGCATCCGCCATGAATTCACTATTCTGGATCATCCACAACAAAATGGGGTGGCAGAAAAAAAGAATCAAAACCTTATGGAAGCTGCTCGCTGTGGCACGTCTCTCATGCTTATTGGGAGGAGGCCACCGCCACCGCGTGCTATCTCCAAAATCAATGCGCTACCTCAACACTTCATGGGAGCACCCCATACTCTCTTTGGTATGGTCATCCTCCAAATCTCACTCATCTTCAAAATTTTGGAGCACCTGCATATCCGCTCAACACTGGTCCTCAAGCCAAGTTCACACAGCTAAGGCTTCCAAAGCAATTTTTGTGGGCTATGGTGATCGGTTTGGTCACAAGGCATACCACCTACATCATCCCAAGAGCCGCCACTTCTCCTTCAGTCGATCCGTCATTTTCAACAAAAGTTCTCTCACCAGTTAGGCATCCACTTCCTCCCCCATCCACGGCTTCAGCAACTAATTTTTCCATCACCTCACCATGCTCGGTAGTAGATAGTGTAGAGCATAGGTCTTGCATGTCTAGCCAGTGAGGTTGACTCATCCTTGGCAGGTATACTTCCCTAAGATGTGCGATGGTTCCTCACTATGTGTGACTTAAGACGTGTCAACCAAGATAATCCACGCTTGGTCTTGTTCCCAACAATGCTGGAAGAAAGTGCTGACCGATGGTATAGTCGATTTCCCGTCAACCACTTCCCAGATTGGGCCACCCTCAAGCTATAGTTCTTGGCTACCTTTTGGCTAGGGAACTACTTCGACCTCATTACTCAAGAGCTTAATCAACTCTCCATGAAGGCGGTGGAGTCAATGGCCCAACTTGTCACAAGAATTAAAGTTTTGGTCGTTTGGCTACCCCCAGATCCTAGAAACTACATGCTGCAACAACAGTGAGTGCTTCGAGCACTCCTTACTCAAATGGCAATGAAGATGAGAGAGACCTTTCCACCCCAAGGCACCCTGTAAGACTTCCAAGACAAAGCTAAGGGTGCACTACTATCTCGTTTTTTATTTCTGTATGTCTTGGCATGCATAAAATTACCATGACAAAGTGCCCAAGACTGGCATATCCATCTCAACTAGTCTTTGAAAATCATGCAACATAGCTAAAGTAGAGACACACTTGAAAATAAACAAGATATTTGAAACAAAATCACACGTATTCATGTATTCATGAAACTACTCATTACAAAAAAGTCATCGCCTGAAAAAAATATACATGGAGAAATATAAAGGGGCTAGGCCTAGGCTAGGTCATCCTCCTCATTGTCCCCGCATTGCTCTCCCTCATCTCCTGGAGTCCCATCATCTTCCTTGTATCCCTACATGTGCATGCATAAAAAATAACCACAGGGTACATTAATCTAAATATAATTTCACTAATATGATTTAGTTACTCACTTCTTCCTTGGAAAAAGATCTTATTGCTTAAGTCCACTAATCTTGTGTGATGTACTTGGTATCTAGAAAATGATTCCAAGTATCTATATCACAATGGTTCCTGCAATAATTGACCTCTGCTTTTTACGTGGTCGACAAGCGAGCCACAATTTCCTCCTACACATAAGAGAGAAACAAGAGAGATTTAGCCATAAAATTTAGATAAAAGATAGGAGTTTTGTATATTTCCATGCATCCTTCCGAGTTGACCACAATGTCTTGTTCTTGGAGTTTCACTTGATACGCTATGGCATTTTGGGGGAACATGATCCCAGCACTCACTTCTTGCAATGCATGGACCCTTTCATGTACCCCCCCTTGGAGGGCCACAATTTTTGGCATCCAGTGTTGCAAATGCGAGACCTCTTGCTATTGAAAAATCTTATGCAACTGCTTCAAACCCAATCACGTGAGAAAATGGTGGTTCTCTCGATTGGGGAAGCGGTCATGTATCGTTTGACAGATGTACTTAAGGTCCCTCTGCCCCTCAAGTCGCATCATCAAACTAAATGAAGTAGTATTTTGTATGTACAATTACATAAGTGCCTCGATTGGTATCCACAAGGGTACCTTTTGCATCCATAATTGGCCCTTATATGTACTATGAGATATAATAGTAAAGGCCCTCCTCATTGGCCTCGACATCGAATTATGGCTCCAATAAGCATGGCTTCAATCTTCACCGTTGATTGAAGCCAACTATCCATGCAATAATGAAATCACAAAAGCCCTACTTTTTTCAAGGGTGCTTTTTGTGTTGTAGTTTCATTATATAACCCATATTATATTTCAACCATTGTTACACGTACCTGCATGGTAGCTCCAGCCTCCACTTATTGTAAATAGTAAACTTGTAACAACAAGAAGAGAGGTGACTATTGAAAGAGCATCTTCGTAAAAGAAATGATTCATCACAACATCCAAGAATGTCACAAGTTATAATCAACCTCTTTCAAATGGCATAAGGAGCTATTACATGTGCACTACACTGTACGGACATTGAGACTAGAAGCATCAAATGCATCTACATCATACAATTCACGTTTTAACACCATATTCGATAATTTGGGAAAAATCCCATTCCCATTTGAAAAATGGGAGCATGGTGAACTTGTCCAAAAGTTTGTCAAAACCCCCTCATGTGGCATATCATCGGAAAGATCTTGAAGAGTAGAATCTAAATCTACAATCTCCGACAAATTTGGAGTTAGTATGTTTAAGATATGTCCAAAACTATATGGAGTAATTGATTCCCAAAATGTGAGATTTTTCCCAAATTACCTAATATTGACTTTTTTCTACAATACAAGGGATAAGGTTATGGTCGCGAGCACAGCTGTGCTCGTAACAAAGAAAAAGGCAAGTAAAAAAATACCTATACATGGCCGCATAAGTGGTCATCCATACGGCCGCATGTATGGCCATGCATGGCTACAAGTATGCTTGCACATGTGACTACATGTATAGATACGACTCTAGCTGCACCTGCGCATGTATGCAGCCTACAAGGAGAGCTTTCTAGTTTTTTATTTGTGCATGTCCTCGCATGCACAAATCGCAAAGATGATGGATACTAGCACTAGAGAACACCCACCTCCCGTTGTCACAACAAAAAGAGCTGTCCACATACATCAAATAACTCCCAAGTGTTTCAAGGCCATGCTCCATCGTGCAAGACAATAGTCCCCCCTCTCTCTCATACTCACTCACACACTCTCACTAGCACACAAACACTACCAAAATGGCAAGATGAAAGGTAAGAGATCTAGAGCACAAGGAGCAAGAGCATGCTCTCAATCAGTACTCATCAAGGGAATGATGTGTTAAGAATGAAGAGCCACATGTATGATGATGGAGGCAAATGTGTGTGTGAACAAGCATTAGAGGCTTGCATGTAAAATCTTAGATGGATAAGGGTTTGTGGCAATACCCCAACCACTATAAAGGGGAGGTAACCCTAGATCGTATGGATAAGTGGGTAAGTCTTTTATGTATGAGGCTGAAAATCATAAGTGATAAGCTTTTAACTAAAGTTGTGTGGCTGTCTTGAGCATATCTATCTCTCTTCGTCTCTCCTTGATCTCTCACGATTCCACTGCTAGCTTCTGTCTCGTGGCTGTTGCCATGCCAAACTCGTGACATGGTATTAGAGATATCAAGATGAAGGTCATCAAGGAGAAGGTGATTGCATTTTGTCAGAACCGGTCTACATCATTTACACCAAAGCTATCTGTGCATAGGAAAAGTACCAAGTGAGAGATGCAAGCACATTGATGAGCCCACTACTGATTGCTGGTACCTGTCCAACATGTGGAGACCCCTTCGTCATTGGGTGATGCCAGTATGTTGAACCTGCTAACTGCCTATACCTGTTCCATGTGTCTGATGATTGTTGGACCGTTTCTATGAGCCCTCTACTTAGAAGGGTGGAGGTTGGCCTTGCTCAAATTCCACCCAGGAGGTCGCATCACCAATGTGAGGAGAAAGGTAGCCGAAACATATAGCGCCTATTTTGCAAGAGGTCGTGCCACCACTGTGAGGAGAAAGGTAGCTAAAATGCAAAGCATCTATCAGAGGAGGTCACTTCACATTGTGGGGAGAAAGGCTGAAACGCAACCATAGAAAGCTTCTCAAGTCAGAAACACAAGCAAGGAGGCATCTTCAAAATGAAATCAAGTGTCCCTTCACTGTAAGTTTACTGTTCATTGGCATCATGTGTGTGTAAGTGAGTCTACCTCCTTGCAAAGGATTTAGACACTGCCCTTGCTCATCAAGTGAGTGGTAAGACCTCTCCTCCTTCTTCAACTATAATGTCAAAAGAGATTGGAGCTTCTACTGATAAGTTTGATAGTGAAGGATTTCATGTATGGCAAACTCAAATCAAGTATATGCTAATTTGTTTAAGGGTCTATAGCCATTGGTCAAGGGAACTAAAAGAAATTGGATCCATCCAAGGAAAGGGACGTGGAAGACGATGAGAGGGCTCAATCCATCATAGCCCTACATCTCTCCAAGAACCTTATCCATCTTGTGTCAGATAAGAAGATGGAAAAAGAAGTGTGGGATGAGCTTGAAGGTCTGTATGGAGCCAAATTCAAGCACATGAGGATTTCTCTCAAAGTGAAGTTCTTTGGACTTCAACTTAATGAGGGTGAGTCTCTTGGTCCTACATGAAATGAAAATGATCATAACTTAGCTTGCATCCATTGATGGAAAGGTAGAACGAGAGGATGCTATTGTGGTTTTCTTGAAGAGCATGCCGGAATCCTATGATAGCCTTGTGACTACCTCTTGAACCTTCTTTCCAATCCTATATTCGAAGGGACAATTGCCACACTTCTCAAAGAAGACCACAAGAGGAAGGAAAAAGGAGGGACTTCATCAACTGCTTTTCTTTCCCCTTGCTATTCCTTTTATCTACTCATTTTGGGGAGTGTACTTATCTTTTGTATCTGATACATATTTTTTCATTCAAATCTAGTGAGTTTGTGTGCTCTCAAGCTTCTCTATCTTGTGTGTGTACATTGTTGCAACCCTAACTCTAATTCCAATAGGGGGAGGGAAATGGAGAAAGTGGCGAAGAAGAAGGCGAGGATGATGAGCCAAGGTTTGGGAGGGCGATGGGCGGGAACATGGGGGCAACAAAGAAAGATGACATTGTAAAGGGAAAAGAAAATGACCAAACATATCATGGTAACCTAAAAAAATTAATAAGAAAAATGCCTCAACAACGAAAAAGTCCATAAATGAATGTGATTTGTGACACTATGCGTCAATAAATTTGTGTCATTTTTAATCTCAAAAATTAGTAACGCTATGCCTCGTTATTAAAATTTACATTTTTAAAACCAAATTAAAGCGCAGTTCATCTTTGTTTTGTGACACTAGGCTTTGAGACTCTTGTAGTATCGTACCCTCACAATACAAAGCTAGGGCTAAACAACAATGGTCTTTCTTCAGACAACTTGAGAAGGAGATTATATGTGCTTAAATGGATAGATTTTGGCAAACCTTGTTACAAATTTTAAGTAATTGAAAAAGATAGAACCAAGGATCAAAGAAAGAAGTTTATAGCAGGTTTAAAACCCACAATTGGATCAAAAGTGAACATGTTTCAACTGCACTCTTTTAGCTCGGCTATTTCCTTATACTTGAATTGTGTGAAAAGAAAAATGGCTTTTCCCCAAGGAAGCTATGCCACCCTGAACTTCGACATCAAAGTTCTTGAAGCCTAAAACCTTTCCGAAATTGTTTGATAGACCCCTCAATGGCAATAACACATGTATTGATACCAAGGTTGATGATTCTCAACAAGCTACCAAAGATGATTCAAAGAAGTCTTACAGGTGTTATGAGATTGGTCATATCGCCTTCTTCACCACGCTCCGCACGATGGACAAAGCTGAGGGGCATGATATACTGTAAAAATCGCTGAGAAGCTCGGCATCATTTGTACTAGTACATGTCGAAAGGCCTGAGCTCATCATCAGTACCAGTACCACCAACAGGCCAGCTGCTAGCTGACCGAATGTTATAGAGTTCATAAGGCTCGTCGTCGACGAAGATGAAGCCATAATTAATATATATATTGAGGCCCTTTAGGGATGTTTCTGTATTTGCAGTAATTGGATCAGAGAGCTTGCTCAATGATCAGAGATCTCACTTGTTGATGTAATCAGTCCTCGCTGCTTTTTGTTGATGCGTGCTGCGCACCTATGCTCCTATATATATATATATATACAGGCTGCGCACCTATGCTCCTATATATATATATATATATATATATATGTGTGTGTGTAAGACGCCTGCAGCGATGCAGCTGGATCGACTCAAGGAGTTTCATGAGTGTTTGAGACGTTCCTTTGATTATGACTAGCTGAACTGCGATCACCCCTTCTAGCACCCGCATGCACATTCGTCAACATCTCACATCTCGCGTGTATAAGATGCTCAGATGCTCAAATGTTCGGCCTGCTTGGCGATGCCCGTGCCAGGTTTACAGCACCACGGCGGGTGCTCGTCTCCTCGCATTGGCCATGTTTTCCTTTGCTGGCTCCGCCCCCAGTGGTGAGTTTCTATCATCCAAGGCCCCCTCCAACACAGGGGGGTCGTCTAAAGCCAGTGCCCTCCCATACGATGAGGGGCTACTTCCACATCAAGCCACTTCTCTCTTGGTTGAAAACGGGTTTCACTCACCTTTGATGACCCCTTTGCAGCACCCAGAATGCATGCAACAATCTATTGGCACAGTCCCCTCAACTGATGGGGGGATAAGGTCTCTGGTGGTGCATCATCAAGCACCCATCCCTTCATTTGATGGGGGGACTCTTTCGAAATATGTGACCTTGCCTCTCTCTCATGATAGGGGCTCTTTGTTCACTACAGTGTCTTGCATGCCATCACAACCGGCACTCTCCATCCAACCCATCACGGCGGATCCCTGACACCATCCAATGGCTTATTATGCCTCAACCGGCCCTATGAGGCCCTCTCAATGGCAGCACAAGCCCTTCTACAAACATTGCCCGATAGCGCTATGCTTGCGAACAACCCTTACCTTCTAGTCTTCACTGCACGAATCTTCGTGTAGCTTCCTGTGGCGGTGAGCCCTCAACCGACTCCTCTGCTCATAGGGTACTCTGCCCTTTTCTTGGGCTCATTCAACACACTCAAACGATGGGCTGTGTCATGATGTTGTCTCAGTGTTTCCCCTCAATACGAGGTCACGTTTCCTTCTGTTGCATACTTTCCCTTCAACACTTGGAGAAATTAGATCTGGTCCCTTGTGTGTACCAATAACTGATTCTCAAGGCAGCCCAGCCTCCTTCCGACAATGGGGGAATCTTTCGTGTTCCAGTCAACATGCCCCAAGTTTGGGGCTTACTATTACACTAGACAATGCCATGGTCCCTACCAATAATGGAGGGTTCTGTTGCATGCACAGCAACCCCTTGGTGGATTCTTCTGCCTCGTGTCCATGGTGGTCCCATATGCATCTCATGGAGATGTTGGGCCCTATTCTATGGGTCCCCTTCCTTTTACAACATCTTTAGCACAATAGTCTACTGCTCTTAGCCTTACTGGTTCCATAGAGAACCAATGCCTTGCTTTCTCTGCATCGAATTTGCAACAGCCCTTTGTAGTACATGCAACCACTCATGATGCATTGTTGTCTCCTCTTCGTGAAGGGGACCATTCCAACACTGGCATCTTACTCACCATACAGGTTTGTTTTTTTGGATCTATTCAAACTAACCTAACCCAACTAGAATCTGTTGCTGCAGATATATCTAATCCCAACCCTGTAAACCACTTAAATCGGGCCTTTGCAACAATCAAGTTCAATCTATCTCTGCCTTTCAAGAAAGGTGAAAAAATTGGTGAGACATCCTATTTTGTTTCCTTATTTGGGTTTACTTCTATGCTGGGTTTCCTTGTTTATGTGTTGCAGATCCTCCTACCCCAACCATGAGCTTCATCAACCTCGTACCACCCAGTCTTGTCTGCTCCCATATGGGCACCCAACAAAGCCAACTCCCGGCAGTTTTAGGAACATTTTCCTCTACAATATAGATCGGATGATAACCGGTTTGCAAATAAAGCTTTGTGATACTTAGATCCTTGTAACCTATCAATAAGATCGTCTGATCTAGGCAATGGGTATTTATTTTTAATGGTAACCTTGTTAAGACATTTGTAATCAATACACATCCGCTAAGTACCTTGATTGTTTTAATTAACAAGAAGAACTGGTGCACCCTAAGGAGACTTACTTGGTCTAATCTGACCCATCCTCAAGTGTTCACCTAGTTGCTTTGCTATCTCGTCTTCCTGAGTCTGGCTAAGCCAATATGGAGGAATACTAACAGGTACTACACCCGATACTAGCTCAATTTTATTGTCACCTATCATTTAAGAGATAATCCGTGAGGTAACTCATCAGGAAATACATCCTAAAACTTGCTCTTAATGGAATTTAACACTTTACTTTCCCAAACATCAAAAAGCTCATAATTCAAAAAGGTTTCCATAACTCAAGCTCATTAATGAAAGTTTCCTTGGGTACAACAATGTTTCTCTTAAGAGTAACAAGGTTTCCATTGTGAAGGAAAGACATCAAATGTTTAACCCAATCAACAAAAAAATCTTTTTTTTTTAATGAAACCATTCCATCCCTAAAATGATGTCAACATGACCCAAGCTTATGACATGAAAATCAAGTCTTTTTCAGTACAATTAGATGTCTAGCGGGGGCAGCTTTGACACCTTCTTGTTCCAAAATTGGACTTGTCCTCTAGCCATCCTAATCTTGTACATGTGATCATTCTTTGTGGTGTCTAGCTTCATCCTCTGTACTACAATGTTGTCAATAAAATTGTGAGGACTATCGGGATCAAACAATATAGGAACCTGATGTCCATTTATTGTTCCATAAACACGAAATAATTTGTTGGGACCAAAAACTTCTTTATTGAAAGTACAATCTAGGCATTGGGTTCCTTTAAGATACGTAATATTTACCTTGAAGTTTTATTGAATGTTCACAGATTTCTTTGGTATAAACTTCTTCGGTGCCACCGTTTGCCCAGGCGCTACAGGTGTTGTAGCTCCATCCAAAGGACATAATTTCTTCATGTATCCCTTTTCCTTGCATTTGAAACATGTGAGATTATGCCTACTTATAAATTTTAGCTTCTTGTGGCGTTGTCAAAATTTTTTGGCTTTGGTGAAAGAACCATCTTTCTTTTTCGTCCACTCTTTGAAAAAGTGAACGTGGATTTCTTTTCATTAGACGATGGTTTTGAAATGTTAGCGTCGACCATTATCTTATGAAAAACTTGAGCTTCTTGAATAGCATCCTCAGCTGTTTTAACTTTGCATTTTTTTACTTCATACTGATAGTCACGAGCTAGACCATTGATGAAAATCTGACATAAGTTATGATCATCATATTTTCCAATTGCCTGAACTTTTGCACATAATTGTCAAATGACTGATTCTCCATGCTGTTTTTAATAAGCTTGGCAATTATCTTGAATTCATCCTCTGGTTGAACGAACTCTTTTTTGAAAGCTTCTTCAAAATTTTACCGTGGTAGAAATGGAATCTTCTTTGAGATCCTTCCACCGAGTCAATGCCTTCCCTTTCAATAACTCCTACGCCATCTACACCTTTTGCACATCGGTAAATGGATGAAAGCCAAAGTGTGTAGTCCACCTATTGAACCAAGCATCTACACATTCTTGAGTCTTCTCCTTTTTCTCACCACCGTACACTTTGGTGCAAATGACAGAGCAACTCGTTTGGTTGGACAAGACGTGCTTCCAACAAAAGAGCCTTTTGCAGAGTCAAGATCTGCACCTTCAGTGACTCCATCTCGTCATGGCATTTGGCAATAGTTGCTTCTAGATGCTCTGTCACTTCCATAAATTCACTCTTTCCAACAAAAGAGCCTTTTGCAGAGTCAAGATCTGCACCTTCAGTGACTCCATCTCGTCATGGCATTTGGCAATAGTTGCTTCCAGATGCTCTGTCACTTCCATAAATTCACTCTTTCCAACAGCCTCCTCTTCTTCAACTTGAAAATTAAGATCTTTCCTTCCTGATTCAGGATGATCACACATCTCATTGACATTATCATTGATCGAGAAATCAATGTGAGCCATGGTAATAAGGTTCTTGAAAATCACGAATCACTCGAGCCAACTTCACCTGAACACCCTTGACCAAAATTATCTAGCAAATTAATTCACTACAATCGACTGCACATAAGAAAAAATGCTTTAATTAGCATTTGGTGGCTAAACAATGATAAAAATCAAGAAAACCTCGTCAAGAATTAATCCAAACAAAAATAACTATGAATACGAGGCCCACTCATATTAATTACATGCAAATAACCCACATCTATCTAATCTTAGCATGTTAAAGCGTACTTCAACACTAGATAATCCCCGAAAATATTAAAATCATGAGAAAAAAGAATTATCATGATTTTTTTCTAATTTTTTCTATTTTTCTAGTCCTCAAAATTTATTAAATTTTAACTCCACCAAATCCTATCTTATGGCACTCAAAATCTAAATTTTCCAAAAAACATTAGCGATAAAATTTACCAAAATACAATTGGTATACAAAAAATGCAAATTTATAGGATTTCTAAAATAATTTTTAGAAATTTTCCTAAGTTCGATAATTATAAAAAACATTTACCCTAAGAATCCCATCGATCAACGAAATTTTTTAATTCCACCCAACAATCCCCAAATCCAATTAAAATCTCTAATTTTAATGGAATTTCTAATTTTTTGGGCAAATTTTAGATTTTTACAAGAAATCAAACGATCACGTGCACCCAAATAGACATGCCACATGCCGGAAGACAAAACCGAATATTCCAAAAATTAGAAAGAAAACTTTGTTTGATTTTCCATGAATTTTAGGAATTTTAAAATTTTAATTGTCCTCCGAACACACGAGGATGCAAACGGTCACAAATGTCGGAACCCAAACAATCACCTCGAAAATGCGGACAGCCAAGTGTCGCGGAAAACAAAAAGACAAGAAAGCAGAATTTGAATGGTCAAAAATTTTGGACACAAAATGAAGATTTTTTTTCTTTTTTAAAGCTTTATTTAACGCTTTTTAAAAAAATATTGAAGAAACTTGGGCACATGCTGCCTGCCCGCCGGCCAAAAAAAAATCCCCCGCCCAGGTTGTGTGCACGAAAATAAGAGGGAGGGGAGAGAAGTAGAAGCTTATCTTTCTTTCTCCACCTCCTTATCCTCTTATTAGGTTCTCAACTCCTTCTTCTCCTGCTCTGTTAAACAGAGTGCTTAATGATTAATTATGCTATTAATAATTAATTGAATTGATTAAATCCCATCTCATGGAGGGCTTTCACACGAGAGAGAAGAAAGAAGGGAGAAAATCCAAAAAAGAGCTAAGATGCCCGCAGCGGGAAACCAGCAGAAATGCATTAAAATGCCTATTTTACCATAAAAATGCTCTAGAAATTTTATAAATAATTAAAAAATTTCCTAAAAAATGTAAAAATATAGGGAATCCTTTCTACCATAAAATACCCACAATATCATGTGTGGTATTTTGGTTTTAAAAAACTATAAAATACTTATTTTAACCAAAAAAAATAGAGAAAAATAGTATTTTCACTCTCAAAATTTTCCCACATCGCCGATACGTCCATCCAAGTCAAGAAGCATCACGTTTTGACCGCCATATTGACGTTCCCAACACATAGGCCACCAAAACAATCCAAAAAATAATATTTTTTGCTTAGTAAATTTAAAATTTACTTAAAAATGCTTTAAAAATTTGACGTAATAAGAGAATTAAGAGGAGAAAAACCATTAAAAATTAACTAGAGACCACTCTGATACCATTGTTAAAACCCTAAAGATCTCTCTAGCTAATCACTATGCATAAACACACATAAACCAAGCATATACTCATCCACCCGACCACCCCCGAGAGCCCAAGGGTGCACACATCAACATAATGAAGAACCACACTAACCTTGGTGTCCCATACTACCAGCAATAGGTAAGTCTTCAATCGAGCAGCACATAGCTCTAGTATGAAATGGCAAGAGAGTAGATACAATGCTCTACACAAGAGAACACCCCTTGAAAGTGCCCCATGCCCCTATTATATAGGACTGCTCTCAACAAGTGACTCGTGACTCTCCATCTCCATGTGTGACCCTTGGTTGCCTAGCCTTAACCTCAACCCAAGGTTAGGTCTAACCCTTGCCCCACTAGAGTATGTTTCCATGCTCCCATGCTCCCATGCTCACATGCCTAGGATGGGTTAGCCTCCTAGTATATGCATATAGAATGTGCACATAACAACATCTACGTGGAGGTTGTGACCAGGCCACTCCACTCTCTTCTGTGGCACCTAGTCCATGACGTCATCAGATAGGAGGTCTACCTCTTCTCATTGTGCTAGTGGGGGATCGTCGTTCTAGTGGGGGTGGATGCAGGGGGTGTTTTGGGGGAAGTAATAGATCTTCTTCCAATTTTCCATCAACAAAGGATATGACGGCATAGTAGGTGGTGGATCCAAATGCCTATGACCCAGCGATGCTTCCTTATCGTGTGAGGAGGACAAATGGGTCGATCATTGAGGATAGCAAGGGGAAGCATGTTATAGCATGCATGCATCACCTTGTAAATATTGAATTTAGAAACATTTGGGGCATTTACTGGAGAACTCAAGATAGTGCAAAGAAGCAATACATTCTGCAAGTATTGAAGATAGAGTTTCCTGTGCCCCACCCCGACTTACAATTTAATGATCTTAAGATGTTGGATTGTATGCGATGTCATGTAAGTTACAGGAAATCATTGATTGCCAAGTCCATCAAGCGTAGTGGTGTGAAGCCGCTAGGAGAATCAGAAAAGAATCGGAAGAAGGCCAAAAAGACGTATCGATAAAATCTCAATGTATTCAAGCAACAAAGAAAAGCAGATTCCCAAGTACGTATGCATAAAAGAGAGGCTTCTTATCTTGGATCGGGTGGAAAACACAATAGGACGGTCTATACTCATCTTCCTCCTCGTTATCATCATTCTCCTCGTCCACTTTGCTTATTTCCTCTTCATCATCTTCCTGTATCACACAAGATCAAGTAATATTAAAACACAAACTAGTTAAATTTCTAAAAGCTGATAAAACTAAAATAATATAAAATTACAGTAGCAAGCATAGCTTCATAGTTCAATGCGACACCCTGTTGTCATAACCATTCAAATGTGGTGGAAATCCCATTGCGATAAGCAAAGTCGTACTCCTCACGAGAAGGAGATACGGCATTTTAGATGTAACGCGCCTTTTATGGCATTTGGGATTCAATACAATTAACATTTTGCAAGTTATTATGTTTTGTTTTGTATTTTAATATGTTGATATGTCTATTTGTACTAATAAGAAAAAAATTCAATATATTGAATTAATTTGTTTTTGACAGATTGGGGCATTATCCCTAATGTCCCAAAAAAAGTATTTTTATAGCACCATTAAGGGACATAAATAGCAACGTTTATGTTTTTTATCATCACTGAGCGATAAAAATAGTGACGATGATGTTTTATCACTAACGTCGCTTTTGCTATAGTGTTTCAACCTCCATTTCCCCCCAAAACCTCCTCTATCCCCTATTGCCTTGGATTGGTAATGTGATTAAGGCACAAATAGGGGGGAGCACTTGGATGTCGAGGGTCTAGGAAGCTTTGCCATTGATTGGCATCTGGGTGGGGACCTAAAGACATTCAAGTGTATTCTTGGTTGCACTCAAGGTGAAAATATTGCTCATCCATGACTTTGGTGCATGCATGGAGTGAAACAAAAAGGCAAGAAGAAATTCAAGGGGAGAGACATTGATGAAGAGCAATGTGACAAAATTCAAGGGGAGGGACATTGATGAAGAGGAATGTCACAATACATGGAGCAAGGTGAGAATTAGACATACAAGAACAAAATGACCCCCTCTCAACCATAGGATAGATGACAAGATAGGTAGCCTTTATAAATTAGGCTTTTACAAAAGTGATGTGTTACAAAGAAATGTGGTTCATTCCCAAGTCTAGTAAACATGCTTCACTCCACAACTAGAAGAGTTGTTTATCATGTGAGGAACTTCCAAAATTTCCCTCAACCTTAGTAACATCTTTGGTACCATCCCTTCCATAGTGGCTTCATGCACCACCCTTGTTGATCCTTCACTTTGATGAAACCATCTTCTTGCAAAAGACAATCTTCAAGTGGGCTTTAGATGTACCATTCTTCATTACATTGGCTTCATTGGTTGCATCTTTGTGCTTCTCCAATCCTTTCTTGTGGTAGACATGCTTCATTCGTACATGTCTCCTTCCAATCATGCTAGCTTCCTTAGTCCAGCTGCCACATAGATTATTAACACAAGGCTGCCACCCATATTTCAATAGCTTATGCATGTGCTTCTCAATATGCTTCTTGCTTCCACCTTCCACTTCATGTGCTTCTCAATATGCTTCTTGCTTCCACCTTCCACTTCATCATGATGCATAAATACATACACTAATGTGAACATTGATTTAGGAGAGGTCTTACCACTTGTTTATCAACACAAGGGCAGTGTCTAACTCCATTACAAAATAGTAGATGACTTCCATGCATATGAGTTCATCAAAAACATTTAGGATCTGATTTCATGCTTGATGCGTTGAATTTTTCTTGGTTTCAAAAATTGTGCATGCCTTGCACTTCCCAAGCAAAAACGGCACCACATTATGTCTTCCTCCACTTGCCTCGAGCTTGAGAGAAATGAGGAAATATACCTTTGAGTGCTTAGAGAAAACTGGTTGAAAACACCTTAGAGCAAAAGGTTTAGGAAAAACCTCATAAAAAGGTTTAAAGAACCTTTAGAGAAGGATTTTTTTTTCTTTAAAAAATCCTTCTTGAAAAAAAAACACAAAGGTTTTTAACCTTTGCAAATGGCATTTTTTTTCTGAAAAAAAGACGTTTCTGCATTATGCACGATGCTGCTACCTCGACGATCTATAGGTTTGATTTGGTGCCTTGTTTACGCTTGCTCAAGCAACAAAGAAGTGGTGTTCACTATGCATATAACGGGTTGCAGTAGTAGCTAAAGTAGAAGGACTAACCAATCCCGTCGGCTGGAGGGATGGACGATGGCTGTAGACAAATGGACGGTCGTGGCATCTTGTGTTGATGCACCACTCATGATGTTTCTGAACCGATGTAGCATTGCCTTGCTTAGCTTAAGCTATAGCAAGAAAGGCGTGCCAAAGCACTCCTTAGCCACCATACAAAGCGGCCACTTGTAACAGATTGTTGACGCAACGACAAAAAATGCAGACGGACGATGATGTTGACGAAACTACAAAATGGACGAATGGACGGAAAGAAACGCATGGCTGCATTTTTTTTCTCCTCTTTCCTTTGTCTTCAACCTTCTTGTTTGTGAAGATAAGAAAACAATAGCTTAGCAACATCAAAAGACTCTTGTACCTCTTCTTCACGGCTCCAAAGCTTCAAGGAGATCATTGTGACAGAGAACAAGGACATAATTTGTTTTGATAAAAATTCACGTTTTCTTCATTTTCTTCTCCTCTTTGATGAAGCTCTTTTGTTGCCTTCCTTCTTGATGCCTTTTTGCTTCTCACCTTCTTCTCCCACCGTTCTTCTTAATGAGGATGTGAATGGCTTATGATAGTGAGAAATAAAGAAAAGGGGATTGAAGGGAAACTTAGCCTTTGCAAGGCTCTGATACCATGTCAAAATTATGGAGAGTATGCACAACGGAAGCAATAGTTGATAGCAAGATAGAGTAACATATATGAGAGAGAGCAAGGAGACAAGATAAATAGAAAGCTTCTATATTACCTTCTTTTTCAAACACTCCAAAGTTGGCTTAACCTTCACCTTCAAGTATTGTGTTACTTGAGTTGTGTTGTGTTACAAAAAGTGAGCTCTCCTGCCATTTATATAGGGTTCACCGAAGGCTAGGATTGGGCCAACCCTAGATCCCTTTTCCACCCATATGCCCACTTTATTTGGGTTGTGTTCACACCTACATGACCTGTTCTCTCACCCTTTATCACTTCTACATCATATATTTCAACATATCGAATGATAACCGGTTTGCAAATCACTCTTTGTGATGCTTAGCTCCTTGCAACCTATCAATAAGATCGTCTAATCTAGGTAATTTATTTTAAAATTTTAACCTTGTTAAGATGTTTGTAATCAATACACATCCACTAGGTACCATGATGTTTTTTCTTAACCAAGAGAACTGGTGCACCCCAAGGAGACTTACTTGGTCTAATCTAACCCATCCTCAAGTATTCAGCTAGTTGCTTGGCTACCTCGTCTTCCTCAATCTGGCTAAGCCGATATGGAGAAATATTAACAAGTATTGCACCCAATACTAGCTTAGTTTTATGGTCCACCTCTTATTTAGGAGGTAATCCGTGAGGCACTCTTTTAGATCGGCTATTTCCTTATCCTTGAATTATGTGAAAAGAAAAATGGCTTTCCCAAGGAAGCTATGCCACCCTGAACCTCGACAGCAAAGTTCTTGAAGCCTAAAACTTTTCCAAAATTGTTTAATAGAGTCCTCAATGGTAATAACATAGGTATTGATACCAAGGTTGATGATTCTCAACAAGCTACCAAAGATGATTCAAAGAAGTCTTACTGGAATAACGAGATTGGCCATATCGCATCGAATTATCCACGGAAGTCAAAGTATATTTCACTTGGAATAAACATGATCGATAATGATGAAGAAGAATACTCCTACTACGGTGAGTATTCTGACTCCTGAGGTAACATACTCATTTCATTTGATTACTTTTTTAAATAAATTTTATTTAAGACTTTTTGTAAATTTCAAGGAGAGTTTTTATGCATCAAAAGTAGAACTTCTTGAAGGAACTGGCCCTTCTATCTTGAACTATACTTTGTGAATTTTTCACTATGTATTAGTCTTGTGGTATGGGACACAAAGATTAGACTAGTGTGAAGGATTCCGATGCATACTTATCTCTAGATTCATGCGGGATAATTTCTGGTGGTATGGGACACTAGAATTTATTACACATAGAATTCCTTGATAGAATGTCTTTTTGTTATAATTAGTGGAGATACTAGAATTTACTCCTTTTCTCGTAATAAGCAAACATGGAATTGAGATCAGTTGCTTATCCATGCAAGAGAGATGTTACATAATGTCCACCCTTTAGCTGAACGGGGATACCCAAACACAAGTACGCCATGCTTGTGAATTGGTATCGTGGGTGATCCCGTATTAAATACTAGTTACCTAATGTTATCGGTATGTTTTTAGATCATTCTTGATGGGTGTTGTTGAGGTATAACTCTATTCTTAAATACTAGTTACCTAGTGTTATTGGTATAGTTTGAGACCATTCTTGATGGGTGTTGTTGAGGTGTAACAAGTAGTGACATGCTTGCTGATTGTGTGTGGTCGAAGTGAAACAAGTGGACTAGGCTAGACAACTGCACACGATCGAAGGCGGAACAACTAGTTTATGCAAGTGATGTGCCATGCTAATTGAAGTGTAATAAGTGGTAATACATGGTATGCTAGATGATGTGGATAATAATACTCTCATCATGGTGAAATAAGTGGTGAGTGTATGTTGTGTTTGTGCCTATCAACATTTCATATTGGGATTAATTGTGGAGATAGAAATTAATTGAAACAACTATTGTGTTTATGTTTGTGAGATAGTTGATAAGTAATACGTGTGTCGCACATAGAGGATCTTGTCAATACCATCTCGGATTATTAATACTCATATAAGTTATTTTATTGGCAAAGTGCCAAATGATTGTACGCATTATTTATGCACGCTTGTGCGTGGCAGTGCTATATCACTAGCATATATGCTAGAAGAGCTTTGGTTATTTAACACTTAGTGTGTAAACAAGCTCTAGTCCTTGAGTTATTTTTGTAAAAGTGGAAAAGCAAGCCCTATTTTATAGACACAACTATTATTAGTTCCTTGGGCTATATTTTAAATACAATTCTCAAAATACTCATGTCGTGAAAAGAGGAGCTAAGAAGGGAGATTCCACCCAATAGTGTGTTGATAGTGATATTTACTCTATTTTATTATTCTATGTTATGCTTAAATCTTGTTAATTTGATTCAAATCTATGCTTATTTCTTTTATTTATAAGTGAGTTTGATTAACTCTTGAAGAAGTACATTAGGTCCCATGACACATGGTGGGATAACATGAGGTCAAAGAGATGAAATGCCTTGGGACGTTACTTGGTTGAAAAAGAATGGTCCACCTGATTTTATGCTAAGATTATTCTTGGATGAAAAAAGAACTGGGAATTATTGGGCCAGGGGCATCAGCTGGAGTTCACGAGGCGGCAGTTAGCCCTGATCTGGCCGTTGTTGCCGATGAGGGGGCTGATGTTACCCATCTTCACCATGGAAGCACCGAAGTTGGAGAAGAAGGCCTTCTGGTTTCCGGCAAAGGTGTTGACATAAGAAATGGTGCTCGCTCCGGGAGTGGAGAGGAGCTCTTGGTCGGACGAGAAGAGGCCCTTGCTTGCTTGCAGGTCCTTGTAGTATTTGTTATCGAACTGGTCCTTGGTGATGGGGTCCAGCGCCACAACAACGCTGGAGTTACCGCCCACCACTGGGCAGGCAGTCTCGAGCGTCTTGAGGTAGGCGGGCTGAATGGTGGGGTCAGGCTGGCCGGTGCCACTAAAATTGTAGAGGCGAGGGCTCACGATGACGCACCTCCCACGCCCGATGGTGTGGGCACCTGGTGTTGCCAACAAGCACGAGTTGAATTATAATTAGTACTCTGGAATTAGTCCAAATAGCGATTAGTAGATTTATGAGCCATGCTATATTGATTGATATAATTAATACAAATCGCGATTACTAGATCGCCATGCTATATAATTAATACAACCTGAGAGTGTAACCACGTCCAGCTCGTTTAGGCCAACCGCGTCGAACTTGGCCACGATTCGATCCAGCAAATCTGTGGGCGCTGGAAGTGCAATGTCAGCTTCTGTAGCGTTGGCGGTTGTGCTGTCCCTTCTACCCAAGAGCACGGTCCAAAAGGGGCCCTCAGCCTGCAAATTATATAAGGCCCCATAATTAATTCATATGAAACACAACGTAGGCTGAAAAAACGGTGGGTTAGAGAGAGCAACATGCGGAGCCAGCGAACTAGATCCGGTATCGTAACGACTTATGTATATAGACGTAAATGACGAGATTCATGATGAATTAGAGGGCAACACAATATACCAGCCACACCGCGTCTCTAGCTGCTATAGCAAGAATGTCCGCGCAGGACACCACCCCCGGGCATGCCTCCTCTAGTGCGCTCTTCACATCGTCCACCACATCAAACCCCCGCAGCGAGTTCACATTGGGTGCTGCGCTCTTCTCCCCTGTGAATGACGCCGTGTTGTCCAGCAGTACCGACCCGTCGCAGCCCTGCATTAAACGAACGACACTATCTCACTTCTCTAATATGATTATTTTTCATTATTTAGAAGGATATCTTCTTCACTTACGTTCACAAAGCAATCGTGGAAATGCAGGCGCAGCAACGAAGCCGCCATTCGGCGCTCCTTCTGCACCGCCTTCTTCACCACGCTCCGCACGATGGACAAAGCCGAGGGGCATGATGTACTGTAGAAATCGCTGAGAAGCTCGGCATCATTTGTACTAGTACATGTCGAAAGGCCGGAGCTCATCATCAGTACCAGTACCACCAACAGGCCAGCTGCTAGCTGACCGAATGTTATAGAGTTCATAAGGCTCGTCGTCGACGAAGATGAAGCCATAATTAATATATATATTGAGGCCCTTTAGGGATGTTTCTGTATTTGCAGTAATTGGATCAGAGAGCTTGCTCAATGATCAGAGATCTCACTTGTTGATGTAACCAGTCCTCGCTGCTTTTTGTTGATGCGTGCTAGATAGATATACAGGCTGCGCACCTGTGCTCCTATATATATATATATATATAAGACGCCTGCAGCGATGCAGCTGGATCGACTCGATTGCAGATCAGACCCGGTCAAAACAGACCATGCAGCTGGATCGACTCGATTTAGGGACCGCACTAGCTTGACTGTCCTAAAGGCCCACTAGCCCCTACCTTGAGGCGTTCCTCCTCCTAGTGATGATCCACTCCAAAAGTGTTTAAGTTCCACAAACACTACACTACGTGGCTGTCGGAAAAAGCCTGTCGGAACTGGTCAATGACAGGGATGGTCCTTGCTTGACCTAGCCCGATATTAGGCTGGCTTTTACTTCTACTTTGCTCTTGCAAGGCCTGGTCTAATGAGCCTTCTGCTTAACTCGACCAGTTTCATGAGCGTTTGAGACGTTCCTTTGATTATGACCAGTTGCAGAACTGCCAAACTTCTAGTTTGAGGCCGCGTTCCTTCAAGTATGACCCGTGAAGTGATGTAAAACTTTGCAACAAGGAGGTTAGGAGTTTCATGAGTGTTTGAGACGTTCCTTTGATTATGACTAGCTGAACTGCCAAACTTCTAATCCATCCTACGTTTGAGGCCGCGTTCCTTCAATTACAAACGTCTCTGTTTTTTTTAATGTTTGGCACTCCCTCACGTCTCTGTTTTTTTTAATGCTTGATGAAGTCTATCTAATTGGGCCAGCACAAACGTTTCCACTATCTTAGCTAATCGGTGGGGCATGCCCCACACGCAAGCCATTTCTCTCCTTGCACAATCATTACAATATAGCTAACCATGCCATGCAATACAAGAGACCAGCCTTAACTGTAATATGCTCGAAAAATAGACCGTGACTTTCGTTTGAGCTCCCTGCTGACAGCTTCACCCAGATCATCGTTACCGTTTGCGCCCTGTGAAAATGCAAAAAGGTAGGCGCATTTATCATGTGTTGTGATGGGAGATGTGATGTACTTGACATTTGAACAAATGACCTTTGCTTGGGAAAATGTAACCTCAAAGCTAGAGACGTATGAATTTGGGGAGGTTTTGATTTACTTATAATCAATCCTGAACTTTCTCTTTATTAATCAAAGATATTTAATATTTACGTCTAAGAAACAGTCTACCTTTTCACTCATTGTATAAGGCTATGTCAAGACCTTGTAAATGTGCCCTTGTATTATAGCTAATTAAAAATAGCATCTTCGACTCATTATATAAGGCAATGTCAAGACCTTGTAAATGTGCCCTTGTACTATAACTACTTAAAAATAGCATCTTCCGGTCCTAGGTAATGTTAAACTATGTTTTACACGAGCATTACTTATGCACATAGCACGCATCATGTACATGCGCCCATAACTAACCACCCACCACCGAAAACTTGTCTGGTGCAACAACTATATTTGTACTAATTCACAGCCTTACATATTAAGACTCTCCTTGTACTCAATTGTATCTTGTACACACAGCAGTTAATACACTTGGTATTCATGCAACTGTCCTGATCTTCTTGTTCATCGTGTTCTACTATCTCCTTGTGTTTGCCTCTCTCTAGCAACTATGGCTTCCTTGACCTCAACCTCTATTTCTCACATGGTACCATCACCTTCCCTAGGATCCTGTGGGCACTCACCCCCTTCTACTTCGACTCCTAACCAGCGGCTTCACTCGGCTGGCCTCTTCGGCCTCCTTGGCGATGCCCGTGCCAGGTCTATAGCACCACGGTGGGTGCTGGTCTCCTCGCATTGGCCATGTTTTCCTTTGCTAACTCCACCCCCAGTTGTGAATTCCTTCATCCAAGGCCCCCTCCAACACAAGGGGGTCGTCTAAAGCCAGTGCCCTCCCATATGATGAGGGGCTACTTCCACATCAAGCCACTTCTCTCTTGGTTGAAAAGGGGTTTCACTCACCTTTGATGACCCCTTTGGAGGAGCACCCAGAATGCATGCAACAATCTATTGCCATAGTCCCCTCAACTCATGGGGGGATGAGGTCTCTGGTGGTGCATCATCAAGCACCCGTCCCCTCATTTGATGGGGGGACTCTTTCGAAATATGTGACCTTGCCTCTCTCTCATGATAGGGGCTCTTTGTCCACTACAGTGTCCTGCATGCCATCACAACCAGCACTCTCCATCCAACCCATCACGGCGGATCCTTGACACCATCCAATGGCTTATTATGCCTCAACCGCCCCTATGAGGGCCTCTCAATGGCAGCACAAGCCCTTCTACAGACATTGTCCGATAGCCCTATGTTTGCAAACAACCCTTACCTTCTAGTCTTCATTGCACCACGAATCATCATGCAGCCTCCTGGGCGAGCTCTCAACCGACTCCTGTGCTCATAGGGTACTCTGCCCTTTTCTTCGGCTCATTCAACACACTCAAACGATGGCGTGTGTCATGATGTTGTCTCAGTGTTTTCCCTCAATACGAGGTCGTGTTTCCTTCTGCTGCATACTTTCCCTTCAACATTTGGAAAAATTAGATCTGGTTCCTTGTGTGTGTACCAATACCTGATTTTCAAGGCAGCCCAGCCTCCTTCCGACAATGGGGGGATCTTCCGTGTTGTAGTCAACATGCCCCATGTCTGGGGCTTACTTTTACACTAGATGACGCCATGGTCCCTGCCAATAATGGAGGGCTCTGTTGCCTGCAGCAACCCCTTGGTGCATCCTTCTGCCTCGCCTCCATGGCGGTCCCATATGCATCTCATGGGATGTTGGACCCTATTCTATGGGTCCCCTTCCTTTTACAACATCTTTAGCACGACAGTGTGCTCTCAGCCTTGCTGGTTCCATAGAGAACTCATGCCTTGCTTCCTCTACATCGAATTTGCAAGAGCCCTTTGTAGTACATGCAACCACTCATGATGCATTGTTGTCTCCTCATGAAGGGGACCATGCCAACACTGGCATCTTACTCACCATGCAGGTTTGTTTTTTTTGGATCTATTCAAACTGACCTAACCCAACTAGAATCTGCTGCTGTAGATATATCTCATCCCAACCCTATAAACCACTTAACTCAGGCCTCTGCAATCAACTTCAATCTATCTTTTCCTTTCAGGAAAGGTGGAAAAAATAGTGAGACATCTTATTTTGTTTCCTTATTTGGGTTTACTTCTATGCTAGGTTTCCCTGTTCATCTGTTGTTGCAGATCCTCCTACCCCAACCACAAGCTTCATCAACCTCGTACCACACCCAGACTTGTCCACTCCCATACAGACACCCAACAAAGCCAACTCCCCATCCACACCCCCGCAGGTAAGTTGTGTACCCAGCTTGCCTCCTTTGATGCACAAGTCTCGTGTTTTTTTGGGTTCTCACATGAACCTCTTTGGTTCGTGCATATCTCCGGCCTTGCAACGACCGACTTATATGTTTAGTGAAATCACTCATCCTAAAGCAATACCCGAACATGAGGAACATTTGGTGAAGTTGTACAAATAAAGGTTATTGTAACTTTTTGGTATTATTTAACTGATTATAGCAATCGTCTGAATTGGATATAATGCTGACAAGATTTCCAAACTATTAAAGATTAAATGACGAGAATAGTGCAATGTCGCATGTAATTTATCTTTCTATGTAAAATATAAGTGTAAAAGCATGACCATATGTTTAATCTTCACTGTTAATCGAAGCCAACTATCTGTGTGATAATGAAATCACAAAGGCCTTAATTTTTCTACAACGGGTTGTTGTTGTGTTTTTATTTCATTATGTAACCCATATATTTCAACCATTTTTACATGTACGTGCATGGGTAGCTTCACTTATTGTAAATAGTAAACTTGTAACAACAAGGAGTAAGAGAGGTGACTATTGAAAGAGCATCTTGTTAAAACGGAATAATTTATCACAATGAGCATCCAAGAATGTCAAAAATTACAACCAACCTCTTTGAAATTGTATAAGGATCTATTACATGTGCACTACACTCTAGGGACATTGAGACTGGAAGCATCAAATGCATTTTAGTTTAAAAAGCAAAAAGTGCCCTGCGAAGGACGTTGGCACTCACATGATTTAGATTCTATCGTCTCTCACAAAAAATGGAATTGAAAAGCATTCTAAATTCATGAACTAGAAGTTGAATCTTGGACACTTAGTTGAGACGTTACATTCCTGCTAAATTTCTATGTTGATTATGCATCAGACTTCTCATCAGGTACTCACATCATGCAATTCATCTTTTCTACACTCCAAGGGATAAGGGCTATGGGTGTGAGCATAGTCATTCATGCTCACAACAAAGAAAAAGGGAAACCAAAAACTTGCTATGCATGACTGGTAATGTGACAAGATGCACAACCTGGTTGCATGCCACCATCAAGGACAAGAGTTGTTTTTAGAGGGGGGATTAGGGCAGTCCAATCAACAACCCTTATTTTTAGAAAACCAATCCTAGGCACCTACATGTCGCCATTAATATCATTAAATTCTAGAGTGCCTCGTGGTCAGAATCCATTGCAATCACCTATCATTATCTCAAAGGCAAAAACTAAGATATCGAAATCTGGTCCATCTGCATGTCTCCATCTCATCAGGAATATAGTCCTCAAAGGCTGATGTGGTGCAAACTGATTGACTCCCCCCATCCCTGATAGTTGGGAGAGGCCATTGTCGCGAGTCCTTTTTGATCGGAAGGGGGATCTTGGCCTCTGCCAGTCGCCCCCTTCCTCCTAGAAAAGGCCTCATAACAACCTTTCTCTACTCCATGAGCATGGGCATGCATGGAGATAGTTGTTTGTGTGAATGGGTGTGCATATGGCCATACATGGCCACAAATATGGTCGTGCATGTGGCTGCACGTATAGTTACGAATGTGGTTGAACCTGCACATGTCATAAAAAACAGATAGCTCTCCTTGAGGGTGCACTGTGCAACCTACAAGGAGAGCTATCTCGTTTTTTATTTCTGTATGTCGTGGCATGCATAAAATTACCACGACAAAGTGCCCAAGACTGGCATATCCATCTCAACTAGTCTTTGAAAATCATGCAACATAGCTAAAGTAGAGACACGCTTCAAAATAAACAAGATATTTGAAACAAAATCACGTGTATTCATGAAACTACTCATTACAAAAAAGTCATCGCCTGAAAAAAAATATACATGGAGAAATATAAAGGGGCTAGGCCTAGGCTAGGTGATCCTCCTCATTGTCCCTGCATTGCTCTCCCTCATCTCCTGGAGTCCCATCATCTTCCTTGTATCCCTACATGTGCATGCATCAAAAATAACCGCACGGTACATTAATCTAAATATAATTTCACTAATATGATTTAGTTACTCACTTCTTCCTTGGAAAAAGATCTTATTGCTTAAGTCCACCAATCTTGTGTGATGTACCTGGTATCTAGAAAATGATTCCAAGTATCTATATCACAATGGTTCGTGCAATAATTGACCTCTTCTTTTTACGTGGTCGACAAGCGAGCCACAATTTCCTCCTACACATAAGAGACACAAGAGAGATTTAGCCATAAAATTTAGATAAAAGATAGGAGTTTTGTATATTTCCATGCATCCTTCCTAGTTGACCACAATGTCTTGTTCTCGGAGTTTCACTTGATACGCTATGGCATTTTGGGGGAACATGATCCGAGCACTCACTTCTTGCAACGCATGGAGCTACTCCCTTTCATGTGCCCCCCTTGGAGGGCCACGATTTTTGGCATCCAGTGTTGCAAATGTGAGGCCTCTTGCTATTGAAAAATCTTATGCAACTGCTTCAAACCCAATCACGTGAGAAAATGGTGGTTCTGTCAATTGGGAAAGTGCTCATGTATTGTTTGACAGATGTACTTAAGGTCCCTCTACCTCAGGTCTCATCAAACTCAATGAAGTAGTATTTGTATGTACAATTACATAAGTGCCTCGACTGGTATTCACAAGGGTACCTTTTGCATCCATAATTGGCCCCTATGTACTATGAGATATAATAGTAAAGGCCCTCCTCATTGGCCTCAACATCAAATTATGGCTCTCATAAGCATGGCTTCAATCTTCACCGTTGATTGAAGCCAACTATCCATGCAATAATGAAAGCACAAAAGCCCTACTTTTTTCAAGGGTGCTTTTTGTGTTGTAGTTTCATTATATAACCCATATTATATTTCCACCATTGTTACACATGCCTGCATGATGGTAGCTCCAGCCTGCACTTATTGTAAATAGTAAACTTGTAACAACAAGGAAGAGAGGTGACTATTGAAAGAGCATCTTCGTAAAAGAAATGATTCATCAAAACATCCAAGAATGTCACAGGTTATAATCAACCTCTTTCAAATGGATGGCATAAGGAGCTATTACATGTGCACTACACTTTACGGACATTGAGACTGGAAGCATCAAATGCATTTACATCGTACAATTCACGTTTTCTAATACAAGGGATGAGGTTATGGTCGCGAGCACGCCCGTAACAAAGAAAAAGGCAAATAAAAAAATAGCTATACATGGCCGCATAAGTGGTCATCCATACGGCCGCATGTATGGCCATGCATGGCTACAAGTATGCTCGCACATGTGACTGCATGTATAGATACGACTCTAGCTGCACCTGCGCATGTATAAAATAACAAAGAGATCTCCTTGAGGCTACACCATGCAGCCTACAAGGAGAGCTTTCTAGTTTTTTATTTGTGCATGTCCTCGCATGCACAAAATTGCCATGAGAAAGTGCCTAACACTAGCATATCCATCTTAGCTAGTCTCCAAAATGCACTCAACAGAACTAAAGTAGGGACATACTTGCAAATAAACAAGACACTTGAAACAAGACAAAATCATGTGTATTTATGAAACCATTCATAGTATAAAAAGTCATCGCCTTTACAAAATATACATGGAAAAATGTAAAGGGACTGGGTACAAATCCCGAACCTAGCACACTCCATAGCTCAAGCCTAACCAAGTGAAGAGAGCTTACCTTTCAGGTGTCGTTGGTTGGGAACCTAGTTGCTTACTTTGTCCTATCTTGTAGAAGAGGCAATCGCAAAGATGCTGGATACTAGTACTAGACAACACCCACCTCCCGTTGTTACAACAACAAGAGCTGTCCACATAGATCTTGGAACTCCCAAGTGTTTCAAGACCATGCTCCACCGTGGAAGACAATAGTCCCCCCTCTCTCTCATACTCACTTACACACTCTCACTAGCACACAAACACTACCAAAAGGGCAAGATGAAAGGTAAGAGAGCTAGAACACAAGGAGCAAGAGCATGCTCTCAATCAGTACTCATCAAGGGAATGATGTGTTAAGAATGAAGAGCCGCATGTATGATGATGGAGGCAAATGTGTGTGTGAACAAGCATTAGAGGCTTGCATGTAAAATCCTAGATGGATAAGGGTTTGTGGCAATACCCCAACCACTATAAAGGGGAGGTAACCCTAGATCGTATGGATAATGGGTAAGCCTTTTATGTCTGAGGCTGAAAATCATAAGTGATAAGTTTTTAATTAAAGTTGTGTGGCTGTCTTGAGCATATCTATCTCTCTTTCTCTCTCCTTGATCTCTCACGATTCCACTGCTAGCTTCTCTCTCGTGGCTGCTGCCATGCCAAACTTGTGACACAGTATTAGAGATATCAAGGTGAAGGTCATCAAGGAGAAGGTGATTGAATTCTGTCAGAACCGGTCTACATCATTTACACCAAAGCTATCTGTGCATAGGAAAAGTACCAAGTGAGAGATGCAAGCACATTGATGAGCCCACTACTGATTGCTGGTACCTGTCCAACATGTGGAGACCCCTTCATCATTGGGTGACGCCAGCATGTTGAACGTGCTAATTGCCTATACCTGTTCCATGTGTCTAATGATTGTTGGACCGTTTCTATGAGCCCTCTACTTAGAAGGGTGGAGGTTGGCCTTGCTCAAATTCCACCTAGGAGGTCGCTTCACCAATGTGAGGAGAAAGGTAGCCGAAACATATAGCGTCTATTTTGCAGGAGGTCCCGTCACCACTGTGAGGAGAAAGGCAGCTAAAATGCAAAGCATCTATTAGAGGAGGTCACTTCACATTGTGGGGAGAAAGGCTGAAACACAACCATAGAAAGCTTCTCAAGCCAAAAACACAAGCAAGGAGGCATCTTCAAAATGAAATCAAGTGTCCCTTCATTGTAAGTTTACTGTTTATTGGCATCATGTGTGTGTAAGTGAGTCTACCTCATTGTAAAGGATTTAGACACTGCCCTTGCTCATCAAGCGAGTGGTAAGACCTCTCCTGCTTCTTCAACTATAATGTTGAAAGAGATAGGAGCTTCTACTGATAAGTTTGATAGTGAAGGATTTCATGTATTGCAAACTCAAATCAAGTATATGCTAATTTGTTTAATGGTCTATAGCCATTGGTCAAGGGAACTAAAAGAAATTGGATCCATCCAAGGAAAGGGATGTGGAAGACGATGAGAGGGCTCAATCCATCATAGCCCTACATCTCACCAAGAAGCTTATCCATCTTGTGTCAGATAAGAAGATGGAAAAAGAAGTGTGGGATGAGCTTGAAGGTCTGTATGGAGCCAAATTCAAGCACATGAGGATTTCTCTCAAAGTGAAGTTCTTTGGACTTCAACTTAATGAGGGTGAGTCTCTTGGTGACTTCCTACATGAAATGAAAAGGATCATAACTTAGCTTGCATCCATTGATGGAAAGGTAGAACAAGAGGATGCTATTGTGGTTCTCTTGAAGAGCATGCCGGAATCCTATGATAGCCTTGTGACTACCTCTTGAACCTTCTTCCCAATCCTATATTCGAAGGGACAATTGCTGCACTTCTCAAAGAAGACCGCAAGAGGAAGGAAAAAGGAGGGACTTCATCAACTGCTTCCCCTTCCCCTTACTATTCCTCTTATCTACTCATTTTGGGGAGTGTACTTATCTTTTGTATCTGACACACATGTATGTACATTGTTGTAACCCTAACTCTAATTCCAACAAGGGGAGGGAAATGGAGAAAGTGGTGAAGAAGAAGGCGAGGATGATGAACCAAGGTTTGGGAGGGTGATGGGCGGGAACATGGGGGCAACAAAGAAAGATGACATTGTAAAGGGAAAAGAAAATGACCGAACATATCATGGTAACCTAAAAAAACTGATACGAAAAATGCCTCAATGAAAAAGTCCATAAATGAATGTGAGTTGTGACACTATGCGTCAATAAATTTGTGTCATTTTTAATCTCAAAAATTAGTAACGCTATGCCTCGTTTATTAAAATTTACATTTTTAAAACCAAATTAAAGCGTGCTTCGTCTTTGTTGTGAGTCGTGACACTAGGCTTTGAGACTCTTGTAGTATCGTACCCTCACAATACAAAGCTAGGGCTAAACAACAATGGTCTTTCTTCAGACAACTTGAGAAAGAGATTATATGTGCTTAAATGGATAGATTTTGGCAAACCTTGTTACAAATACAAGTAATTGAAAAAGTTAGAACCAAGGATCAAAGAAGGAAGTTTATAGCAGGTTTAAAACCCACAATCGGATCAGAAGTGAACATGTTTCGAGTGAACATGTTTCGACTGTACTCTTTTAGATCGGCTATTTCCTTATCCTTGAATTGTGTGAAAAGAAAAATGGCTTTCCCCCAAGGAAGCCTGAACCTCGACAGCAAAGTTCTTGAAGCCTAAAACCTTTCCAAAATTGTTTGATAGACCCCTCAATGGCAATAACACAGGTATTGATACCATGGTTGATGATTCTCAACAAGCTACCAAAGATATTCAAAGAAGTCTTACAAGATTGGTCATATCCCCTTCTGCACGATGGACAAAGCTGAGGGCCATGATGTACTGTAGAAATCGCTGAGAAGCTCGGCATCATTTGTACTAGTACATGTCGAAAGGCCGGAGCTCATCATCAGTACCAGTACCACCAGCAGGCCAGCTGCAAGCTGACCGAATGTTATAGAGTTCATAAGGCTCGTCGTCGACGAAGATGAAGCCATAATTAATATATATATTGAGGCCCTTTAGGGATGTTTCTGTATTTGCAGTAATTGGATCAGAGAGCTTGCTCAATGATCAGAGATCTCACTTGTTGATGTAACCAGTCCTCGCTGCTTTTTGTTGATGCGTGCTAGATAGATATACAGGCTGCGCACCTGTGCTCCTATATATATATATATATATATATATATATATATATATATATATATGTGTGTGTGTGTGTAAGACGCCTGCAGCGATGCAGCTGGATCGACTCAAGGAGTTTCATGAGTGTTTGAGACGTTCCTTTGATTATGACTAGCTGAACTGCGATCACCCCTTCTAGCACCCGCATGCACATTCGTCAACATCTCACATCTCGCGTGTATAAGATGCTCAAATGTTTGGCACTCCTCCTGATTTAACACTCACTCACGTCTCTGTTTTTTTTAATGCTTGATGAAGTCTATCTAATTGGGCAAGCACAAACGTTTCCACTATCTTAGCTAATGGGTGGGGCATGCCCCACACGCAAGCCATTTCTCTCCTTGCACAATCATTACAATATAGCTAACCATGCCATGCAATACAAGAGACCAGCCTCACCCAGATCATCGTTACCGCATGCACCTGTTTGCGCCCTGTGAAAATTCAAAAAGGTAGGCGCATTTATCATGTGTTGTGATGGGAGATGTGATGTACTTGACATTTGAACAAATGACCTTTGCTTAGGAAAATGTAACCTCAAAGCACTAGGGTAAAGCCTAGAGACGTATGAATTTGGGGAGGTTTTGATTTCCTTATAATCAATCCTGAACTTTCTCTTTATTAATCAAAGATATTTAATATTTACGTCTAAGAAACAGTCTACCTTTTCACTCATTGTATAAGGCTATGTCAAGACCCTGTAAATGTGCCCTTGTACTATAACTACTTAAAAATAGCATCTTCCGGTCCTAGGTAAAGTTAAACTATGTTTTACACCAGCATTACTTATGCACATAGCACGCATCATGTACATGCGCCCATAACCACCCACCACCGAAAACTTGTCTGGTGCAACAACTATAATTGTAACTAATTCACAGCCTTACATATTAAGGCTCTCCTTGTACTCAATTGTATCTTGTACACACAACAGTTAATACACTTGGTATTCGTGCAACTGTCTTGATCTTCTTGTTCATCGTGTTCTACTATCTTCTTGTGTTTGCCTCTCTGTAGCAACTATGGCTTCCTTGACCTCAGCCTCTTTCTCACATGGTACCATCACCTTCCCTAGGATCCTGTGGGCACTCACCCCCTTCTACTTCGACTCCTAACCAGCGGCTTCAATCGGCTGGCCTCTTCAGCCTCCTTGGCGATGCCCGTGCCAGGTCTACAGCACCACGGCGCATGCTGGTCTCCTCGCATTGGCCATGTTTTGCTTTGCTGGCTCCGCCCCCCCAGTGGTGAATTTCTATCATCCAAGGCCCCCTCCAACACAGGGGGGTCGTCTAAAGCCAGTGTCCTCCCATACGATGAGGGGCTACTTCCACATCAAGCCACTTCTCTCTTCGTTGAAAAGGGGTTTCACTCACCTTTGATGACCCCTTTGCAGCACCCAGAATGCATGCAACAATCTATTGCCACAGTCCCCTCAACTGATGGGGGGATGAGGTCTCTGGTGGTGCATCATCAAGCACCCATCCCCTCATTTGATGGGGGGACTCTTTCGAAATATGTGACCTTGCCTCTCTCTCATGATAGGGGCTCTTTGTCCACTACAGTGTCCTGCATGCCATCACAACCGACACTCTCCATCCAACCCATCACGGCGGAGCCCTGACACCATCCAATGGCTTATTATTCCTCAACCGCCCCTATGAGGGCCTCTCAATGGTAGCACAAGCCCTTCTAGAGACATTGCCTGATAGCGCTATGCTGGCGAACAACCCTTACCTTCTAGTCTTCACTGCACGAATCATCGTGTAGCCTCCTGGCGAGCCCCAACCAACTCCTCTGCTCATAGGGTACTCTGCCCTTTTCTTGGGCTCATTCAACACACTCAAACGATGGGGTGTGTCATGATGTTGTCAGTGTTTCCCCTCAATACGAGGTCGCGTTTCCTTCTACTGCATACTTTCCCTTCAACACTTGGAGAAATTAGATCTGGTCCCTTGTGTGTACCAATAACTGATTCTCAAGGTAGCCCAGCCTCCTTCCGACAAATGGGGGGATCTACCGTGTTCCAGTCAACATGCCCCATGTTTGGGGCTTACTATTACACTAGACGACGCCATGGCTCCTACCAATAATGGATGGTTCTGTTGCTTGCACAGCAACCCCTTGGTGGATCCTTCTGCGTCGCGTCCATGGCGGTCCCATACGCATCTCATGGAGATGTTGGACCCTATTCTATGGGTCCCCTTCCTTTTACAACATCTTTAGCACAATAGTCTACTGCTCTTAGCCTTACTGGTTCCATAGAGAACCAATGCCTTGTTTTCTCTGCATCAAATTTGCAACAGCCCTTTGTAGTACATGCAACCACTCATGATGCATTGTTGTCTCCTCGTGAATTAGGGGACCATTCCAACATTGGCATCTTACTCACCATATAGGTTTGTTTTTTTGGATCTATTCAAACTAACCTAACCCAACTAGAATCTGCTGCTGCAGATATATCTCATCCCAACCCTGTAAACCACTTAATTTCACTAATATGATTTAGTTACTCACACTTCTTCCTTGGAAAAGGATCTTATTGCTTAAGTCCACTAATCTTGTGTGATGCACTTGGTATCTAGAAAATGATTCCAAGCATCTATATCACAATGGTTCCTATAGTAATTGACCTTTGCTTTTTACGTGGTCAACGAGTGAGCCACAGTTTCCTCCTACACATAAGAGATACAAGAGAGATTTAGCCATAAAATTTAGATAAAAGATAGGAGTTTTTTATATTTCCATGCATCCTTCATGGTTGACCACAATTTCTTGTTGTTAGAGTTTCACTTGATACGGTATGGCATGTTGGGGGAACATGATCCCAACATTCACTTCTTGCAACACATGGAGCTACTCCCTTTCATGTACCCCCCTTGGAGGGCCATAATTTTTGGCATCCAGTGTCACAAATGCAAGACCTCTTGCTATTGAAAAATCTTATGCAACTGCTTCAAACCCAATCACGTGAGAAAATGGTGGTCCTGTTGATTATTGGAGAAGCGCTCATGTATCGTTTGACAAATGTACTTAAGGTCCCTCTGCCCCTCTGGTCTCATCAAACTCAATGAAGCAGTATTTGTATGTACAATTGCATAACTGCCTCGACTGGTATCCACAAGGGTACCTTTTGCATCCATAATTGGCCCCTATGTACTATGAGATATAATAGTAAAGGCCCTCCTCATTGGCCGCCTCGACATCGAATTATGGCTCTCATAAGCATGGCTTCAATCGTCTCACTATTGAAGCCAACTATCCATGCAATAATGAAATCACAAAAGCCCTACTTTTTTCAAAGATGCTTTTTGTGTTGTAGTTTCATTATATAACCCATATATTTCAACCATTTGTTACACGTACATGCATGGTAGCTCCAGGCTCCACTTATTGTAAATAGTAAACTTGTAACAACAAGGAAGAGACGTGACTATTGAAAGAGCATCTTCATAAAAGAAATGATTCATCACGATACACAACATCCAAGAATGTCACAGGTTATAATCAGCCTCTTTCAAATGGCATAAGGAGCTATTACATGTGCACTACACTCTACAGACATTGAAACTGGAAGCATCAAATGAATTTAAGGTGGTAAAGAAAAAAGTGACCCGCCAAGGCCGCGGGCTCTCACATGATTTAGATTTATCATCTTTCACAAAAAATGGAATTGAAAAGCATTCTAAATTTCATGCTCTTTTTACACACGACTCGAAGTTGGAAATTGGAGACTTAGTTTGAGACACCTGCTAAATTTCTATGTTGATTATGAATCAAACTTCTCACCAAGCACTCACGTCGTACAATTCACGTTTTCTACAATACAAGGGATGAGGGTTATGGTCGCTAGCACAGCTACGCCCGTAACAAAGAAAAAGGGAAATAAAAAAATTTCTATACACGGCGGCATAAGTGGTCATGTGTACGGCCGCATGTATGGCCATGGCTAAAAATATGCTCGCACATGTGACTACATGTATAGATATTTACCTGTGCATGTATAAAATAACAAAGAGATCTCCTTGAGGCTACACCATGCAGCCTACAAGGAGAGCTCTCTAGTTTTTTATTTGTGCATGTCGAGGGCATGCACAAAATTGCCATGAGAAAGTGCCTAACACTAGCATATCCATCTTAGCTAATCTCCAAAAAGCACGCAAGAGAACTAAAGTAGAGACGTACTTGCAAATAAACAAGACACTTGAAACAAAATCATGTGTATTTAAAACCATTCACAACACATCGCCTATACAAAATATACACGGAAAAATGTAAAGGGACTGGGTAAAAATCCTGAACCTAGCACACTCCATAGCTCAAGGCTAACCAAGTGAAGAGAGCTTACCTTTCACGTGTTGTTAGGAACCTGGTTGCTTACTTGCCCCTATCTCGTAGAAGCGACGACCGCAAGGATGTTGGATACTAGCACTAGAGAAGACCCACCTCCTGTTGTCACAACAACAAGAGCTGTCCACGTAGAGCTTGGAACTCCCAAGTGTTTCAAGACCATGCTCCACTGTGCAAGACAATAGTCCCTCTCTCTCTCATCCTCGCTCACACACTCTCACTAGCACACAAACACTACCAAAAGGGCAGGATGAAAGGTAAGAGAGCTAGAGCACAAGGAGCAAGAGCACACTCTCAATCAACACTCAAGGGAATGATGTATTAAGAACAAAGAGACACATGTATGATGATGGAGGCAAATGCGTGTGAACAAGAATTAAAGGCTTGCATGTAAAATCCTAGATGGATAAGGGTTTGTGGCAATAGCTCAACCACTATAAAGGGGAGGTAACCCTAGATCATATGGATAAGTGGATAAGCCTTTTATGTATGAGGCTGAAAATCATAAGTGATAAGATTTAGTAACTAAATTTTTGTGGCTATCTTGAGCATATCTATCTCTCTTCCTCTCTCCTTGATCTCTCACGATTCCACTGCTAGCTTCTCTCTCCTCATGGCTGCTGCCATGCCAGACTTGTGACATGGTATTAGAGACATCAAGGTGAAGGTCATCAGGGAGAAGGTGATTGCATTCTCTCAAAAGTGGTCTACATCATTTACACCAAGGATATCCGTGCACAAGAAAAGTACCAAGTGAGAGATGCAAGCATGTTGATGAGCCCACTGCTGATTGCTGGTACTTGTCCAACATGTGAAGACCCCTTCATCATTGGTGGGTGATGCTAGCATGTTGAACCTACTAATTGCCTATACCTATTCCACGTGTTGATGATTGTTGGACCATTGCTATGAGCCCTCTACTTAGAAGGGTGGAGGTTGGACCTACTAATTGCCTATACCTATTCCACCTGTTTGATGATTGTTGGACCGTTGCTATGAGCCCTCTACTTAGAAGGGTGGAGGTTGGCCTTGGTCAAATTCCACCTAGAAGGTCACTTCACCAATAAGAGGAGAAAGGTAGCTGAAACATAGAGCATCTATTTTGTAGGAGGTCGCTTCACCAACTGTGAGGAGAATCACAAACCGATTTGGTCCATGTCAGCATTGAGAGAGAGAAGCCTGGAAAAGAAATGCAGATAGAGGCACTACCAAGAAGCAATACGCCAAGAAAGTTGCATACAATAAATCAAACACTAATCCAATAGCACTAGCCATAGTTGCGCATCACTCTTTAGCTTCAAAGCATCACGACAGCCTCCTTTCAGCACCCACTAGAGAAAGCAAACAGAACCTAACGAGAGATAGAAGTGATCACAAACCAATTTGGTCCATGTCAGCATTGAGATAGAGAAGCCTGGAAAAGAAATGCAAATAGAGGCACTACTAAGAAGCAATACACCAAGAAAGTTGCATACAATAAATCAAACACTAGTCCAATAGCACTAGCCATAGTTGCGCATCACTCTTTAGCTTCAAAGCATCACGACAGCCTCCTTTCAGCACTCACCAGAGAAAGCAAACAGAAGCTAACGAGAGATAGAAGTGATCACAAACCAATTTGGTCCATGTCAGTATTGAGAGAGAGAAGCCTGGAAAAGAAATGCAGATAGAGGCACTGCCTTGGTGGCCTCGTGGCAATGTCTAGATGTGTGCCTCTAACATCCGTTGTTGGGACCTTGCTGACTATTGCTCCACACTCATCTGAGGCTTGACAAGCAGCCATCATCAAGAGCATAACAGGTAACGAACTCGAGCAAAAGATCAAATTCTCATTTGTTTTTGTGTGGTTCAAAGATAAGATCGAAGATAAAGCTAAGGTTTGAAAACCTTGTGAATATATATATATACCTCTAGAGGTTGTTTTTATGGAAGAGATTGCATGCTTGTGGGTGGATTATGAGCCTTGCATACCAATGCCTTGGACAACACATGCTTCAATGATTTCAGCATGGTGGTCGTTGTCATTTACGACTATGCTCCAACCAGTGTTGCATGGAAGAGAAGAAGGAATACGACGACACGTTTTGGTGCCCGTGTACTTAATTTGTAATCACACATTTTCTTACATTAAACAAAACCTACTAAAATTAAATGGCAAATATTTTTACATGATGGATAGAAGGGTGCCAAAATGCCCTATGCGAGGCCCCCAGACAGCCCTTTCTCGCACCCTTCTGGCCCTCTTCTTTTTTACATTACAAATCAAACAAATGTACTTAAAAGCAACTTTCAGCATTGTATTGATATAAAAATTTATATGTGGGATTTGGGAAATTTTACATCGTCTCTAGAAAAGGGAGTGAGCAATGTGCTCTTGAGCATGAGTGAAAACACGTCACTTAACAAAGATTCTCTCAAAACGAGTCACTTATAAAGACTACACACATTTTGCGGCCATGTCGTCAAGGGAAAACACGTTTATTTCACTTGAAAACCAACTAAAATTAAATGGCAAAAATGCCCTATGTGAGGCCCCCTGTGAGGCCCCCGGACAGCCCTTTCTTGCACCCTTCTAGCCGTCCTCTTTTTTACATTACAAATCAAACACATGTACTTAAAAGCAACTTTGAACATTATATAGATATAAAAATTTACATGTGGGATTTGAGAAAATTTACATCGTCTAGCAAAGCGAGTGAGCAATGTGCTCTTGAGAATGAGTGAAAAACATGTCACTTATAAAGATTCTCTCAACGAGTCACTTACAAAGACTACACACATTCTGCGGCCATGTCGTCAATGCTTATTTCACTTGAAAACTAACTAAAATTAAATGGCAAATGTTTTTACATTACAAATCAAACACATGTACTTAAAAGCAACTTTTAGCATCGTTATTGATATAAAAATTTACACATGGGATTTGGGAATACTCTTTATTTACAAGAGAGGTTTGTTACAAGAGAGGTTCGTTGCTTCTTAGCTATGGGGAGCTCGCTAGTTAGAACAGGAGTGGCGGCATTTCTCAAGGTGAATCATGGCCAAGCAACTTGGCAATTCCTAATTGGGTAAGCACCTTGCCTCTATAGCCGCTCCCAAAAGTGGTCATGTGACTAATGAGTTTTTAACTAGGATTACAAAACTGACCGACCAGCCAATAGTGGCCACGCAAAGTTGCTTTGAGAATGTCTTTAATGGCCACGCAGAGTTGCTTTGAGAATGTCTTTAACTAGGATTATAAAACTGATCGACCGGCCAATAGTGGCCACGCAGAGTTGCTTTGAGAATATCTTTAATGCAAAAAGGGGGGGAAGCTGGCATTGGGTGTGAATTCTTTATGAATAATCACAAAGTCATTGGGTGGGAGGTGTTCGATGTAGTGGGTAAGAGCTAGATATGTTCCTGTAGTAGATCATGTTCCCCTGCCCCGCATAGCGTAACTGTCCATCTCTAGCGCCCCCTCTTGCTTATCATATTCGTCTGCATCAGCCTTTCGCTCCAAGTCAATGTTGGACTTGGACTCTCGTTGATATTTTGTATTGGAGTTGGTGTCCAAGGCGGCACAATTGCGTGGGATACACTTTGTTGTGCCGCTTGGAACTCCTCCTCGGCGGTGACATTTTTCTGCTCTACATTCCTAGCTGCCTCCAGAGCAATGACCATCGTCTCCTCCACTGAGTCTGTGAGTGGGAGGAGGTTCTCCTCCATGTTACCTGTGGTTAGAGTTGTTCAATGGGAACTCCGCCTTCACCTTGAGCATGCTCAAGCACTCATCCATGCGGAGGCCACATGACTTTTCAATGTCATGCAAAAAAATGAAAAGCTCCCCCCCTACCACAACCGGACATAGAGAGTCAATCTCTATCTCAGGAAGGGGGATAGATTCATCTTCATCTTTAATTGTTGTTGAGAGGCCTCAAAGTGGCACGGATTTTCTATGAGCCCCAGTACACCTCCTGGAAATTATTTTGCGAGACGATCAGGCTTTCACTTACACCTGTGTGCGCTACACTCTGAGGCTCTTCCTTGTCGTGGATGAATCCTCCAAGGCGCAGTTGCAGCATTTTGGCATCCTCTTCCTCCTCTCCTTTTGAAAGGAAAAAAATAAAACAAGACAGCCATGATAGGAAGTGATGGCCAATGGCACCTCTGTTGAGCTTGCATACTTGCTTCTTGTCAAGCTCTAGCAAGTGTCCAAATTTCATTGCCATTGCTTCAAATCTTCTGAGCCACTTTTGGAAGGGCCTTTCGTTGTGGTTGATGTACTCTAGTAGGAGGTTGGAGGGCACCCACAATCTTTCATCGATGGCCAAAGAGACAAAGTGTGGCTTGATGTGGGTGTCCATGTAAGATAATGTGTCCACAAATAATTCTTCATAGAGGTGGAGTGTGGAGATCCAATCGATCTCATGAGTGAACATTATGTGCAAGTGTGTGGCCTCTAGAAACTCGCTCTCACAGAGGAAGTCCATGAAGTATTCATAGGCAGCCATGTGCTCTAAAGCTTGAGTGTGGAGGTGCCTTGTGCTCTTGAGAATGAGTGAAAAATGACACATAAGGCCTTCAAAGTACTCTTTATACAAGATAGCGGCCATTTCACACTGGACCCAAAAAAAATGTTGATTTTTTAAAAGACGAAACAACGTCTTCAAGAAACCAGACAACATATTTTAAACACTGAAGTATCTCAGAAAATATTTTTTTATACAAAACTCCAGTGGAGGGATATTACAAAATTGCTCCAGTGGATACTTATAGCTTAGATTCTTTGAACCAAGGTGACATCATCCGTCCCCCAATCCAAGAACACCTTGGTGTTTGCTTCCATCCTCCTTCCAATCTATCCAAACACCACACATAGTAAGTGACTCCAGAAAGGGGTGAGCAAATACAGAGGTTTAAATGTCAAACAATCCTTACCTTCCTACCCTGCACATTGAAGCAAGCATTATTGATTTCCTCAAATCCCAAAATGCATAAGTGACCACGGATGTTCAAAATGCTCCAATGTTTACTTGCTTGGACAATCTCTACCCCCACATTAGGTAGGCCTATAGCGAGAGATATAGGCTCTACAACCTCCTCTTGAGCTTGTAAGTGTATCCATGCACCCTTCTTCCTTATCCATCGCTCGTACAAAAATGAGTACACAAAGTGGTACGAGCTCGCAAGAATCAAAAGGAGACACTGGAATGCGCTACATTGCACCTGAAATTCTCTCCTCTCCCCCTCCACAATGCCCCACCCTTGGCCAAGAAAATTGACAATCTCTTCATATCCTACCCCCTTGCACATGTACATTATTGGCGTTCGTGTGCAAGTAATGGCCCAAAACATGTGGGCAAACACATGCACAGGGCATGCCTAGCTAAGACCAACCGATCTTGAGGCCTTTGTGTACTTCAAAGAGGAATGTATATCATTGGCCATCTTTACTTTAAGAGAAACAATAGTCCAAATATCAGGCATTGGCCATTCAACACTAGAGAGGGAAGGAGAGGGGACTTCTTGAAGCTTACCAAACCCGTTAACCTGTGTCAGGACTACATATTTATGGGTGTAGAAGAAAATCTTTCGACTAGTAAGGTTAGAAGGGGCATTTTCAGAGAATACACCATCCCCAATGTATGCGTGTATGGTATAGAATGTTCCTGTTAGGCTCCTTATGGGCTGCTCCTCAATGATGTTGGAAGGGAAAATAACTAAAAATGAGGAAACTATCAAATAAAGTTGAAAAGAACAGTCAAAATACCAATGTACACTAATGTACTCAAGGGAAAGCATACAATTGCAAGGGAAATGAGGACTATGACGATGTGGGCTCAAAGAAATTTTCAATTTCTCAAGTACACATGTTGCACTAGGGCCACCAATCCATCATGCCTTGTTTCCTTGAATCCTAGTAGATGCCCATGCCAATGGTTCTCGACCACATCTCGACGCCGAACTCGATGCGGTCCAGTGGCACTGGGCTACAAATACACCCAATCCCCTTTTGAAATTGTTTTTCAACACAAGCACCGTGTTCATCCCTAATATTGTGCATGAGCAGAGCCCCAACCTCATCCCTTGGCCTTCTCCTCAATAAAGATGCACTACCCTCCATAGTGTGTTCTACTAGAAAGATTAAAGGGGGGGGCAGAGAGAAAGAAAGAAGGTTGCACAATACAGATTAGAGGTTGTTGGGAAGAGGGAGGTAGATGTGGGTGTGAGGAGATTTGAATGTGTGCACGTGCATGTGATAGAGATAGAGAAGGCTGCAAATATGAGCATGGTAGAGAGAGAGAGAGAGAGACAGAGAGAGAGAGAGACAGAGAGAGAGAGACAGAGGGTTGCACAATAGAGAGATAGGTTGAAGATATACTCACAGTATAGAGAGAGAGAGAGAGAGAGAGAGAGAGAGAGAGAGAGAGAGAGAGAGAGAGAGAGACAGAGACAGAGACAGAGAGAGAGAGAGAGAGAAGGTTGCACACTAGAGAGAGAATGAGCTATGGAGATTTGAGATTTGGGGTGAAGAGGATGATGTTGGAGAGAAGAATAATGTGCAGGGAGAGAAATCTGAGGTGAAAAAAGAAGTTTTTTGATATAATATGGTTTGGGTTAGGCTTTGATAGGGAAAAATGCACTTTTCTTTAAAAATCCTATTTTTTAGGGTTTTTTGACCTACAAGATTGATGGGGCTGAAATTGGTGGAGCCCTCTACTTTTTAGAAGCTACCCTCTTGATTTATGGCACCCTCCTACTTTTTGCACTCCACCTCCCTAATTTATGAAGGCCACTCCTCCCTACTTTTTGAACCCTACAAATGTAGTAAATGAGAGAGACAAGCCTAGTTGCCCCCTACTTTTGGAGGAGACCAAATGTGCACAGTGCTTCCTTCCTATTGGTCCATTGCTAATGAAGGTCATTAACAAAGGGCCCAAAATATGTCCAAAGGTTTCCTAATGTCTTTAAGCAAAATCCTATTTGATTTGAATCAACCAATGAATTTTGTCCAAGTATAAAAATTCTTGATTTCAGCCCTCAAACTACATAGTAAGAATAAATTTCAGCCATGAAGCATGTGTGTCTGAGGGCTCCTTGATTGCGTCCATGAATAAACAAGGCCAAAAAAGTCAAAACAACACAATATTGGATATGACGGTTGTTAAACCTCTATTTATTAGTCGCTTGTACCACCATGAGAGTAATTTTTGCCAACAACCAGCTATAAATAGGTAGGCATGGAAAGCAGATGAGGCGGGGGTGACAGAAATGGTAAAAATCCAAACTTTTCAAAATGGGACCAAATTGGACATGTGCCTAGTGCCAGTTAGTAGCTAGTGGCAAGGTGAATTTGTCAATTTTAAAATTGGGTAGCCCGAGAGAGAGAAAGAAGCAAGGGTGGATACGTGGCTTCTCTTGTCCCTTTATGGGTTAGGCTTTGTCTACTACTATGGTTCTCCATTCCAAGTGTTCAGATGATGTCAAGGTAGACCCTATATATGCATCTACGTGGATACGTGTCTTCCCTTGTCCCTTTTTGGGTTTGGTTTTGCCTATTGCTATAGTTCTCCATTCCAAGTGCTCAAATGATGTTAGGGTAGACCCTATATGCATCTACCTTAGTGCAGAGTCTTACCTTGGAAGAGTAAAGCCCTATCCATTATGGCTGGATGGAAGCACACGTTAAATCAACCCAAAATCTCTCTAAAGTTGACTTAGTTTCTTCAGCCAACACATTTTGTACTATGGTTCATGCCCCTACCACCTCAGAATTACTTTTTCGCCAAAAAAAACTACTTTTAGCCAGGTGAAAAAAATAAACAAATGGGGTCACCAAAAAATAGCTAAACGCTAGATTTATCTGTTTTGAGATCAAACTTGGTGTGAGGCTAGGTTAAGCAATAGAGGTAAGATAACCCCGAAGTCAAATACCACAAAATGTTCTTGTATTGGCCTCTAGAAGCAGGAATGGAAACTTCTGAGTCGGTCCATTCAAGAGGCAAGCAATGTCCATTTTATACAAGACTAGATTTGGTGATTGTTTATATGGCGTTTATCAATATGGTTATCTAAACCCCTTTTCCAATCATTACTTGCTATTTTTAGCTAGGTGAAAAAATCTCATGAGACAAGTCATTAATTTTGGCCAAATACCAGTTTTGTTCGTTTGTGAAATTGTGCAGCTACTCAAACTAATAGTGATCACCACGACTGTTTGTGACCAAATTTGGTGCACAGCTAGTCTAACTGACAGTGATGACCACTACCCCCCACAATTGGTTCTGAGAAAAAAGGATTGTGAGTTAGAGGAAAGAGTAGAAACCTAGCCTCACGGGCTAGTTTTTGAGTCCAGTCTACACTCGCACCTCAAAGCTTTGTTCCAGCTTGACTGCAAAGTAGTCCCAAGGTTATTCTATCATCACGCACATTCTAACGGGATTTAATATCTTAGGTCCTATGTTTAAAGCCTCCAAAAGCGAGGTAATCTTTTAATTTTCAGCCATGAGACTTTTAAAAATCCATGGCTTCTGGCATATTAACAACAACACACGATACCAATGACCAAGGGATACACTATGTTCTAAATTAAGAGCTAGTTCATGCATAGAAGTAAAGCGAGTGCTTTTCAAAATCTTATCAATATGAAACACCCATGAAAGTCAATTCTTCGAGGATAACTTACCAACCATACAATATGAAACACCCATGAAAGTCAATTCTTCGAGGATAACTTATCAACCATACAATATTCCAAATTGTGCTTTAGTTAAGACCCATATGATTAGATAGAGTTCGACTAGGTACTTACTTATGGTCCACTGTACTGTATTGTAGATTCCATGGATCTCCTAGCACTGAGCCATCCTTCTCTTGTGCTTAAGAAATTGCAACTTGAAATAAGATTGGTCCTAGAAAAAAAAGGAAAGATGTGAATTTGTGTCTGCACTCGAGGACTCAGTGAGGACTTGCAATGGGGATCATAGGGTATGTTGCTAAATGACTTTTATGCAAGGTGGGTGCAAGAAAGGTTAGATTGCTTACCAATACCCACACTCATCATGTCGATCGTTGAAGAAGTTGGGGCCTAGTGCCATGAAAATGCAACTATGTGGTTTTTATAATGCCACCTTAGTAAAATATGCGAGGTGGAAAGTTAGAATAACAAATCTTGCTTTCCTAGCATCTACACCATGATCATTGATGACCATGACCTTCTTCACTGCACATTCTTAATCAAAGAGTTAGTCCCGAAATCCACTTAATGACCAGCCATCAATGCATCATTCAAGAATATTTTTATGTGCATAATCAATTACTGGAGAGCTCTAGCAATGATAGGATATGTATTTAATAAAATTTGAGCAAGAGCACCTAATCACTACTACAAGCAAATCATATCAGTTTTAGATGTTCACAAAGAAATTTTTTTAACTCTTTGGTCACTGTGTTACAAAGTACAAAGAGAAATGTGTTAATTTATCCTTACTTCTACTTAAGTCCTAATTCTAAATGCATTATATGAAATGAGAGCTTATGTAGGGTAGTTTAATGTTGGAAATGCTTAATCCTAATTAGTGGCTAAAAATTAATTTTTTAACAAACCATATCTAGTCAATTTGAGATATACAGTTATAGAGTTCAATCTCTTGACTCCAACGGTGGTCTCGGATTTCGAATCCAAGTCGAGGAACTCAAGTTATGAGCAAAACAATCCTTCTCTGAAACTAACTAAATAGCGATGTTTTTTATTAAATCTTAATTAATAATTAATTATTATCTAATTAAATAATGTAAGGTGATACTAATAGGCTAATGTTACCCCTAATGCAATGCCTTAAGCTATTTTTTTATTTTTAAGATTTAATTAATAATTAATTACTCTATATTTTCCCACATAGTACTCTACAAAAAAGGCACAAAATACATGTTGACACAAAAATTACTCTATAAATCCCTTTAAAAACTAAAAATTACCAGAAAAGCAATCCATTAACTATTTAAACCACACAAAAACAATAAAACCAAGCAAAAAAATTAAAAAAAAATCGGCCCAAATCCTTGGGAATCCAACCTTATCTTCTTTATCTCCTTCCTCACCTCACCGTATCTCCACACAGTGAGCACAGAAAGAGTAGAAAATGACAAGAAGAACACACAAAGGCTACTTCAAGGCTAACTAAATCACCATTTTCCTAGCAACGTGACGCTAATGTTAAGCTCTTTTTCTACACACAGTAAGGAGTCATAGGGAAATGTACCCTCTCCACAATGTTAAACAATACAGAGTATAGAATGCTTGCCTTTGTCGTAGGGATGTGGGTATGACCCATTTAGAGCTTCTCAAGGGAGGCTCTCCAACTATTTTTGTTGTAACTAACCTTCTAAAGCAGCTTCCACAGTTGTCACCCATGGTGTTTAATAGGGAATGCCTTGGACAAAACCCTCATAGCAAGGAGCTATGGTGGTATCAGACAATAATCTACAAAGGACACACACAGTCTCTCTCTCTCTCACACTTTCACAAGGACACGCTCTCTCTCTCTCTCTCTTTCTCGCTCTCTCACGAGACAAGAAGTGGTGTAGTACACAAGAGCTCTAATCGCTTACAAGGGAAGTATCTAGTCTCATTAGAGAAGTTATCTTTTATACAACTTAATAAGTGCTTAAGCACCCAGACTTAGGTGACCGCTAAACTATTTCTATGTGTATCCTAGGCTAGCTAGAGAACATCCCTTTGATTAGACTTAGATTGGCCATCCCTTGTTTATATAGTTTACAGCTCATTCGAGCAAAAAAATCATAAGATTTACGTGAAGTGCCAAAAACCTAGCCTAGGTGGACAAAATTACAAAGTGACCAAAATAAATAGAACTATTGGTGCTTGTCGCACGCAAAAGCTCAAACTTCTCAAAAAACTTATCGATGTATGGGGGCCATCTAGTTAACCACCATAAAGGGGGTTAACATCTCTCATCTTAATGAGAAAATTATGGATGCCTACGCTGTGACAGCCGAACTACAAGCTAAGATGAGTGTGCTACAAATAGACAAGGCTGGCCTACTCCTTCAAAACCTCCAACTCTAAGCAGCTCCACACCAAAGAGAGCTACAAATTGCAAGCTCAAGAGACTCGCCTCACTGATCTTCACCAATAGGTTGCGATTGTAAAAAGGAGAGCCCATCTACGCATAAAGATAATGACAGCTATAGTAAGCTCATAGATAGGGCAGCCCCATTGGCTCACCATCCAGTGGTTCCTCGAGCGCCCCACCAAACTTTCTCTCTAATTTTTGCTTTACTAACCCTCTCTCTATGCCAATACAATATTAACATAACCCAAGGGGACCTAGCACTAATTCAACAAATACTATATGATATGCCGACCCCACTATTATTACGGCTATATTTATGGGATCTCTTGAACTTAATGAGGCTCAATCCATGTACATATACTCCCTACACCCTATAGTGCTAGATTTTTTATCTTGGTGCATAGTTCTTATGAATTCTACTAACTTTAGCGAGGGGAAGAAACCTATACCATGTCTAACTTTAGCAAGGGGAATGAACCCATTAACTTAATGAAACCATCTCTACCTAGGTCTTTTGTAGCTCCCCTTCTCAAACTGCAATAAAGCTTAACTTGGATGCTCACACTGTTGAAAATACAAGTGAATAGGGTGTGTGTGGGAACAAGCTCTTGGATAGAGGCTGTAAAAGTGGAGATGTAATTGTGAAAGAACCTGTGAAAAGGTTAGAAGAATCTACTGGGAGAGAATAATGGGTAGCATGAGGGAATTTAGGAGTGTGGAGATATTCTGGGAGTGAATCATGGAGAAATCAATGGGATTTGATGCTTGATGTAAACTCTATAAATTGAGGCATAGCCCTAATGAGAATTTTCTGGTTTTTGAGTATCCATGCCTACATTAATCTATTTGCTAATTATTCACTAATTACGTCTTAATCATTTGCTAATCACTTTGTTAATGATGTTGATTCTAGTGTTTGATCCACCATAGCTCATCATTATGCTCAAATTTCAACATGGTATCAGAGCCATGCCTAGAATCAATTAGATTTATGAGCCCATTAGTTAATTAATTAGGATTAGTAGATAATTAGCAAAAAAATCAATTTTTAGTGAGTTTTTCACCTTCCCCTTCACCCCCAGCCAGTGGAGGATCTCTAGCACCTGGCACACTCACAATTAGGGCACAAGCTTCTAGCATATCATAGCTAACTCCTTTGGCTACAAGCACATCAAAACGGCGCTGCAAACCGCGAAGGCGTTGAGGAGAAATCGACGATTTGGCCAGCGCTGATTTTTTTGAGTAAATTGCAGATCTACACTTCATCAGTTCAAATTGATTCAATTCCTCCTAGCCCAAGGGGTAATCAAGCATGCTCTACAAGCTGGTGAAGACAGAAATCAATTTCATCAAGTCTACATTGAGATCAAAGCTCTTCATCAAATCTGCAGGTGACTTTGGTAAAACAGAGATTAAGCTTTCATTATTTGGTCAAATCTTGTGTTTCTTGGCTTAATCCTCTACTAGACTCATTGCTATTGATGCCTTTGAAAGCATTTGAGCTCATTTGAAGTGGAAGGCACCAGATCTGGGCTCCCCGCATACTCTGTTTTCTGCACACAAACCAAAGCATTAATTTGCTAATCAATGATTAATCAGTGCTAATCACTGTACTTTGGTGTAATTGAGGGTTCAAATTAACCATTAGGTATCTAATACAGATCCCTATAACTTCAGATTTCAAATCGGAGTTGGTTTGATACTCCAACTATCCCGTACAAATTGGTTACCCTCAATTTAATGTAATTTCTGGTGATTTTATGCTGATAAAATTGTTGTAATCATCTATTAAACACCAGATTGAGTTGTAAAAGGGTAGACACTGCCCTTGAATCTTGAATTTGGATCAAGAGGTAAGACCCCCTTCACATCACCATGAATTCAGCATAGGAAATAGCCAAATTTAATGGGGAACAGTTTTATACATGGCAGACCAAAACCATGTATTTGCTGATGAGGAAAAATCTGTGGGGATTAGTTGAAGGGAGAGATGAATGCCCAGAGAGAGGAGAAAATGAGTGGAAGAGTAGGAATGAAAAAGCATTGGGACTTATTGCACTCAGTTTAAATGATGAAATCATTCATCATATCACAGGGATACAGTGGGCAAAAGATGCATGGGATGAACTCAATAAATTATTTGGTACACAAGCAAAAAATTCCAAGATAAATCTATTAATGCAATTCTACAAATTGGACATGAAGGAAAGTGAACCTTTAATCACACACTTGAACAAATATAAAAGCATTAAGCAATAGTGGCAAAAAGGTAGAAGATGATGAAGCATTAGCTGTACTTTTGAAGAGTGTGGACAAAGGAGATTATGAAAACATTGTAGCAACACTAAAGAATGTACCTGAACTGAAGATACACGAGATAGAAGCAGCTCTACTAGAGCAAGAGAGCAAAGGCAAAGAGAAGAAAGGGCTCGACTCAATAGCAGGAGAGGAAAAAGCATTCTTCACCCGAGGAGGATTCTCTCGAGGACGAGGACGAGGACGAGGCCGAGGAAGAGGCAGAGTAGGAGGGAGGACCTTCACTTGCCACAAATGTGGAAAGCCAGGACACATGGCGAGATACTGCTACAGCAAACCCAGTGAAGAAGGAACGACATCGGCAAACTTCATGGAGGCTCCAAGGGAAGTGGAGTCGGATCATCTTTTCTGAGAGAGAGAGAGAGAGAGAGAGAGAGAGAGAGAGAGAGAGAGAGAGAGACCCCACAACCCAATGTAACCTGCCCCAATAAAGTAAAACCACCTCTGAGCCACCGGATGATGTAGGCCACGTGGTAGATGTATGTGTGAGCACTTTAGTCAAGGTCGCGGGCACTTATAGTAGCCTTGGACACATAGAGAGAGAGAGTGTCAAGGACTATGGAGTTTAGGGACTTGAGGCACTGGTCGCGGGCTATCAAGTAAGAGGGAAACTTGGATACAGGGTCCAGGTGTGCTAGAATTATTCACTTGAGGGGAGGTGTTGAAAATACAAGTGAATAGGGTGTGTGTGGGAACAAGCTCTTGGATAGAGGCTGTAAAAGAGGAGATGTAATTGTGAAAGAACCTGTGAAAAGGTTAGAAGAATCTACTGGGAGAGAATAATGGGTAGCATGAGGGAATTTAGGAGTGTGGAGATATTCTGGGAGTGAATCATGGAGAAATCAATGGGATTTGATGCTTGATGTAAACTCTCTAAATTGAGGCATAGCCCTAATGAGAATTTGCTGGGTTTTGAGTATCTATGCCTACATTAATCTATTTGCTAATTATTCACTAATTACGTCTTAATCATTTGCTAATCACTTTGTTAATGATGTTGATTCTAGTGTTTGATCCACCATAGCTCATCATTATGCTTAAATTTCAACACACACATGGCTCGGTAGAGGCTTGGAATACCCACTAACACCTCCTCTTACATAATAGTAAATGTTATCTTCCCTATGGCATTCTTTGCCTTTTTTATATTATTTGTGCACATCTAACAATCTTAAAATATAACTTTGACCAAGTGCACATAGAATATCTCACATTCCCTGAGGAAGAAGATCTACATACTTTACAAGCACTAGGTGACCTGTGAAGGAGCCTAGAGGGTGCTGACTATCACCAAGAAAGATAAAAGGGACGATGTAGAGGACAACACCTACCTAGTGTGGAGATATTCTGGGAGTGAATCATGGAGAAATCAATGGGATTTGATGCTTGATGTAAACTCTCTAAATTGAGGCATAGCCCTAATGAGAATTTGTTGGGTTTTGAGTATCTATGCCTACATTAATCTATTTGCTAATTATTCACTAATTACGTCTTAATCATTTGCTAATCACTTTGTTAATGATGTTGATTCTAGTGCTTGATCCACCATAGCTCATCATTATGCTTAAATTTCAACACACACATGGCTCGGTAGAGGCTTTGGAATACCCACTAACACCTCCTCTTACATAATAGTAAATGTTATCTTCCCTATGGCATTCTTTGCCTTTTTTATATTATTTGTGCACATCTAACAATCTTAAAATATAACTTTGACCAAGTGCACATAGAATATCTCACATTCCCTGAGGAAGAAGATCTACATACTTTACATGATTTCTTTATCACCAAGAAAGATAAAAGGGACGATGTAGAGGACAACACCTACCTAGTGTTTAGTCCTACAACTTCTTATTTATCTACTCTATATGAAAATAAAAATAAGGATGACACTAATCTTCCACTAACAGAGAGAGATTTTCCCGACTCTGCATTTGATTTCCTATGAGATCCCATTGCCCTCTCCGCGCACAGGATTCCCGGTTGCTAGCAGCAGAAGTACTTCTTGCGCAGGGCAGGGTTTCCCACTCGGGGCCTCGCCCTCGAATGTCCGAACACGAGACTAATCTGGAGGTCATTTCGAAACTAAAAGCGGGAAAATTTCTCTTGCCTAGAAAACGGGGACGATTCCACCTTTTTGATTTCCTTCATGAATTTTCTAACGGGGTCAATAGACTAAACTAACGTTTACCTGATTAAACCAGATAGAAGGAAAACTATTACAGACTCAACTTGAAGAAATCAACGCTTTTTTCCTAACTGCATCAAGCACAACCGTTGATCTATTCATTTGAGAAGTCTTCAAGTTTTTATTTAACTACTCAAGTTCTAATCGTATTCCTATTTTTCAATTTCATTATTAAAACTCCACTCATTCCAGCCTAACCCCATCCGGCCCATGCGTTAGCCACCACCCAACCACTGGAATTGGTAGAACCAAACAACTACTCACCCACCCATAATTGAATGCCTTTCTTAACTTTTGCTTTCGAATACAGATACGCACACACTCCTCTCTAAACTTTAACTTATAAAACAATCCATTGACAAACAGTTATTGATTACAGATGTCATAACTCAAAATTTCCATCCAATCCTTGTTTCTCAAAAAAAATAGTATCACTCTGGACTCTCCGTTGAGACCAGCTGGTCAATAACGAGATCCAGATAACAGATTACAATAATCATTGGTCCATCATACAAATCTTCCACGACATACACATGGGTGTCCTAGGCACCGCGAGCCCGTGCATCGCCTGGTCAGAACCCTCCAGGATCCTCCTTAGTAGGTGTCCTGGCCCTTCACTCAGGGACCGCTTCGTCGGCCCTCGTCCATCGTACCGAAAGCGCACCATTTTAATCGTACCGAGGCTGGTCAAGACCTGGGTAGACTTTGCCACGTGAGCTGTCCTTTGAACACTCCCCGCCGCCAGCTATAGCAACCAAACTTCCCTTAGAAAAACACATACCAAATGCTCCCTCCAGCATTCAGACGTACGACAGTCCTTTAAGAAAACAGGGTTTCTATGCAAGTTTTCAGTTTGATTTTCTTTTGAATACAATGAGTAAAAATTCAATGAAAATAAGACTTTTATAATAAAAAATTTTCTATTATGCATCTTTCCATGCATAGAAATTAAATTCAATGAAAATAACACTTTTAAAATAAAACATTTTCTATTATGCATCTTTCCATGCATAGAAATTAAATTCAATGAAAATAACACTTTTATAATAAAAAAAATTTCCATTATGCATCTTTCTATGCATAGAATTTAAATTCAATGAAAACAACACTTTTATAATTAAAAAAATTAATATGCATCTTTCTATGTATAGAATTTAATTTCAATAATTAATATCAATGATATCCATGCATATTCATAGGTGAATATGTACATGGAGTAAATAAAAATATTTGTTTTAGAATGCACAAACGGTGGGGATTACTCTTTTAGAATAACATAAAAATAAACTTTATTTTCCACAAAATTCAAGAAAATTTTGCCATAACCTCCTTTGTATGGCTGAGCATTTCTCAATTTTTAACATTCTATTTTCAATTTAAAATTAACCCCAATTTGAAACAAAGTACTCTAATCTACTCAATTTTCACTTTCTAGTGTGAGTAAACAATAAGATAAGTTTAATCAATTTATTTTTGCCAACATCTCAGCTAGCAGAGACCAAAAGCCACATAATTTGATCCTTCCCTTGGAACCATTCCAAAAATGGGGCCTCGACTTCATGGGCCTGTTCAAGCCGCTAGCCCGATTCACCAGTAACTGTATCATAGTGGTAACCGACTATAGCACCAAGTGGGTGACAGCCCAAGCTCTCTGGGATAATTTGGCCAAGTCAACCACCAAATTCCTCTATGAGATGATCATCAGCCGGTTCGGTTGCCCGATCGAGCTATTAGTGACTAGGTCTAACACTTTATTAATGATGTAATCCGGCAATAGTTGGTCATGCTGCACCTCATCATCCATAAAAGATCCACAGTGTACTACCCACACGCTAACAGTCAGACGAAGTCAGCCAACAAAATACTCCAACGGATCATGAAGAAATTGGTCAAGGAAAATCGCATCGATTGAGATGAGTTGTATTCAACATTATGGGCATTCCACACAGCCTATAAGGTCTCCACAGGAATGACTCTGTTCAAACTGGTATACGGCACAGAAGTAATTATGCCAATGGAGTTCCTAGTGCCGAGCCTTCAAATCACCATAGCCGAGAAGCCAATCATCAAGGAATCCCTACAGCATTATCTAGATTGGCTCCTCGAGCTGGATGAAGATCAATTCAAGAGCTTCTTTGTCACTACAGTGATCCAGAGAAAAGGAGAAAGAAGTGGGTCGACCCCCACTCCAAGTTTTGGCTATTCAAGGAAGAAAATCCGATCCAATTATTCTAATCATGGATGGGTCCCCATCCGGGGAAGTTGAAGCTCAAGTGGACTGGACCTTTCTGGATTGTGAAAAAATTCTATGACCAAACATTCCTCCTTGGCACACTCACGGGGGGAGCACTTCCAGAAGTCGATCATTGGATACTGCTTGCAAAAACTAGTACATGTCGATGCCACTTAGTCCGTTCATTTATGTGGTGGCGCCACTAACCCACTACCTCGGAATCCATCACATTAATACAAGCACACCTCTCCGAACAATCATCGTAGATTTACCTGGGAAGTCAAGCGATGTGATACCCTCCATCATGATTATTCAATCAACGCAAAAATCATGCATGACACAAAGCACGGTAACCATTTTTGGATTACCAAAAACTACAGTTAAATTTCTTGTATTTATCTGTTTGCATGGTAGCCCCTCTTCTCGCTCACAAACACTACAACTCTGCGACTGTGCAAACCTTCGTTTCACCTGCAACTCTCTCTTCTCTTACGTGCACGGCCTGCTTTGTTCGTAGCCATGGTAGCCTTCGAGCCGTTCAACAGCATTGACACCGAGAACACTGAGGTACAGTAGTGGCTAGGCATCACCTGCCTAGCAAATTTTCTCAACATACCGTGGCACACAGTACCTATGCACCATGATGTTGAAGACCTAGTATAGCAAGCCAGCACAGCCGTCACCCTGCACGGCGATGAAACCACCCTCACATAGGCTTTGGTGGTTGGGCGCCTTAGGCTGCTCCTCGTCTCAACCTCACAAATATTGCCTTGGCCAAGCATGAGTACATGATGAGACACTTCCACAATCGTGTGAGCGATGAGCACAAGCTAAGCCATCACAAGAAACCCACCTTCATTCTGTGTTATAGAACATTCCTAGAAACCATCTGGCTGCTCTATAGAACAAGACGCAGCATACCTCAACAGGCCATGGGCTGGCTCCGCAAGGCTAAGAAGGGAGAAGACTTCACCTAGGTGACCCTCTCCTTCATGAAGCTACAAAAATAAGCCAATCGCCTTCAGAAGAGCAACACGCACACTAAGATGGGCCAACTGCTCACACTGTTGTTTCCACTCGACGTTAGGCCTGTGCAACATATCGGTTCCCTATGCCAAAGCTGAAGTACCACCCCCTCCTATGCGCCCGCACCTCAAGAAGTGCAAAACGCTCCAGACACCTAGCCAAAGGACCAACCGATGCCCATCCCCATCGAAGTCGCTAGCTTAGAGCACATTGCCAACCGCAACACCGAGATGGGACGCACCCATTCCACCGCCATGGCATCCCAGTTCAAGCACAAGCTTGTGTTGACCTCCAAGGTCTCCAAAGAAAAAAGCGCATGTCCTACTAGAGCTGCCCTCTACCCGTCTGCCTAAGAAACCTCCGCCAGTCCCTGTCCCCCCCCCCAACATAGTCCGTGAGGTAGCCTCCAGTGCACCGCGGGTCCCTCCTACCATAAGACAGCCCATCAACATCCCCAAGGCCCACAACGATATGTCGATTACCTTGCCCAGTGCTTCCAAGGAGAAGATCCATTTGGCACCCACTAAGCAGAAGCCCAAACACTCTACCTCTGCAAGATATTATCACAATGTTAAAATCCTAAGATCTCTCTAGATAATTGTTAAATCAGGCATAAACTCAACCACCCAACCACCCCCGAGCCCAAGGGATGCACACATGAATTATAAATGAAATACACCATACCTCCACCTTGATGTCCCATATCATCAAGAGGTATAACTCCAATCCAATAGCATGTAGCTATAGTGTGAAATGGTAGATGAGTAGATATGGACCTCTACACAAGAGACCATAGCATAAGCCTCCAAGCCTCCAAGCCCCCAAGCCCCCTTGAGTGTGCCCCATGCCCCTATTATATAGGAGGACCCTCAAGTGACTTGACTTTCCATTCCTCATGTGTGACCCTTGGATGCCTGACCCTACCTTACTATAACTATGCCAGTCTCTAGAATGGCTGTCACACACACATAGCCTGTCATCCCACTGGCCGCATATCACCCATGATCTCACCAACCATGCCAGTGGTGTAAGTGTGGGGTCTATCCCCCAGGCGGGTCATCAGTGTCCACCGCCTCACTAGATGAGCTCGATATCTCAACACTCCCCCTCGAGCTCAACTCCATCTCATGTACACCAAGCGAAGCCCTGAATCTGCGGAGCTTCTCTGTACCCAATGCTTTGGTGAAGATGTCAGTGACTTGATCTTGTGTGCTGACATAAACAAGGTCAAGGTCTCCTGCCAAAACCTTCTCTCTAACAAAATGGTATTGGACGTCTATATGCTTCATGCGAGCATGAAAAACTGGGTTCCTTGTCACAGAAAATCACAACTTGTCTATCCACTGAGATAGACCCAAATCTGCAAGTAGCTTTCTCAACCAAGCTACCTCACATGCTGCCATAGCAGCATCTCTGTATACTCGGCCCCTCTGTATACTGGATAGAGTAACCGTAGGCTACTTCTTGCTGCTCCAAGTCACAGCAACACTCCCCAAAGAAAACATGAAGCCACTAGTAGATCTTCTATCTGAGATACTACCAGCCCAATCAGCATTTGTGTACACATATCTCTTTCCCAGTTTCATAAAATAGTCCACAAATCAGCATCTGTGTACCCATGTACACATATCTCTATCCCAGTTTCATAAAATAGTCCACAATGCAAAGTAGACCTCACATACCTCAGTATGCGTCTCAATGCATCCAAATGCGGCTTCCGAGGAACCTGCATAAACTGACTCACCAACCCAACAGCATAGCTCAAATCTGGCCTGGTGATCGTCATGTAGCAAGCATAGCTTCATAGTTCAATGCGACACCCTGTTGTCATAACCATTCAAATGTGGTGGAAATCCCATTGCGATAAGCAAAGTCGTACTCCTCACGAGAAGGAGATACGGCATTTTGGATGTAACGCGCCTTTTATGGCATTTGGGATTCAATACAATTAACATTTTGCAAGTTATTATGTTTTGTTTTGTATTTTAATATGTTGATATGTCTATTTGTACTAATAAGAAAAAAATTCAATATATTGAATTAATTTGTTTTTGACAGATTGGGGCATTATCCCTAATGTCCCAAAAAAAGTATTTTTATAGCACCATTAAGGGACATAAATAGCAACGTTTATGTTTTTTATCATCACTGAGCGATAAAAATAGTGACGATGATGTTTTATCACTAACGTCGCTTTTGCTATAGTGTTTCAACCTCCATTTCCCCCCAAAACCTCCTCTATCCCCTATTGCCTTGGATTGGTAATGTGATTAAGGCACAAATAGGGGGGAGCACTTGGATGTCGAGGGTCTAGGAAGCTTTGCCATTGATTGGCATCTGGGTGGGGACCTAAAGACATTCAAGTGTATTCTTGGTTGCACTCAAGGTGAAAATATTGCTCATCCATGACTTTGGTGCATGCATGGAGTGAAACAAAAAGGCAAGAAGAAATTCAAGGGGAGAGACATTGATGAAGAGCAATGTGACAAAATTCAAGGGGAGGGACATTGATGAAGAGGAATGTCACAATACATGGAGCAAGGTGAGAATTAGACATACAAGAACAAAATGACCCCCTCTCAACCATAGGATAGATGACAAGATAGGTAGCCTTTATAAATTAGGCTTTTACAAAAGTGATGTGTTACAAAGAAATGTGGTTCATTCCCAAGTCTAGTAAACATGCTTCACTCCACAACTAGAAGAGTTGTTTATCATGTGAGGAACTTCCAAAATTTCCCTCAACCTTAGTAACATCTTTGGTACCATCCCTTCCATAGTGGCTTCATGCACCACCCTTGTTGATCCTTCACTTTGATGAAACCATCTTCTTGCAAAAGACAATCTTCAAGTGGGCTTTAGATGTACCATTCTTCATTACATTGGCTTCATTGGTTGCATCTTTGTGCTTCTCCAATCCTTTCTTGTGGTAGACATGCTTCATTCGTACATGTCTCCTTCCAATCATGCTAGCTTCCTTAGTCCAGCTGCCACATAGATTATTAACACAAGGCTGCCACCCATATTTCAATAGCTTATGCATGTGCTTCTCAATATGCTTCTTGCTTCCACCTTCCACTTCATGTGCTTCTCAATATGCTTCTTGCTTCCACCTTCCACTTCATCATGATGCATAAATACATACACTAATGTGAACATTGATTTAGGAGAGGTCTTACCACTTGTTTATCAACACAAGGGCAGTGTCTAACTCCATTACAAAATAGTAGATGACTTCCATGCATATGAGTTCATCAAAAACATTTAGGATCTGATTTCATGCTTGATGCGTTGAATTTTTCTTGGTTTCAAAAATTGTGCATGCCTTGCACTTCCCAAGCAAAAACGGCACCACATTATGTCTTCCTCCACTTGCCTCGAGCTTGAGAGAAATGAGGAAATATACCTTTGAGTGCTTAGAGAAAACTGGTTGAAAACACCTTAGAGCAAAAGGTTTAGGAAAAACCTCATAAAAAGGTTTAAAGAACCTTTAGAGAAGGATTTTTTTTTCTTTAAAAAATCCTTCTTGAAAAAAAAACACAAAGGTTTTTAACCTTTGCAAATGGCATTTTTTTTCTGAAAAAAAGACGTTTCTGCATTATGCACGATGCTGCTACCTCGACGATCTATAGGTTTGATTTGGTGCCTTGTTTACGCTTGCTCAAGCAACAAAGAAGTGGTGTTCACTATGCATATAACGGGTTGCAGTAGTAGCTAAAGTAGAAGGACTAACCAATCCCGTCGGCTGGAGGGATGGACGATGGCTGTAGACAAATGGACGGTCGTGGCATCTTGTGTTGATGCACCACTCATGATGTTTCTGAACCGATGTAGCATTGCCTTGCTTAGCTTAAGCTATAGCAAGAAAGGCGTGCCAAAGCACTCCTTAGCCACCATACAAAGCGGCCACTTGTAACAGATTGTTGACGCGACGACAAAAAATGCAGACGGACGATGATGTTGACGAAACTACAAAATGGACGAATGGACGGAAAGAAACGCATGGCTGCATTTTTTTTCTCCTCTTTCCTTTGTCTTCAACCTTCTTGTTTGTGAAGATAAGAAAACAATAGCTTAGCAACATCAAAAGACTCTTGTACCTCTTCTTCACGGCTCCAAAGCTTCAAGGAGATCATTGTGACAGAGAACAAGGACATAATTTGTTTTGATAAAAATTCACGTTTTCTTCATTTTCTTCTCCTCTTTGATGAAGCTCTTTTGTTGCCTTCCTTCTTGATGCCTTTTTGCTTCTCACCTTCTTCTCCCACCGTTCTTCTTAATGAGGATGTGAATGGCTTATGATAGTGAGAAATAAAGAAAAGGGGATTGAAGGGAAACTTAGCCTTTGCAAGGCTCTGATACCATGTCAAAATTATGGAGAGTATGCACAACGGAAGCAATAGTTGATAGCAAGATAGAGTAACATATATGAGAGAGAGCAAGGAGACAAGATAAATAGAAAGCTTCTATATTACCTTCTTTTTCAAACACTCCAAAGTTGGCTTAACCTTCACCTTCAAGTATTGTGTTACTTGAGTTGTGTTGTGTTACAAAAAGTGAGCTCTCCTGCCATTTATATAGGGTTCACCGAAGGCTAGGATTGGGCCAACCCTAGATCCCTTTTCCACCCATATGCCCACTTTATTTGGGTTGTGTTCACACCTACATGACCTGTTTCTCTCACCCTTTATCACTTCTACATCATATATTTCAACATATCGAATGATAACCGGTTTGCAAATCACTCTTTGTGATGCTTAGCTCCTTGCAACCTATCAATAAGATCGTCTAATCTAGGTAATTTATTTTAAAATTTTAACCTTGTTAAGATGTTTGTAATCAATACACATCCACTAGGTACCATGATGTTTTTTCTTAACCAAGAGAACTGGTGCACCCCAAGGAGACTTACTTGGTCTAATCTAACCCATCCTCAAGTATTCAGCTAGTTGCTTGGCTACCTCGTCTTCCTCAATCTGGCTAAGCCGATATGGAGAAATATTAACAAGTATTGCACCCAATACTAGCTTAGTTTTATGGTCCACCTCTTATTTAGGAGGTAATCCGTGAGGCACTCTTTTAGATCGGCTATTTCCTTATCCTTGAATTATGTGAAAAGAAAAATGGCTTTCCCAAGGAAGCTATGCCACCCTGAACCTCGACAGCAAAGTTCTTGAAGCCTAAAACTTTTCCAAAATTGTTTAATAGAGTCCTCAATGGTAATAACATAGGTATTGATACCAAGGTTGATGATTCTCAACAAGCTACCAAAGATGATTCAAAGAAGTCTTACTGGAATAACGAGATTGGCCATATCGCATCGAATTATCCACGGAAGTCAAAGTATATTTCACTTGGAATAAACATGATCGATAATGATGAAGAAGAATACTCCTACTACGGTGAGTATTCTGACTCCTGAGGTAACATACTCATTTCATTTGATTACTTTTTTAAATAAATTTTATTTAAGACTTTTTGTAAATTTCAAGGAGAGTTTTTATGCATCAAAAGTAGAACTTCTTGAAGGAACTGGCCCTTCTATCTTGAACTATACTTTGTGAATTTTTCACTATGTATTAGTCTTGTGGTATGGGACACAAAGATTAGACTAGTGTGAAGGATTCCGATGCATACTTATCTCTAGATTCATGCGGGATAATTTCTGGTGGTATGGGACACTAGAATTTATTACACATAGAATTCCTTGATAGAATGTCTTTTTGTTATAATTAGTGGAGATACTAGAATTTACTCCTTTTCTCGTAATAAGCAAACATGGAATTGAGATCAGTTGCTTATCCATGCAAGAGAGATGTTACATAATGTCCACCCTTTAGCTGAACGGGGATACCCAAACACAAGTACGCCATGCTTGTGAATTGGTATCGTGGGTGATCCCGTATTAAATACTAGTTACCTAATGTTATCGGTATGTTTTTAGATCATTCTTGATGGGTGTTGTTGAGGTATAACTCTATTCTTAAATACTAGTTACCTAGTGTTATTGGTATAGTTTGAGACCATTCTTGATGGGTGTTGTTGAGGTGTAACAAGTAGTGACATGCTTGCTGATTGTGTGTGGTCGAAGTGAAACAAGTGGACTAGGCTAGACAACTGCACACGATCGAAGGCGGAACAACTAGTTTATGCAAGTGATGTGCCATGCTAATTGAAGTGTAATAAGTGGTAATACATGGTATGCTAGATGATGTGGATAATAATACTCTCATCATGGTGAAATAAGTGGTGAGTGTATGTTGTGTTTGTGCCTATCAACATTTCATATTGGGATTAATTGTGGAGATAGAAATTAATTGAAACAACTATTGTGTTTATGTTTGTGAGATAGTTGATAAGTAATACGTGTGTCGCACATAGAGGATCTTGTCAATACCATCTCGGATTATTAATACTCATATAAGTTATTTTATTGGCAAAGTGCCAAATGATTGTACGCATTATTTATGCACGCTTGTGCGTGGCAGTGCTATATCACTAGCATATATGCTAGAAGAGCTTTGGTTATTTAACACTTAGTGTGTAAACAAGCTCTAGTCCTTGAGTTATTTTTGTAAAAGTGGAAAAGCAAGCCCTATTTTATAGACACAACTATTATTAGTTCCTTGGGCTATATTTTAAATACAATTCTCAAAATACTCATGTCGTGAAAAGAGGAGCTAAGAAGGGAGATTCCACCCAATAGTGTGTTGATAGTGATATTTACTCTATTTTATTATTCTATGTTATGCTTAAATCTTGTTAATTTGATTCAAATCTATGCTTATTTCTTTTATTTATAAGTGAGTTTGATTAACTCTTGAAGAAGTACATTAGGTCCCATGACACATGGTGGGATAACATGAGGTCAAAGAGATGAAATGCCTTGGGACGTTACTTGGTTGAAAAAGAATGGTCCACCTGATTTTATGCTAAGATTATTCTTGGATGAAAAAAGAACTGGGAATTATTGGGCCAGGGGCATCAGCTGGAGTTCACGAGGCGGCAGTTAGCCCTGATCTGGCCGTTGTTGCCGATGAGGGGGCTGATGTTACCCATCTTCACCATGGAAGCACCGAAGTTGGAGAAGAAGGCCTTCTGGTTTCCGGCAAAGGTGTTGACATAAGAAATGGTGCTCGCTCCGGGAGTGGAGAGGAGCTCTTGGTCGGACGAGAAGAGGCCCTTGCTTGCTTGCAGGTCCTTGTAGTATTTGTTATCGAACTGGTCCTTGGTGATGGGGTCCAGCGCCACAACAACGCTGGAGTTACCGCCCACCACTGGGCAGGCAGTCTCGAGCGTCTTGAGGTAGGCGGGCTGAATGGTGGGGTCAGGCTGGCCGGTGCCACTAAAATTGTAGAGGCGAGGGCTCACGATGACGCACCTCCCACGCCCGATGGTGTGGGCACCTGGTGTTGCCAACAAGCACGAGCTGAATTATAATTAGTACTCTGGAATTAGTCCAAATAGCGATTAGTAGATTTATGAGCCATGCTATATTGATTGATATAATTAATACAAATCGCGATTACTAGATCACCATGCTATATAATTAATACAACCTGAGAGTGTAACCACGTCCAGCTCGTTTAGGCCAACCGCGTCGAACTTGGCCACGATTCGATCCAGCAAATCTGTGGGCGCTGGAAGTGCAATGTCAGCTTCTGTAGCGTTGGCGGTTGTGCTGTCCCTTCTACCCAAGAGCACGGTCCAAAAGGGGCCCTCAGCCTGCAAATTATATAAGGCCCCATAATTAATTCATATGAAACACAACGTAGGCTGAAAAAACGGTGGGTTAGAGAGAGCAACATGCGGAGCCAGCGAACTAGATCCGGTATCGTAACGACTTATGTATATAGACGTAAATGACGAGATTCATGATGAATTAGAGGGCAACACAATATACCAGCCACACCGCGTCTCTAGCTGCTATAGCAAGAATGTCCGCGCAGGACACCACCCCCGGGCATGCCTCCTCTAGTGCGCTCTTCACATCGTCCACCACATCAAACCCCCGCAGCGAGTTCACATTGGGTGCTGCGCTCTTCTCCCCTGTGAATGACGCCGTGTTGTCCAGCAGTACCGACCCGTCGCAGCCCTGCATTAAACGAACGACACTATCTCACTTCTCTAATATGATTATTTTTCATTATTTAGAAGGATATCTTCTTCACTTACGTTCACAAAGCAATCGTGGAAATGCAGGCGCAGCAACGAAGCCGCCATTCGGCGCTCCTTCTGCACCGCCTTCTTCACCACGCTCCGCACGATGGACAAAGCCGAGGGGCATGATGTACTGTAGAAATCGCTGAGAAGCTCGGCATCATTTGTACTAGTACATGTCGAAAGGCCGGAGCTCATCATCAGTACCAGTACCACCAACAGGCCAGCTGCTAGCTGACCGAATGTTATAGAGTTCATAAGGCTCGTCGTCGACGAAGATGAAGCCATAATCAATATATATATTGAGGCCCTTTAGGGATGTTTCTGTATTTGCAGTAATTGGATCAGAGAGCTTGCTCAATGATCAGAGATCTCACTTGTTGATGTAATCAGTCCTCGCTGCTTTTTGTTGATGCGTGCTAGATAGATATACAGGCTGCGCACCTGTGCTCCTACATATATATATATATATATATATATATATATATATATATAAGACGCCTGCAGCGATGCAGCTGGATCGACTCGATTGCAGATCAGACCCGGTCAAAACAGACCATGCACAATTTAGGGACCGCACTAGCTTGACTGTCCTAAAGGCCCACTAGCCCCTACCTTGAGGTTTGAGACGTTCCTCCTCCTAGTGGTGATCCACTCCAAAAGTGTATATGTTCCACAAACACTACACTACGTGGCTGTCGGAAAAAGCCTGTCGGAACTGGTCAATGACAGGGATGGTCCTTGCTTGACCTAGCCCGATATTAGGCTGGCTTTTACTTCTACTTTGCTCTTGCAAGGCCTGGTCTAATGAACCTTCTGCTTAACTCGACCAGTTTCATGAGCGTTTGAGACGTTCCTTTGATTATGACCAGTTGCAGAACTGCCAAACTTCTAGTTTGAGGCCGCGTTCCTTCAAGTATGAGCAGTGAAGTGATGTAAAACTTTGCAACAAGGATGTTAGAAGTTTCATGAGTGTTTGAGACGTTCCTTTGATTATGACTAGCTGAACTGCCAAACTTCTAATCCATCCTACGTTTGAGGCCGCGTTCCTTCAATTACAAACGTCTCTGTTTTTTTTAATGTTTGGCACTCCTCCTGATTTAACACTCCCTCACGTCTCTGTTTTTTTTAATGCTTGATGAAGTCTATCTAATTGGGCAAGCACAAACGTTTCCACTGTCTTAGCGAATCGGTGGGGCATGCCCCACACGCAAGCCATTTCTCTCCTTGCACAATCATTACAATATAGCTAACCATGCCATGCAATACAAGAGACCAGCCTTAACTGTAATATGCTCGAAAAATAGACCGTGACTTTCGTTTGAGCTCCCTGACAGCTTCACCCAGATCATCGTTACCGTTTGCGCCCTGTGAAAATGCAAAAAGGTCGGCGCATTTCTCATGTGTTTTGATGGGAGATGTGATGTACTTGACATTTGAACAAATGACCTTTGTTTAGGAAAATGTAACCTCAAAGCACTAGGGTAAAGCCTAGAGACGTATGAATTTGGGGAGGTTTTGATTTTTAGATGTGCCACATCTTCTAACTTTGAATAGCATTTTTTAATATCAACCCTTTAACCTTGACTTATAATCAATCCCTTGAAGGTTTACTTTTAATCAAAGATATTTAATATTTACGTCTCAGAAACAGTCTACCTTTTCACTCATTGTATAAGGCTATGTCAAGACCTTGTAAATGTGCCCTTGTAGTACTATAACTAATTAAAAATAGCATCTTTCAGCCCTAGGTAATGTTAAACTATGTTTTACACCAGCATTACTTATGCACATAGCATGCATCATGTACATGCCCCCATAACCACCCACCACCGAACACTTGTCTCTGGTGTGCAACAACCATATTTGTAACTAATTCACAGCCTTACATATTAAGGCTCTCCTTGTACTCAATTGTATCTTGTACCGCACAACAGTTAATACACTTGGTATTCATGCAGCTATCCTGATCTTTTTGCTCATCGTGTTCTACTATCTTCCTGTGTTTGCCTCTCTACAGCAACCATGGCTTCCTTGACCTTAGCCTCTATTTCTCACATGGTGCCATCACCTTCCCTAGGATCCAGTGGGCACTCGCCCTCTTCTACTTAGACCACTGCCTCTATAGCCCTTCACCTCGCAAACTTGGAATAACACACACGAACAGGGGCACCACCAGCCACCGGCTGGAATGTTCCTCACACTTCACCACCCAACCCACACCAGACAGACAGCACCAAACAGGGGCACCATAGACAAAAGCAAACACCCAGTAATATATTCCCAGTCAAAACACTTCGTACAAGCTTCTCCCGACACAGAAGCCTTACTCACACAACTTACAAACACTCAGACCTGTCACACTACGGAGGATACACCACTTCCCCAATCACCACATGATCCACTCGCCTGCCTGCGTGCATGACCAATCACACCAGAATGAACCCGGCCACTCTCTCTTCAGAGGGCGCCCCACCAGCTAACCCTCAACTCTCTGCAGCCCATCACTTCTGCATGTGTTGTTAGCAGCAGCTACACCAACACTTCTCTCTCTCACTCTCTGTGTTTATCCTCTGCCACCTGCAGCTTATCTGCAGTGCTACCGGCCCACCACCAAGCAGCAACAGCGTCCTCTTCTCTTCTCTTCACTCGGCACCCACTCTACTGTCCACTTTGACTAACCGAACCAAGGCCACACCACCTCAGTCTGTCCACGCTCTAGTCTTCACTTATGCGGCCCACACCAGCCTACGCTTTGCCTGTCCCCTTTGCTTCCATCCAGCTGCACCTGCAACTGCACATCCAGCTCTTCCTCACCTCAAAGGCGGCCTCCAGCAGCTCTCGCTGACCTCTCTACTTGTCGAAAACCAAAGCGGCTTCCACTCTTTGTGTGCTCTGCCCGCACACCAACTGCTCTCACGCCAGCCTTTCTTTGGCAGCTCCCCACGCTATCCTTTACGGCTCCCCTTACCAACCTTTGCGTCTCCACTCATTACGGCTCGCGTGCTAAGAGGGCTCCTTGCCAGCCTGTCACCTATGCCAACCACCAGTTGGTCGTCGCCAGCCACTATCTTCAGAGCGACTGCACACAACTTGCCTCACACGGTTGCCACAAGGGGCTCCAACCACTTGCACGTCCTTCTCACAGTTGCCAGCCAAACGGTGGCCTTCACCAAGGCGGCTTTTCTCAGCAGCCGTCGCCTTCCAGCACCATAGACCAGCAAACCTTCTGCCGCCAGCCTATCGGTCTCCTCTGCATGAACCTGCCAGCTGCGCCCTGCACTTCACAAGGCAGCTCTCACGTCGTTACCCACACCAGCCATCAGCTCGTCTTCTCCTTTCGCCAGCAGCTATCTTTGATGCCAGCCAGTCATCACCCTCTGCTTCTTTTTTACCAGCCCGTCCTCCTTGTCGAACAGCAGCTTCACCATACACTGACTTCTCGTTTTCGTCCACTGCCGAGTCCAGAGCCTGCCAGCCCTTCGACTATCTTTCACACACAGAGGTGGTCTCCCCTCTTCTTTGCTGCTATCCTCTGTGGCCTGCAGTTGCGCCCCTTTTGTCCTCGCCAGTAGCTCCCTTTTGCATCTCCACGCTCACCACGCCTTCGCCCACACGTCGGCGTCTCCACCAGCAGCACTTCACAAAGGAGACCCCCTTTCACTGGTTGCTGCTGGCTACGCCAGAAAGTCCCCCCCTCACAACAAGGCGACCTTCCTTGCTTTTGTCTGCTGCAGGCTGCCGACTTCGCCACGATTCGCCAGCTTCCAGAACTCGTGCTGGCGGCTACGTGAAGCTCCCATGTGGCCTTGCACAAATTGGCCACGTTTTTTTATATCATTTTTTATTATTTCTTTCCTCTCCTAATGGATGGCCACCCCCACCTTTTCACACCAATGCTCATTACTACCTTGGCCACATCAAATATTGCTCCCCGGTTTCCATACCTCTTCTTCAAACACAGCCCTCCAATGCCCACTTATACTTTGGGGATGCATACACAATTTCAAACGGCCGAACAACTGAAATCAACCCCAGCGGACCTCTCACCGGACAGGCCTGCCAACAAGCCCAAAACCAAAAGCATCCACCCTATACACCTGGCAACGCCCTCCATAGCAAAACCTTTATTCACACCATGCACACGTATTTACATGAGCCCAAAAGATCTTTCAAAAAAACGCCTGATAGCGGCTTCACCCGGCTGGCCTCTTCGGCCTCCTTGGCGATGCCCATGCCAGGTCTATAGCACCACGGTGGGTGCTGGTCTCCTCGCATTGGCCATGTTTTCCTTTGCTGACTCTGCCCCCAGTGGTGAATTTCTATCATCCAAGGCCCCCTCCAACACAAGGGGGTCGTCTAAAGCCAGTGCCCTCCCATATGATGAGGGGCTACTTCCACATCAAGCCACTTCTCTCTTGGTTGAAAAGGGGTTTCACTCACCTTTGATGACCCCTTTGGAGGAGCACCCAGAATGCATGCAACAATCTATTGCCATAGTCCCCTCAACTGATGGGGGGATGAGGTCTCTGGTGGTGCATCATCAAGCACCCGTCCCCTCATTTGATGGGGGCACTCTTTCGAAATATGTGACCTTGCCTCTCTCTCATGATAGGGGCTCTTTGCCCACTACAGTGTCCTGCATGCCATCATAACCGGCACTCTCCATCCAACCCATCACGGCGGATCCCTGACACCATCCAATGGCTTATTATGCCTCAACCGCCCCTATGAGGGCCTCTCAATGGCAGCACAAGCCCTTCTACAGACATTGCCCGATAGCACTATGCTTGCGAACAACCCTTACCTTCTAGTTTTCATTGCACGAATTATCATGCAGCCTCTTGGCGAGCCCTCAACCGACTCCTCTGCTCATAGGGTACTCTACCCTTTTCTTGGGCTCATTCAACACACTCAAACAATGGGGTGTATCATGATGTTGTCAGTGTTCCCCTCAATACGAGGTCGCGTTTCCTTCTGCTGCATACTTTCCCTTCAACATTTGGAGAAATTAGATCTGGTTCCTTGTGTGTACCAATACCTGATTTTCAAGGTAGCCTAGCCTCCTTCCGACAATGGGGGGATCTTCCGTGTTCCAGTCAACATGCCCCATGTTTGGGGCTTACTTTTACACTAGATGACGTGATGGTCCCTACCAATAATGGAGGGCTCTGTTGCCTACAGCAACCCCTTGGTGGATCCTTCTGCCTTGCCTCCATGGTGAATTTAGAATTGAAAAGCATTCTAAATTCATGAACTAGAAGTTGAATCTTGGACACTTGGTTTAGACGTTACATTCCTATTAAATTTCTATGTTCACTTTGAGAGAAATCCTCATGTGCTTGAATTTGGCTCCATAGAGACCTTCAAGTTCATCCCACACTTCTTTTTCCATCTTCTTATCTGACACAAGATGGATAAGCTTCTTGGAGAGATGTAGGGCTATGATGGATTGACCCCTTTCATCGTCTTCCACATCCCTTTCCTTGGATGGATCCAATTTATTTTAGTTCCCTTGACCAATGGCTATAGACCCTTAAACAAATTAGCATATACTTGATTTGAGTTTGCCATACATGAAATCCTTCACTATCAAACTTATTAGTAGAAGCTCCAATCTCTTTCGACATTATAGTTGAAGAAGGAGGAGAGGTCTTACCACTCGCTTTTTGATGAGCAAGGGCAGTGTCTAAATCCTTTACAATGAGGTAGACTCACTTACACACACATGATGCCAATAAACAGTAAACTTACAGGTGAAGGGACACTTGATTTCATTTTGAAGATGCCTCCTTGCTTGTGTTTTTGGCTTTAGAAGCTTTCTATGGTTGTGTTTCAGCCTTTCTCCCCTCAATGTGAAGTGACCTCCTCTAATAGATGCTTTGCATTTTAGCTGCCTTTTTCCTCACAGTGGTGACGCGACCTCCTGCAAAATAGACGCTATATGTTTTGGCTACCTTTCCCCTCACATTGGTGAAGCGACCTCCTAGGTGGAATTTGAGCACGGCCAACCTCCACCGTTCTAAGTAGAGGGCTCATAGAAACGGTCCAACAATCATCAAACACATGGAACAGGTATAGGCAGTTAGCACGTTCAACATGCTGGCGTCACCCAATGATGAAGGGGTCTCCACATGTTGGACAAGTACCAGCAATCAGTAGTGGGCTCATCAATGTGCTTGCATCTCTCACTTGGTACTTTTCCTATGCACAACTAGCTTTGGTGTAAATGATGTAGACCGGTTCTTACAGAATACAATCACCTTCTCCTTGATGACCTTCACCTTGATATCTCTAATACTGTGTCACAAGTTTGGCATGGCAGTAGCCACGAGAGAGAAGCTAGCAGTGGAATCGTAAGAGAGATCAAGGAGAGAGGAAGAGAGATAGATATGCTCAAGACAGCCACACAACTTTAATTAAAAGCTTATCACTTATGATTTTCAGCCTCATACATAAAAGGCTTACCCACTTATCCATACGATCTAGGGTTACCTCCCCTTTATAGTGGTTGGGGTATTGCCACAAACCCTTATCCATCTAGGATTTTACATGCAAGCCTCTAATGCTTGTTCACACACACATTTGCCTCCATCATCATACATGTGGCTCTTCATTCTTAACACATCATTCCCTTGATGAGTACTAATTGAGAGCATGCTCTTTCTCCTTGTGCTCTAGCTCTCTTACCTTTCATCTTGCCCTTTTTGTAGTGTTTGTGTGCTAGTGAGAGTGTGTGAGTATGAGAGAGAGGGGGGACTATTGTCTTCCACGGTGGAGCATGGTCTTGAAACACTTGGGAGTTCCAAGATCTATGTGGACAGCTCTTGTTGTTGTAACAATGGGAGGTGGGTGTTCTCTAGTACTAGTATCTAGCATCTTTGCGATTGCCTCTTTTACAAGATAGGACAAAGTAAGCAACTAGGTTCCCAACGACATGTGAAAGGTAAGCTCTCTTCACTTGGTTAGCCTTGAGCTATGGAGTGTGCTAGGTTCGGGATTTGTACCCAGTCCCTTTACATTTTTCCATGTATATTTTGTAAAGGCGATGACTTTTTATACTATGAATGGTTTCATAAATACACATGATTTTGTTTTGTTTCAAGTGTCTTGTTTATTTGCAAGTATGTCTCTACTTTAGTTTTGTTGAGTGCATTTTGGAGACTAGCTAAGATGGATATGCTAGTGTTAGGCACTTTCTCATGGCAATTTTGTGCATGCGAGGACATGCACAAATAAAAAACTAGAAAGCTCTCCTTGTAGGCTATATGGTGTAGCCTCAAGGAGATCTCTTTGTTATTTTATACATGTGCAGGTGCAGCTAGAGTCGTATCTATACATGCAATCACATGTGCGAGCATACTTGTAGCCATGCATGGCCATACATGTGGCCGTATGGATGACCACTTATGCGGCCATGTATAGCTATTTTTTATTTGCCTTTTTCTTTGTTACAGGCGTAGCTGTGCTCGCGACCATAACCTCATCCCTTGTATTAGAAAACGTGAATTGTACGATGTAAATGCATTTGATGCTTCCAGTCTCAATGTCCGTAGAGTGTAGTGCACATGTAATAGCTCCTTATGCCATCCATTTGAAAGAGGTTGATTATAACCTGTGACATTCTTTGATGTTTTGATGAATCATTTCTTTTACGAAGATGCTCTTTAAATAGTCACCTCTCTTCCTTGTTGTTACAAGTTTACTATTTACAATAAGTGGAGGCTAGAGCTACCATCATGCAGGTACGTGTAACATTGGTGGAAATATAATATGGGTTATATAATGAAACTACAACACAAAAAGCACCCTTGAAAAAAGTAGGGCTTTTGTGCTTTCATTATTGCATGGATAGTTGGCTTCAATCGACAATGAAGATTGAAGCCATGCTTATGAGAGCCATAATTTGATGTCGAGGCCAATGAGGAGGGCCTTTACTATTATATCTCATAGTACATAGGGGCCAATTATGGATGCAAAAGGTACCATTGTGGATACCAGTCGAGGCACTTATGTAATTGTACATACAAATACTACTTCATTGAGTTTGATGAGACCTGAGAGGCAGAGGGACCTTAAGTACATCTGTCAAACGATACATGAGCACTTCCCCAATCGACAGAACCACCATTTTCTCATGTGATTGGGTTTGAAGCAGTTGCATAAGATTTTTCAATAGCAAGAGGTCTCGCATTTGCAACACTGGATGCCAAAAATCGTGGCCCTCCAAGGGGGGTACATGAAAAGGAGTAGCTCCATGCGTTGCAAGAAGTGAGTGCTGGGATCATGTTCCCCCCCCAAAATGCCATAGCGTATCAAGTGAATCTCCAAGAACAAGACATTGTGGTCAACTAGGAAGGATGCATGGAAATATACAAAACTCCTATCTTTTATCTAAATTTTATGGTTAAATCTCTCTTGTGTCTCTTATGTGTAGGAGGAAATTGTGGCTCGCTTGTCGACCACGTAAAAAGCAAAGGTCAATTATTGCATGAACCAATGAGGAGGATCACCTAGCCTAGGCCTAGCCCCTTTATATTTCTCCATGTATATTTTTTTCAGGCAATGACTTTTTTGTAATGAGTAGTTTCATGAATACATGTGATTTTGTTTCAAATATCTTGTTTATTTTCAAGCGTGTCTCTACTTTAGCTATGTTGCATGATTTTCAAAGACTAGTTGAGATGGATATGCCAGTCTTGGGCACTTTGTCGTGGTAATTTTATGCATGCCAAGACATACAAAAATAAAAAACGAGATAGCTCTCCTTGTAGGTTGCACAGTGCACCCTCAAGGAGAGCTATCTATTTTTTATGACATGTGCAGGTTCAACCACATTCGTAACTATACGTGCAGCCACATGCACGACCATATTTGTGGCCATGTATGGCCATATGCACGCCCATTCACACAAACAACTATCTCCATGCATGCCCATGCTCATGGAGTCGAGAAAGGTTGTTATGAGGCCTTTTCTAGGAGGAAGGGGGCGACTGGCAGAGGCCAAGATCCCCCTTCCAATCGAAAAGGACTCGCGACGATGGCCTCTCCCAACTATCAAGGATGGGGGAGTCAATCAGTTTGCACCACATCAGCCTTTGAGGACTATATTCCCGATGAGATGGAGACATGCAGATGGACCAGATTTCAATATCTCAGTTTTTGCCTTGGAGATAATGATAGGTGATTGCAATGGATTCTGACCACAAGGCACTCTAGAATTTAATGATATTAATGGCGACATGTAGGTGCCCAGGATTGGTTTTCTAAAAATAAGGGTTGTTGATGATTGGACTGCCCTAATCCCCCCTCTAAAACAACTCTTGTCCTTGATGGTGGCATGCAACCAGGTTGTGCATCTTGTCACATTACCAGTCGTGCATAGCAAGTTTTTGGTTTCCCTTTTTCTTTGTTGTGAGCATGAATGACTATGCTCACACCCATAGCCCTTATCCCTTGTAGTGTAAAAAAGATGAATTGCATGTCAACTTAATGAGAGTGAGTCTCTTGGTGACTTCCTACATGAAATGAAAAGGATCATAACTTAGCTTGCATCCATTGATGGAAAGGTAGAACAAGAGGATGCTATTGTGGTTCTCTTGAAGAGCATGCCGGAATCCTATGATAGCCTTGTGACTACCTCTTGAACCTTCTTCCCAATCCTATATTCGAAGGGACAATTGCTGCACTTCTCAAAGAAGACCGCAAGAGGAAGGAAAAAGGAGGGACTTCATCAACTGCTTCCCCTTCCCCTTACTATTCCTCTTATCTACTCATTTTGGGGAGTGTACTTATCTTTTGTATCTGACACACATTTTTTCATTCTAATCTAGTGAGTTTGTGTGCTCTCAAGCTTCTCTATCTTGTGTATGTACATTGTTGCAACCCTAACTCTAATTCCAACAAGGGGAGAGAAATTGGAGAAAGTGGCGAAGAAGAAGGCGAGGATGATGAACCAAGGTTTGGGAGGGTGATGGGCGGGAACATGAGGGCAACAAAGAAAGATGACATTGTAAAGGGAAAAGAAAATGACCAAACATATCATGGTAACCAAAAAAATTGATAAGAAAAATGCCTCAACGAAAAAGTCCATAAATGAATGTGAGTTGTGACACTATGCGTCAATAAATTTGTGTCATTTTTAATCTCAAAAATTAGTAACGCTATGCCTCGTTATTAAAATTTACATTTTTAAAACCAAATTAAAGCGCGCTTCGTCTTTGTTGTGACACTAGGCTTTGAGACTCTTGTAGTATCGTACCCTCACAATATAAAGCTAGGGCTAAACAACAATGGTCTTTCTTCAGACAACTTGAGAAAGAGATTATATGTGCTTAAATGGATAGATTTTGGCAAACCTTGTTACAAATACAAGTAATTGAAAAGGTTAGAATCAAGGATCAAAGAAGGAAGTTTATAGCAGGTTTAAAACCCACAATCGGATCAGAAGCGAACATGTTTCGACTGTACTCTTTTAGCTCGACTATTTCCTTATCCTTGAATTGTGTGAAAAGAAAAATGGCTTTTCCCCAAGGAAGCTATGCCGCCCTGAACCTCGACAGCAAAGTTCTTGAAGCCTAAAACCTTTCCAAAATTGTTTGTTAGACCCCTCAATGGTAATAACATAGGTATTGATACCAAGGTTGATGATTCTCAACAAGCTACCAAAGATGATTCAAAGAAGTCTTACATGTGTAATGAGATTGGTCATATCCCCTTCTTCACCATGCTCTGCACAATGGACAAAGCTGAGGGGCATGATGTACTGTAGAAATCGCTGAGAAGCTCGGCATCATTTGTACTAGTACATGTCGAAAGGCCGGAGCTCATCATCAGTACCAGTACCACCAATAGGCCAGCTACCTGCTCTGCTGACCGAATGTTATAGAGTTCATAAGGCTCGTCGTCAATGAAGATGAAGCCATAATTAATATATATATATTGAGGCCCTTTAGGGATGTTTCTGTATTTGCAGTAATTGGATTAGAGAGCTTGCTCAATGATCAGAGATCTCACTTGTTGATGTAATCAGTCCTCGTTGCTTTTTGGTGATGCGTGCTAGATAGATATACAGGCTGCGCACCTATGCTCCTATATATATATATATATATATATATATATATATATATATATATATATATATGTAAGACGCCTGCAGCGATGCAGCTGGATCGACTCAAGTATGACCAGTGAAGTGATGTAAAACTTTGCAACAAGGAGTTTCATGAGTGTTTGAGACGTTCCTTTGATTATGACTGCCAAACTTCCCTAGGATCTTGTGGGCACTCACCCCCTTCTACTTCGACTCCTAACCAGCGGCTTCACTCGGCTGGCCTCTTTAGCCTCCTTGGCGATGCCCGTGCCAGGTCTACAGCACCACGGCGGGTGTTAGTCTCCTCGCATTGGCCATGTTTTCCTCTGCTAGCTCCGCCCCCAGTGGTGAATTTCTATCATCCAAGGCCCCCTCCAACACAGGGGGGTCGTCTAAAGCGAGTGCCCTCCCATACGATGAGGGGCTACTTCCACATCAAGCCACTTCTCTCTTGGTTCAAAAGAATCCCAACCCTGTAAACCACTTAACTCGGGCCTCTGCAATCAACTTCAATCTATCTCTGCCTTTCTGGAAAGGTGGAAAAATTGGTGAGACATCTTATTTTGTTTCCTTATTTGGGTTTACTTCTATGCTGGATTTCCTTGTTTATGTGTTGCAGATCCTCCTACCCCAACCATGAGCTTCATCAACCTCGTACCACCCAATCTTGTCCGCTCCCATACGGGCACCCAACAAAGCCAACTCCCCACAGCCACCTGCAAGTAAGTTGTGTACCGAGCCTGCATCCTTTCATGCACGTCTCATGTTTTTTTGGGTTCTCACCTGAACCTCTTTGGTTCGTGCATATCTTTGGTCTTGCAACAACGGCCGACCTATATGTTTAGTGAATGTGGTGCCTAATCACTCATCGTAAAGCAATACCCGAACATGAGGAACATTTGGTGAAGTACAAATAGAGGTTATTGTAACTTTTTGATATTTTTTACTTGATTATAGCAATTGTCTGAACTCGATATGAAGTTGACAAGATTTCAAAACTATTAAAGATTAAATAAAGAGAATAGTGCAATGTCGCATGCAATTTATCTTTCTATGTAAAATATAAGTGTAAAAGCACGACCATATGTTTAATCTTCACCGTGATCGAAGCCAACTATATGTGTGATAATGAAATCATAAGGCCTTACTTTTTTCTACAACGGGTTCTTGTTGTGTTTTTATTTCATTCTGTAACCCATATATTTCAACCATTGTTACATGTACGTGCATGGGTAGCTTCACTTATTGTAAATAGTAAACTTGTAACAACAAGAAAGAGAGGTGACTATTGAAAGAGCATCTTGTTAAAACGGAATAATTTATCACAATGAGCATCCAAGAATGTCAAAAATTAAACCAACCTCTTTAAAATTGTATAAGAATCTATTACATGTGCACTACACTCTAGGGACATTGAGAGTGGAAACATCAAATGCATTTTAGTATAAAAAGCAAAAAGTGCCCTGCGGAGGACGTTGGCTCTCACATGATTTAGATTCTATCATCTCTCACAAAAAATAGAATTGAAAAGAATTCTAAATTCATGAACTAGAAGTTGAATCTTGGAGACTTAGTTGAGACATTACATTCCTGCTAAATTTCTATGTTGATTATGCATCAAACTTCTCATCAGGTACTCACATCATGTAGTTCATCTTTTCTACACTACAAGGGATAAGAGCTATGGCTGTGAGCACAGTCGTTCATGCTCACAAAAAAGAAAAAGTGAAACCAAAAACTTGCTATACACGACTGGTAATGTTACAAGATGCATAACCTGGTTACATACCACCATCAAGGACAAGGGTTGTTTTTAGAGGGGGGATGATGGTCGTCCAATCAACAGCCCTTATTTTTAGAAAACCAATCTTGGGAACCTACACATCGCCATTGATATCATTAAATTCTAGAGTGCCTACTAGTGGTCAAAATCCATTGCAATCACCTATCATTATCTCAGAGGCAAAAACTGAGATATCAAAATCTAGTCCATCTGCCTATCTCTATCTCATTAGGAATACAGTCCTCAAAGGCTAATGTGGTGCAAACTGATTGACTCCCCCCATCCTTGATAGTTGGGAAAGGCCATCGTCCCGCGAGTTCGTTTTGATCGTAAGGGGGATCTCGGCCTCTGCCAGTCGCCCCCTTCCTCCGGGAAAGGCCTCCTAACCACCTTTCTCTACTCCATGAGCATGGGCATGTGTGCAGATAGTTGGTTGTGTAAATAGGTGTCCATATGGCCATACATGGCCACAAATATGGTTGTGCATGTGGCTGCACGTATAGTTACGAATGTGGTCGCACCTGCACATGTAATAAAAAATAGATAGCTCTCCGTGAGGGTGCACTGTGCAACCTACAAGGAGAGCTATCTCATTTTTTATTTGTGTATGTCTTGGCGTGCATAAAATTACCATGACATATTGCCCAAGACTGGCATCTCCATCTCAACTAGTCTCTAAAAAGCATGCAACATAGCTAAAGTAGAGACACGCTTGAAAATAAACAAGATATTTGAGACAAAATCACGTGTATTCATGTATTCATGAAACTACTCACAGTACAAAAAAGTCATCACCTATAAAAAAATATACATGGGAAACTAAAAGGGGCTAGGCCTAGGCTAGGTCATCCTCCTCATTGTCCCTCCATTGCTCTCCCTCATCTACTGGAGTCCCATCATCTTCATGTATCAAAAATAAACACGTCGTACATTAATCTAACTATAATTTCACTAATATGATTTAGTTACTCACTTCTTCCTTGGGAAAAGATCTTATTGCTTAAGTCCACTAATCTTGTGTGATGCATTTGGTATCTAGAAAATGATTCCAAGCATCTATATCACAATGGTTCCTGTAGTAATTGACCTTTGCTTTTTACGTGGTCGACGAGCGAGCCACAGTTTCCTCCTACACATAAGAGACACAAGAGAGATTTAGCCATAAAATTTAGATAAAAGATAGGAGTTTTTTATATTTCCATGCATCCTTCATGGTTGACCACAATTTCTTGTTGTTAGAGTTTCACTTGATACGGTATGGCATGTTGGGGGAACATGATCCCAACATTCACTTCTTGCAACACATGGAGCTACTCCCTTTCATGTACCCCCCTTGGAGGGCCACAATTTTTGGCTTCCAAGGTCGCAAATGCAAGACCTCTTGCTATTGAAAAATCTTATGCAACTGCTTCAAACCCAATCACGTGAGAAAATGGTGGTCCTGTTGATTGGGGAAGCGCTCATGTATCGTTTGACAGATGTACTTAAGGTCCCTCTGCCCCTCTGGTCTCATCAAACTCAATGAAGCAGTATTTGTATGTACAATTGCATAACTGCCTCGACTGGTATCCACAAGGGTACCTTTTGCATTCATAATTCGCCCCTATGTACTATGAGATATAATAGTAAAGGCCCTCCTCATTTGCCGCCTCGACATCGAATTATGGCTCTCATAAGCATTGCTTCAATCGTCACTATTGAAGCCAACTATCCATGCAATAATGAAATCACAAAAGCCCTACTTTTTTCAAAGGTGCTTTTTGTGTTGTAGTTTCATTATATCACCCATATATTTCAACCATTTGTTACACGTACATGCATGGTAGCTCCAGCCTCCACTTATTGTAAATAGTAAACTTGTAACAACAAGGAAGAGACGTGACTATTGAAAGAGCATCTTCGTAAAAGAAATGATTCATCATGATACACAACATCCAAGAATGTCACAGGTTATAATCAGCCTCTTAAAATCGCATAAGGAGCTATTACATGTGCACTACACTCTACAAACATTGAAACTGGAAGCATCAAATGAATTTAAGGTGACCATAAAGAAAAAAGTGACCCGCCAAGGCCGTGGGCTCTCACATGATTTAGATTTATCATCTCTCACAAAAAATGGAATTGAAAAGCATTCTAAATTTCATGCTCTTTTTACACGCGACTGGAAGTTGGAAATTGGAGACTTAGTTTGAGACACCTGCTAAATTTCTATGTTGATTATGAATCAAACTTCTCACCAAGCACTCACATCGTACAATTCACGTTTTCTACAATACAAGGGATGAGGGTTATGGTCGCTAGCACAACTACGCCCGTAACAAAGAAAACGGGAAATAAAAAAATTTCTATACTTGGCGGCATAAGTGGTCATGTGTACGGCCGCATGTATGGCCATGGCTACAAATATGCTCGCACATGTAACTACATGTATAGATATGACTCTAGCTACACCTGCGCATGTATAAAATAAACTATTGTCTTTGTGGGTAAAAACCTAGCCATCTTTGTCAATCTATCAACGACTACCCAAATGGCATACTGTTACGTGAAAGTTCCATAATGAAATCCATGGAAATACTTTCCCACTTTCAAGACGGAATATCCAAAGGATGTAATACCCCAGTAGATTTAAGGTGTTCAGCCTTGTTTATCTGACATTAATGACATCGGACAACATAACTTTGAATAAAATCTTTCATTTTTGGCCAATAAAATATCCTTCTAACCAAAGCCAAGCTACATTGTATGCTAAGATGTCCTGCTGATGGTGCATCATGGCAGTCAAAGAGGATCCTAAGCACATCCGGCATGCAAACCTTATCCTTTCAAAATAAGAGACCATTTTGAATTTAAAAAATTCCTTGATTCACTAGGGTTTGATCTACCTTTGGGTTTGACTCTGATTCTACCAAATTTTAATATTTTCCAAAGAAAAGATATGAACTGCATTTTTCCATGAGTGAATCGTACAAGTTAGAGATTATTTCCATGAAGCTAAGTTCATTAACTTCACCAATTCTACTCAACGCATCAGTAATGTGATTCAAGCTACCTTTCTTGTATTTAATTATGAAATCAAAGTCCTGCATCAACTCAATCCATCTGGTCTTTCTGCCTTTCAAGTCTAATTGATCACAAATTTATGTACTGAAAAAGTCCCAACCTTGTAAACCACTTAACTCGAGCCTCTGCAATCAACTTCAATCTATCTCTACAATCAACTTCAATCTATCTCTGCCTTTCAGGAAAAGTGGAAAAATTGATGAGACATCTTATTTTGTTTCCTTATTTGGGTTTACTTCTATGCTGGGTTTCCTTGTTTATGTGTTGCAGATCCTCCTACCCCAACCATGAGCTTCATCAACCTCGTACCACCCAGTCTTGTCTGCTCCCATACAAGCACCCAACAAAGCCAACTCCCCACAGACACCTGCAAAGTAAGTTGTGTATCCAGCCTCCTGCATCCTTTCATGCACAAGTCTCATGTTTTTTTGGGTTCTCACCTGAACCTCTTTGGTTCGTGCATATCTCCGGTCTTACAACGACCCGACCTATATGTTTAGTGAATGTGGTGCCTAATCACTCATCGTAAAGCAATACCCGAACATGAGGAACATTTGGTGAAGTTGTACAAATAGAGGTTATTATAACTTTTTGATATTTTTTACCTGATTATAGCAATTGTCTGAACTGGATATAAAGTTGACAAGATTTCAAAACTATTAAAGATTAAATAAAGAGAATAGTGCAATGTCGCATGCAATTTATCTTTCTATGTAAAATATAAGTGTAAAAGCATGACCATATGTTTAATCTTCACCGTTGATCAAAGCCAACTATACGTGTGATAATGAAATCACAAGGCCTTACTTTTTTCTACAACGGGTTCTTGTTGTGTTTTTATTTCATTTTGTAACCCATATATTTCAACCATTGTTACACGTACGTGCATGGGTAGCTTCACTTATTGTAAATAGTAAACTTGTAAAACAACAAGAAAGAGAGGTGACTATTGAAAGAGCATCTTGTTAAAACGGAATAATTTATCACAATGAGCATCCAAGAATGTCAAAAATTACAACCAACCTCTTTGAAATTGTATAAGGATCTATTACATGTGCACTACACTCTAGGGACATTGAGACTGGAAACATCAAATGCATTTTAGTATAAAAAGCAGAGCACTTCCACAATCGTGTGAGCGATGAGCACAAGCTGAGCCATCACAAGAAACCCGCCTTCATTCTGTGTTACAGAACATTCCTAGAAACCATCTGGCTACTGTAGAACAAGACGCAGCATACCTCACCAGCCATGGGCTGGCTCTACAAGGCTAAGAAGGGAGAAGAGTTCAGCTATGCGACCCTCTCCTTCGCGAAGCTACAAAAATAAGCCAATCGCCTTCAGAAGAGCAACATGCACACTAAGATGGGCCAACTGCTCACACTGCTGTTTCCACTCGGCATTAGGCCTGTGCAACATATCGGTTCCCTATGCCAAAGCTGAAGTACCACCCCCTCCTGTGCGCCTGCACCTCAAGAAGTGCAAAACGCTCCAGACACCTAGCCAAAGGACCAACCGACGCCCATCCCCATCGAAGTGGCTAGCTTAGAGCACATTGCCAACCGCAACACCGAGATGGGATGCACCCATTCCATTGCCATGGCATCCCAGTTCAGGCACAAGCTTGTGTTGACCTCCAAGGTCTCCAAAGAAAAAAGCTACATGTCCTACTAGAGCTGCCCTCTACCCATCTGCTTGAGAAACCTCCGCCAGTATCTGTCCCCCCCCCAACATAATCCATGTGGTAGCCTCCAGCGCACCGCGGGTCCCTCCTACCATAAGACCGCCCATCAACATCCCCACGGCCCACAACGATATGTCGCCCAGTGCTTCCAAGGAGAAGATCCATTTGGCACCCACCAAGCAGAAGCCAGACACTCTAGCTCTGCAAGATACTATCACAATCACTTCCAAAAGGAGAATAACGCCCTCCGAGATCAGAAGGTGGATGCCCAACGGGGGCTTACTGTGGCCAAAGAAGCCAAACCCTGAACTACCCCCATTTCACTGGTTTCCTCCACTCCCTCAAAGCCCAAACCCTCAAAGAGAAAACCCAAATTGCCTTCCTCGATGCCCAGCTCAAGTCCCATACCAACCCCTCCCCCGATACCATCCAGATCGACACTGGTATCTTGGCCAACCTCTTCGACAGTCTGCAGGATGAGTTGAGCTGTCTCTGGGACCAGCTCATCGAAGAGCTCTGCCTGATCCTCACCGGCCAATGCAAGCAACTTTCCATCTAGCCAAAACAAGACACCGACTTGGATGACGAAGGCAATGCACAATCCGGAGCGCCGAGTCAAACGCCCGCCCCACTCCACTCTGCCCCTCCAACTGCCCGGACAGTTTTGACCTAGCTCTCGCCACCAAAAGCATCAACCTTCGCTGCCCATGACAACCTCCTCGTCTCGCAAAAGATAGACCATCTAGAACAAGAGCTCACCGATTTAAAGTGTAGAACGCCAAGCTCTTGGGCAAGAAGCCTATCCGGGACCTAACAGAGCCAAACCTGGAGGCACCGGATCAACATGAAGAACTTGCGACTAGCCATGGTGCCCTACCCTGAGGGAACAACATCTAAAGAATATTTGGACATGGCCCTCTTGAAATATCATGCAAAAGCCCTCCAAAAGAACTATGACAAGCTGCATGATCAGTTGGCTGCCCACCATGAAGATGCCCTACAAAGATCAGCACCAGTGACACAAAAATGACAAGGACGAGATGCTCACTCACATCGAGGAACTCAAAGGCAAGGTCACTGAGAAGAGGCTAGTTACTCGACGGTAGAAGAACTAGGGCATGCAGGTAGACATCCATCTCACCATCACCCGCATCGAAGAGGCCAAGAATGTCACCCTCCGCGCCAAACTCGTCTCCGCCCCCCTGAACATAGATCACAAACCTACAGTGCAAAACGATCCAACTCTAGGCCAACCTCACCCAAGCCATCCACTAGGGCTATTACTACCTCTAGATTCTCGCCACCACTGACATCATCATAGCCAACCTATCCAACCCCTGAGCTTGGAGGAGGATGGATGCCTTTCTGCGACAGTAGCATGGCCTCAACCCCCAACCCCTTCCCAACTTTGCCCCCAACCCGAACAACCCTAACCCACCTCCCGGCAATGATGATGATGACATGGAAGGAGTCAAAGACTAAAGCTACCAGACCAGAGGGATCAGGAATGTGTCCAGATCGATGGCAATGGTAGGCACCTCGGCCAGCCTGATGCGCTGGAAGGACGTTGGCCATATTGGCGGCGGTGTTCTGTAGCTCGAAATTGAGGAATTCATCCTTCATCTCCCGCCACTATGGATCCATTCTTCGATATCACCATGACAGATGTGCCTATCATCACTAGGTTCAAGAGTCTAGGGAGCAGCACTAAGGTTGCAGAGGTGGATCCATCTATAGGCTATGATCAAAACTCGCCAAGGCTAAAGGTAGATGCTAAGGATCATCTAACATGGTCCCCATCTTGAAAAGATGTAGGGGAGAAGAGAGCTTGAGCTCTTGCAAGCACACACACACACTCACAAAACCCTAAAAGAGAACACACAAGGTGAGAGGCTGAAAATCTTCTTCTTCTTCTTCACTCAACACTCAACACACCATATACAAAGATAAGAGTACACACTATGAAAAGGTACTCAACTAAATACATACTAGGGTTCTCTATAGTGTGAACCCAACTAAATGAGCTGGCGCTATAACTATGCCAATCTCTAGAATGGCTGTCACACACACAGCTTGTCATCCCACTGGCTGCATATCACCCATGATCTCAGCAACCATGCCAGTGGTGTAAGTGTGGGGTCTATCCCCCAAGTGGGTCATCAGTGTCCACCGCCTCACTAGATGAGCTCGATATCTCAACACTCCCCCTCGAGCTCAACTCCATCTCATGTACACCAAGCGAAGCCCTGAATCTGCGGAGCTTCTCTGTACCCAATGCTTTGGTGAAGATGTCAGCGCGACCTGATCCTGTGTGCTGACATAAACAAGGTCAACATCTCCTGCCAAAACCTTCTCTCTGACAAAATGGTAGTGGACCTCTATATGCTTCGTGTGAGCATGAAAAACTGGGTTCCTGGCCAACTGTATACTGCCTGTCTCCGAATACCATTCTTCTTCAAAAATTCAGAGAACTCATTAGAGAAGTGCTCTCCCCCTCCATCTGACCTTAGGCACTTTACATATTTTCCTGTTTGCTTTTCAACCATAACTCTGAAATTCTGAAAATAAGTGAACACCTCACCCTTCTCCTTCATGAAGTATACCCACACTTTCCTTGTGTGATCATCAATAAATGTCACATAATACCTACAGCCTCCCATAGACGTGGTCTTCGTAGGACCCCATACATCTGAATGCATAACATCTAGTGCATTTCTGCTCACATTTCTGTTACGTGGAAATACATGCTTTGTTTGCTTTCCAAATTGGCATGCTTCACATATTTTCTGCATACCTTCAACTTTAAACTTTGGCAGCCCTGTCACAATTCCTTTAGTCTACATAGACTTCATTCTCTGCACATTCACATGTCCAATTCTTTTATGCCAAATGTCTGTGTCTGCAACAATTGCTGAACCATTTGCAAACATCGCAGCACTCACTTCAGGCATGTTTACATTCAATGTAAACATTCTACCCACTCTGTTACCTTTTGCAACCAACCTGCACTTGTCTTTAAAGTCTTCAACATAACAACCATCAGGGTTAAACCGAACCTGCAAACCCTACTCAATCATCTGACCAACTGAAACCAGATTCTTTGTTATGTTAGGAACATGAAGTACATCTGCAAGGTACTTCACTTTGCCATCCTGCATAGACAATGGCACATCTCCAACATGGTTCCACCTTATCATCATCATCTACTAAAATGCCAATAGATGCAAGGGATTCCACAATACCCTTGATCTTCAATGCATAGTCATTCACAGACATACTCTTTTTCTCCACAGTATGAAGTTCATTCTTCAACTGTATCTTTCGTGCCTTAGTATTTGTTTCATAGAGTTTTTACCAAGGTGTCCCACGCCTCCTTGTTGGGGGACTTGGCATCCTGTATGTGCCCAATCATGGTGTCCTGTATACTGATAGAGAGCTAATACATAACTTTTCTGGCTCCTTGGTTCCAATCCTTGAACTCTTTCACATCTGCAGAGCAGTCAGATTGATCCCCGGTATCTCCGGTGCCTCTTCATGCTCACCTTCTATGTAGTCCCAGTAACCCTTTCCCATCAGAAAATTTATCAACCTGAACCTCCAAGCATGGAAGTTGTTCTTATCAAGCTTCTCAGCCAACAATCTGATTTATGCCATCATTTGACATCTTTCTAGACACACAAATTTACCAGAAATAGTAATCTGGTTTGTCCTACACAAACTGCTATATTTTCTGCAGAGCGGTACTGTACTGCACTCAAATGTCACAACCAGTGACCTCAATGTGCATACATACACCCAATGGCAACTGTTGACCTCCTTGCAGCACATACAATGTCTGTACAACCAATCTGTGTTCCTCCAGTGCTTAAAACAGAGTTCTACAGAGAATCGATGACTTACCCGCAGTGCTCGAAATCGCCTGCTTTCTGAAAAATTGAGGTCGTAATGCGCCCGAAACGCGTTTTTGGCTCAAAAAATTCTATCTAATAGGACTTTATAGTTGCCCTATAGCTTTACTCCCGCGAAGAAAGCTCCTCAATCAGAGATCGTTTGCCGGTGCCTCCCGTAGAGCTCCCGACAAGGATGTAGTCGCCAACACAAATAGGGAAGAGTAGATGAAGCTCTTACCCTCGTACCGCTTCCTGTGCTTCTCTTGCTTACAGCAAAGCTCTTAGCATGAACCAGGCTCTGATTCCATGAAAAGATGCAGGGGAGAAGAGAGCTTGAGCTCTTGCAAGCACACACACACTCACAAAACCCTAAAAGAGAATACACAAGGTGAGAGGCTGAAAATCTTCTTCTTCTTCACTCAACACTCAACACACCATATACAAAGATAAGAGTGCACACTATGAAAAGGTACTCAACCAAATACATACTAGGGTTCTCTATAGTGTGAACCCAACTAAATGAGTTGGCGCTATAACTATGCTAGTCTCTAGAATGGCTGTCACACAGCCTTTCATCCCACTGGCCGCATATCACCCATGATCTCACCAACCATGCCAGTGGTGTATGTGTGGGATCTACCCCCCAGGCGGGTCATCAATGTCCACCGCCTCACTAGATAAGCTCGATATCTCCACACATCTTTGGGTAATTGACTCCACTAACATGCTAAGGAGCATGTTACATCAAGAAGACTCGAAGATTCAGGGTTTGAGTCATCGGGTCAGATTGGGAATCCGACCCACCGGGCGTGCCAGGTGTTGGCCGCGGGCTAGAAAGCTGCCCGAATAACCACCCAGCCCCATCGAGCCGAAGCGACGCCATCAAATGTCAAAGCCACCGCACTTTAACACCAGTTAATAGGTCATTACTTCTGTAAATCAGTCGTGCTCAGAGCACGAGGGCATCTCTATACTACCATATGACTGCGAGTTAAGTAGTATGAAAGGATGTAATCAGAACTCTATAAAGGTTGTTGTTACTATATTATCTCTTTGGAATAAAGAAGATCATTATGTATCATCTCTGTGTACATTCATCGTTTCTATTTATCTTTTTTGTATATTTCATCTTGTCTAGTATTATTGTCGGTGAAATCTGTTAAGTCTTTGGTATTTTCATGCAACAATCGGGATTATCTGCACAAGTCGATCTATCTTTGGCATTCGGTTCTGTTGCGCAGTCGCCGGTAGCCAATAGGCTATGTCTGTGTCGTTTGTGCTTGATCCGTATCAGACTGGTGTAAGCTGCATGCATAACTAGAGACACTCACTAGGTTGCTCGGGACGACACGGCAGTCAGTCCCTGACAACAGGCACAATCCCCCTTTATGCCAATTGAGTCCAGTCTAATCTACTTGCTCTCTTGCTTATCTATGGTGGTGAGAGAGAGAGAGAGAGAGAGAGAGAGAGAGAGAGAGAGAGGGGTTGAGAGAAGAGAAAGCTATATTCTTAGTACATGTTCCTTTCATGCTTGTATTCTTGAGTGTGAGAGTAGAGAGGAATGAATGTACTTGTATATGAAGAATGGCAACCTCATGTGACAACTTGAGGAGGAGGCAAGATAGTGGTGCTAGCTACCATTAGCAAAGCTTGGAGTCTACCGAGATACGAGCTTGAATATAGTAAGTTCCCCACGACAAGTTAAGGTGACCATTATCCATTACATTAGGAGAGGAATGGTGTAACATAAGTAGCATACAGTTGGCCAGTAACCTAGTATACCATGCTAGAACGAAGCACATTAAGGTGGTGCATTATCACTTTATCAGGGAGAAGGTTGGCAAGTGATGTAGATCTGGTATATGTCAACATAGAGGATCAGGTGGCTGACATCTTCATGAAGGCATTGGGCATAGAGAAGCTCCACATGTTTAGGAGCTTATTGTTGGGAGTGTAATGTGTGGAGTTGAGCTGGAGGGGGAGTGTTGTGATATCGAGCTCAACTAGTGGTGTGACCCGCCTGGGTGTGAGAGAATTCTCACTTGTGCCATTAGCATGGTTGGTGAGATTATGGTTGATATGATGCCTATGGATGACAGGCTATGTGATAGACACTTTGAAGTACTAGAGTTATGGCATAGTTATAGCACTAGTTGGGTTCACACTATGGACCGCCAACCATTGTATGTTATAGTAAGAGAGTACTTTCCCTTATAGTATATGTACTCTTATCTCTTTATGTTATTGGTTGTAGAGAAGAGAAGTAGATAGAAGAAAATTCAACCATCCATCTCTCTCTTGTGTCTTTTTCTCTCTCTCTTGTGTGTGTGTGTGTGTGTGTGCATGTGCGCACACGTGCACGCGCTTGTTTACAAGGAACTCAAGCTCTCTCTCTCCCCTGAATTTTCTTTACTCCTGCCATATCTTCAACGTCTCTCTCTCCTAGCATCTCTCACAGAGCAGTCATTCGATTTGCAAGCATAGGAGTGTATCTCCTAGCATACCACACCCGGTAGCTCTATACCCAATGGCTTAAGATAGAGTGTATGAGGAGCTTGGTTGCTTCTCCTTGATGTGTGTGTGTGTGTGTGTGTGTGTGTGTGTGTGTGTGTGTGAGAGAGAGAGAGAGAGAGAGAGAGAGAGAGAGAGAACATGAAAGCCTTCATGCCTATAGGCTTCCCTCCCCCCCTCAAAAAATACACACATAGTGCCAAAGAGGGCATGTCCTGTCTCAAAAATTAACCTTGCATGGTTACTAGTGTTGTTGCCAAACTAAATGAAATTTTTTGGCAAACAAGGGCTGCATTGGTTGAAGAGGGAGAGCACATGCACATAGCAAACAAAGAGTAGCTTGCATCATAACGTCCTCTGAGAGCTAATGGAAACACAAGATCCATGTTGAGTGATGACCATGGAAAAGAAAAAATTGTGTAAAACTAGTTACTTAAGAAAAAGTATCCATGTGATGCTTCGTGGTGATAATGTGTGATCATATGGTGATACCATCCTCCTATAAAGAATAGGCTCACCCATAACATCTCCTCTCTGTGAGATATATATATATATAGTAGTTGCATAAGTAAAGTACCCATGTGATGCTACATGGTGATAATGTGTAATCATATAATGATACCATAGTCTTACAAAGAATAGACTCACCCATAACATCTCCTCTATGTGAAATATATATATATATATATATAAGAATGGTTAACTATGTAAGGAAACATCTAGTGGTTAGCTATAATGTCTACCCCGCTATACTATAAGAATGGTTAGCTATGCAAGGAGACTTCTAGTGGTTAACTATAAGTTCTTCCCCACTTACATATTGATCACCATTTTCTTTAATATTATAAAGAGCGTAAATTAGCTCAAAGGATTAATAAATTGTAATGGCTACACATATGAGAGATTGTTAATCTTATAAGCTAGAGTGTAATCTTAGCAAAGAAAAACCAACAAATTAAGAGAGATTGTTAATCTTATAAGCTAGAGTGTAATCTTAGCAAAGAAAAACCAACAAATTAAGATACTAAGAAAGGTAAAGGAAAACCTTTTAATCCCTACATTGAAGTAATTTAATAAACCAAACACATCTTCATCATTCTTACAAAGCATTCTTCAATGTCACCTAATTGCACTATGAATTCTTGTGATTAAGGCACATGACATACGTTGACATAATTTCCACTTGGTAACTACAGATCCATGAACTCCTTCAATGACATGCTAGTGATGGACTTCTTTTTTTCACCATTGCCTGTTTTCCTCCATATATTCCTCATAAATTAGAAAATATTTCATGTTTCCCTACCATGTTTGAGATTTTTTAATGCAATTGTGTCTTAATTGTAGGTCTTGAATTGATGTTTGGTGGGTTGCCAATGAAGACTGCAAGGCAGTGGGGGGAAGGTTAAATAAGAGATTATAAGCTTTTAGGGGTTACTTTTGGTTATTTAGCTCTCAGAAGTTTAAAGATTTAGATATTGCTTTGTATTTATACTTTTTGAAAAAAAAAAGTTAGCAACATCTTTTAAGAGCCTTTGTCATTCATTGGGTCAATCAATAATGGCTTGAAGAAGTCAAGATAAGTCAAAATTTGACTTAATGTTTTGTGTGAATTGTTTGGTCTAGTCGAGCTAAGGGTGGTTAAAAGGTTAGGGTTAATATATGTCAACTTAAGAACTAACACCTCTTAATTATTATTTTTATAAATCCCCAAAATAAGCATTTCATTAAGTAATAGGAGCCAAGCAAGAAACATCTATATCTACATAAGTTACATATAACTATTAAAAAGTAAGTGATAAAGGGTACTTGGAAATGAGGGGGAGTACGCACCTTAGAAATAGAAGTGTTGCTAAGGTTATGAGAAACCACACAACTAAACATTAGAAGCAATGTGAAGGTGTTCATTAGGCATGGTAGATTCCTAGGAAGACTGGCCTTGGCTCGAAAAACAAAAACAAAAATTCTTAGGAAGAAGGCGCCTACTTCAAGTGGGCATGTGATGTGCACAAAAGTCTTCAATCTTTATTGAATAAGCCTCGAATCAAAGAGAGGTGGTCCTAGACTCAATGATAGGGATTCATCACTCAAGGGGGGTGAAAGAAAATGAAGAGTACTTGGAAATGAGGGGGAGTATACACCTTAGCGGCGATAGCAGTGTTGCTAAGGTTATGAGAAATCGCACTAGTAAATGTTAGGAAGCAATGTAAACCTAAGAAGGTGTTCACAAGACATAGCAAATTCCTAGGAAGAGAGTGCCTACTTTCAAGTACAAAAGTCTTTAATCAACACATTGGATGAGCCTCAAATCAAGGGGAGGTGGACCTAGAATAAAGGGAGGGATGATTAAGGTATGTTTAGGTGAGGATTAAGTTAAGCCATGGGCTAATGATGATGTATCTGAGCCTACTATTAAAGCCTCCCCATCATCTAATGGAAAGTGTGTGTGTGTCGAATCAACTCTCTAGCATTATCATTATCTTGTCACAATCGATTTACACTAAGGATGCAACACGCATCCATTACAAAGATTCTAAACTATTGAGGAGGAGAGAGAAAGAGAGATGTCCTCCTTGCAAATGACCCCTCCCACAAGAGAGAGACAGAGAGAGACAAAAATGTTACAATGAAAATAGGGCTTGTTGATAAAACCATTTTTTAAACTGGTCAAAATAAGGACATGAATTTGCATATTTAGCCAGTTTTTAACTGAAAACTAGTAAATTTGAATCATTTTTCGTAAGGGCTTGATATATTTCTACCTGGTTTTTCGATATTTTAGCAGGTAAAAATACATTGAAATGACGAGTCGAAACCGCTTAACATCGACTTAGAGGGTTATTTCTACCCAATCGACGGGGAGACTTAAACTCAGGTGGGTAAATGTCATCCCAAGGGCAATTGGTTCGTGCATGAGGCTAGGCAATGAGGCATTGATATGCATGCCTTCAAGTCAAGAAGAGCTTCAAAAGTAATGATGTTGTAAGGTGCTCTTGTAGTCTTGTGATTAATTGTTTTTTTTTTAAGCCTTGAGGGACATATACTGAAGGGATGGCCCACAAATAGATGTGGAGTGAAAAAGGTCATGGGTGTTCAAAGTTCGAATTTCAAATTTGGAAGAGTTGCCTTTATGGTTAAAGGCTGCTCTACGACGAAATGTTCAAAATTCAAAAAGAGAAACTTGGAAGCTTTTGTAAGGCCGTTTTAAAAGCGTAGCATTTTAAAAGTGTAGCAAAACATCATATGTATTTGCCCCCCGCTCTCTACACACGAGGCAATTCTTGTAAGCGCGCTGTCTCACACACGTGCCCCTCTCTCTCTCTCTCTCTCTCTCGCTCTCTCTCACACACACACACACACAATTCCTCCCCTCCCTTTCTCTCTCTCTCTTTCTCTCTCTCAATAGAGCATTTGATGAATTGTGATCTTCTGACAGAGAGGTGATAAAGCCCTCCCTCCCTCCCCCCCAAAAAACACACACACACACACACACAATCTGCAATCTTTTCTTGTGAGAGATCGAGCAATTCTTTGATCTTTGGAGTAAGAAGCAGCAGCAGAAGAAGAGCGTGGTGAGTATGGAGAACTACGAGAAGCTGGAGAAGGTGGGGGAGGGCACGTACGGCAAGGTATACAGGGCGCGCGAAAGGAAGAGCGGGCGCATGGTGGCCTTAAAAAAGACACGCTTGGAGATGGAGGACGAAGGCGTCCCTTCCACCACCCTCCGCGAGATCTCCCTTCTCCACACGCTCTCCCAGTCCATCTACATCGTCAAGTAAACCCCCAAAAATTAAACCACACCGTTAATCTTTCTTTAATCCACCATCTTTGCCCAGCTTATGAGATGACCACGTAGATTGCATTCTTCTGTTTCCATGCAGGCTTCTCTGCGTTGAGCAGGTACACAGAAAGGGCAAACCTGTTCTATACTTGGTCTTTGAATACATGGACACTGACTTGAAGAAGTTCATCGATCTCGGGCGCGGCCATGGCCACGCACGCTTGCCTTTGCCGTCTAAGCTCATCAAGGTCTGTTGTCTTCCTTAGCCATAGCTCCCTTATGCATAAGAGCTGTGTCTTTAGTTCAACCTGGCTGATATAAACCAGCTTATCAAAAACACAGAGCACACCCTCTACAGGTCTTTCAATCAACCCTCTACAACCTAAATGTGGTTCAATCTATGCCATGTAAATGGCTCAATCTCACCTTATTTTCTGCCCTTTTTTTAAATGTAAACAGAGCTTCATGTACCAGCTGTGCAAAGGAGTAGCCCATTGCCATAGCCATGGAGTTATGCACAGGTATGTGTCAGGTTGATAGAATTTTTTTTAGCACTCTAAACCCTTTGATGTATGTGTACGACACACACGCACCATTTTAAAGATACACTTGATGATTGGGAGCAGAGACTTGAAGCCACAAAACCTTCTAGTAGACAAAGAAAGGGGACTTCTAAAGATTGCAGATTTCGGCCTCGGACGAGCATATACTGTTCCTCTGAAGAGCTACACTCATGAGGTCAAGATCTTGACTGAATTTTATAAGAAAATATCATCTCAGAGAGTTGAATTCTCATTGCAAAATAAACAACATTGGGACCCTACCATTGCTACTGCAGATAGTAACTCTATGGTATAGGGCCCCTGAAGTGTTGCTTGGAGCTACCCATTACTCAACCCCTGTGGACATTTGGTCTGTTGGGTGCATTTTTGGTATGTGTTTTGTGTTTGGCTTCAAAGGGTTGACTCCATTTCCTCATGTTGGAAGGATGAATGCGTCTCATAACCTTTGGTTATTGTAATATGGTTGGCAAATTTTCATACTTTACATGGTTTTGCAGCTGAACTATCTCGCCGACAACCTCTTTTCCCTGGTGACTCAGAGTTGCAGCAGCTTCTTTATATATTCAAGTAAAAAGCTTAACACAATTAGGCTCCAATGGCTCCCCCCAATGAGAGCATTTGTTGTATGATCTTGTTTGCTTCAAGATTGTCCAATCTGCTTCTGTAAAAGATATAATTAGGGGAGTGCCCTTGCTACTTGATTAATCTCATTGCTATTAAGCATCTGATAGCTATGATGTTTGTGAAGGTTGTTGGGCACCCCAAATGAGGAAGTGTGGCCAGGTGTGAACAAGTTGAGGGATTGGCATGATTACCCACAATGGGAAGGCACAGACATCTGCAGGGCTGTGCCCAACTTGGATGAGCATGGGGTAGATTTACTATCGGTGAGTGTTACTAATCCGGTTTTTAGATCCCTTCCTCTCCCCTCCTCTGTTCGCATGTCATGGTGGTCACCCTAAGGTTTTGCAAAACTATGGATACAGAGGATGCTGCAGTATGATCCCGCGAGAAGGATATCTGCAAAGGCTGCAATGCAGCATGCTTTCTTTGATGAACTTGACAAGTCACAGTTTTAGGTGTATGTATTGTAAAAATTATGTAACTTGTCTTCTGCCCTATAGTGCCCTTACCCCTCCCTTTGGAGGTAGTGGTGGGTTCGAATCTACCCAAGTGGCATTTAATTTCAGTACTAACTCTCGCAATACAAAGAGTATGCATTCGGTAAGTGCAATGCATGTTACACTTCAAGAATAAATAAGTCTCTAAAGATATGTTTTTACTGATGTATAGAGGATAGTACTACTTTTATGCAAAGCGTTGTCTCCAAAAAAAAAATCCCTGTATTGTTGAAATTGTAAGATAATGCAGGTTGTTGTGGACTAGCCCTTGCATGAGAAGAAGCCATATATTAGTAAAGTATTGAAGTCATAAAACTTTTTTCAACATAAAACAAGGTTATGTGCCTCTTGTGATGTGGTAAAAAAAAAGACTAGATAGCAGAGAGGTGCACAATTCTCTTCAAATTTTATATTCATAGGAGAATGTGTCCCAACGCCCTTCCCTATAAGAGAAAGCAATTTTAATGTTGAAAGTGCAAAGAGAGAATCGTTTGTACGTTTGTACACATAAGACAAGCAATGAACTTAAATTGTTGTATGGATGCATAGACTTCAGGCTTGGTTTTTGATGGGCACCTTGCTCTTCAAAATTGATGGGCTTGGTGAAATGTAGCAAGTTTTTTGGTATTTTATCATAATTTTTTATGAGCATTTAAAAGTTTTGCAAGTATTTTACTACCAAAATGCTCAAAAATGGGCATGATGCCCATCAAAAAGCATTTGTGGAGACACTTGTTCTTCAAAACTTTGATGTCCAAGTAGTTTATGATGTCTTTTCTTACAACCTCAAAATTCATAATACAAAGCTTTTAAATAAAAAACATTTTAGAAGAAAATTTTTAGAATGCTAAAAGAGAAGTCTAAAAACAAGAATAGGTTTTGAAAAGCAATGGCTTGCATAGTACCATGGAGTTTTGCAGTCATACTTGACCTTTGAGGAAAGTAATCACATGGAGCAAGACTTACCAAAATTTGTTGTTCAAATCTTGGGACACATTCTCCTACTTGCTAACCCAACACATCCCAATTTCTATGTTATTAAAGATGGAGAGTAGACTTGAAATCCTAGCAATAGGAGCTTTTGAAAGTTGCCTTAGGTGAAGCAATCACTTGAGGAGTTGCCTTCTTTGACCAGTGAGTTGTGAGCGGTTGTTCAAGAAGAGGTCTCATTTTCCCATGATTGATTTGGGCTTCCATTATCACAAACCAAACCTGAGTGTGTGCACACACACAAGCGAGTAGCCATCCAACCCACTCTCAAAGGCACGCAAAGCAGAAAATTCAAGCACAATCATAAGGTGTGAGAGAGGGTGAGAGAAAGAGCGAGAAAGGTCTCTATTTGGCTCTATGCAAAATATTTGTCATGGAAAAGGAAGAGCTAGATCCCAAGTAGGGAGAATTGTGAAATAGGGCAGTGCTTTTTCAAAGGTCAAAAATGTAGGAAAGGAGCAAGAAAAGGCTTTCTACATGGTGCTTTTGAGGGGGGAGAGACAGAATCAACTCTTGCAACCGCATTGCTACCACAAATAGAGTTTTCCTTTCAAAGAATGATGGTACTAACCACTTCGTTGGTTAACATGGTTAAGTTTGTCTATCATATCGAAAGTGCTTCACCATCTTAACGGAAGCCCATTCTTTATAAGACGGTGCTAGATACTATGCAACAGCCTTACCCTTAGCTTAATGCCAAAATAGGAAAGTTACAAACTTCATGTAGATACTTGTTTAAGGTTAGAACTAGCGGCCATGAGCCTTTTTTAAGTTTGTTCTAGCCTAGTGTGAAAACTAGCCATTTGTATTTAGGTCATTTTTGACATTTGGCAATACACATCCATTCCCTTGTAATAGAATACTTGTGAGATCTCTCTCTTTTCTACTCTTATACTCGCTTTTGTTTGATTGGATACTTGTATAGTTTGATGGTTGTTCTTGCTTGGATAGGATTGAGTGTAGCTCTCTCTCGTGCTTTTCCTCTACCCACCTCTTGTGAGTGAGAACCATCGTGTCAGCCATCTTCTTCTCACTTCCATCAAGGTGATTGAAGCTTTACCTTCACTCCCATAGCCATCATGGTAAAAAAAATAAGACACCAGTAAAATAGTATTAGTATAGGTGGGTTGGCAAATGTTTTTATATATGAACCTAATATTTTAGAAAAACTTGGATGAATCTTTGAAATTTCTATCTTATATTGTATATTATATAGTATATTTGGGCGATTTTGTATCCAGAACTCACAAAAAACTTTTTTTTTAAGAGCGATTTTCTCTTTTTTTTTTGGTAAAATAGCCCAATAATTTCAAGGACCCATCCTTGAGCTAAAAATAGCCCCTAATTTTTTCCCTAATAGCCATGGAAGCTCTCTAATTTAGAAGACAATAGGGTAGGAAACCCATATAGAAAGTTTCTTTTTTTTGTAACTCTACGGTAAAGCAACAAATGACACTCGTTTCGACATAGACGAAGGTAAGCTCTTGCCTTGAATATATTTGGCATCGTCCCATGGGGACTAGTTTAGGGCTTAGCTTCTCTTTCGATTCGTTTGTGGCAATTTGGTTTACCCAATATTGCTCAATATCAAATAGGGGGTCACATCTCGAAGGATAATAGGTTTTGGAGTTTTGGTTGCTTTTTATTTTGGCTTTGTTGTGGATTAGATTGACACTCTTTTTTTTGCAAGATTGGAAGGAAAAACCATGATTTCATTGGTGATATGCATTAGATTTGAGCCTAAGTGGCCTAGATTTGATTATATAGAGACAAGAGGTGGCCTAGCTAGTGTGATTAGAAGTGCTTATCACTTTGACATCTTAAGCTTTAAGCTCGAATTGAGTGGATTGTTATTTACTTTGATTTTGTTCATGCACTATTAGATTTGATAACATTAGGAAATCAATAAAAACAATCAATCACTTGAATAAAGTTCAAGAAACATTGAGGAAAAAAAAGATTCAAACACCTCTTAGGTTGGGGACGCGATTCCATGGTCCCAAAAAAAATAGATTTTAGTGTGATTTTAGTGTGAGCCCAATAGGACGCATGGGCCCACAGAGACCTGCAGATAGGGATGTAACATGAGTCGAACTGAATGTAACGTGAGTCAAACTGAATGTAACGTGAGTGTGATGTGAGCCTAGCTCACATCACCAGAGCAACATAAGCTTAGCAAACATGACGTGAGGCTAGTGGTAGCCACACCTAATAGATGATGTAAAACCATCTTGAAGACTTATAAGGTCATACCTATCCATGTCTTTTAAAAAAATCCTATCATAGAATATGTACCATGTGATATAAAACCATCTTGAAGACTTGTAAGGTCATACCTACCCTAGTCTTTTTTTTTTAATCATATCACAAAATATGTACCAACATCAATTTTAAGAAAAATTCTTGTCCTTTTCAATTATTGGAGTATTAAGGTCAATTATTACTCTGCTCACCAATCTTACCATAGGTACGAGGCCCCACTCACCACCTGGCTCACCAGGCCCCACTTCTTCTAAACACACATGAGTCCATTTTATGTAAAAAATGCATAAGCCACCATGCGTGAGCCCTGAGCTACCACTAGATGTGAGTCCACTAGATGTGATGTGAGGAGTCAAGCTCACCAAAACTAGGTGAGCCTACACCAGAAAACTATGTGAGATGTGATGTGAGTCAAGCTCATCAAAATTGTGTGAGCCTACACCACCAAATATTTGTGAGTCTACACCACCAAATATGTGTGAGTCTAGTGATCCAAAACTGTGTAAATCTAGTATGCCACATTTTTACATAATGATGTGAGTTAGTAGGCGGGATGTGAAACTACCTAGACGTGTCATGAACTACCAAAGGTGTGAGCCCACTAGATGTGACATGAAACCAACCAAAAAAAAGAGGAAAAGTCAAAGGGAAAAAAAGCTTCTTTTTTTTGCAACCATTAGGCGAAATATGGACTCTCATTTTTGCCTCATGCCACATCATCACCAATTTGGGGACTTTCTTAATATGCAAAATTGCCCATCATGCTATGTATCATTGGAAAGCTATCGAAGAGTGGACTCCAAATTTCTAAACTCTGCTCACTTCTGAGTTGCTTTGCAAAAATTTCACCATGAGCCCATTTTTCTAGAGAGAGGAGGTGTGGAAATCCTTAAGGGGCAAAAATGAGAGTCCATATTTCGCCTAATATTTGGCAATACACACATGTTTGGACCCATTCATACCTACTTCAAGAAGAATTAGAGATTGATTTTGTCATGAGATCTTTAAATATTTAATGAGACGAATAATCCAAAACTCAAATAATACAAAGAATATGACCATTCAATTGAATACAAATCGACTAAAATATGCATAAAACAAATTCACAACAAAAGATAGAGTAGAAGGTACCACACATGCTGGGTGCAATCTCCCACTTCCACGACTTGAGTATTTTAAGAATTATATTCAATAAATAGCCCAAGGAGCTATTAATATTTGTGCATACAAATTTGACCTTTGCTTTTATACTTTTTACAAAAATAGCTCAAGCACTAGAGCTTGTTCACACACTAAGTGTAAATAATCAAAATTCTTCTAGCATATGTGTCAGGAATATAGCAACGCCACAAGCGTGCATAAATAATTTGTACAAACATTTGGCATGAGGCCAATAAAAATAACTCATAACCTTGTGCACATTCGCACATGTAATAACCTCGTACACATTCGTACATTCCATTAAGCTTATTTCTATACACATTGAATCAAGCATATTTTTCTACGATTACTATGCATCAAAAATATGAAAAAATATATCTTGGTAATAGTCCTTTCATTTGAGGAAACAATTGTCCTCAGTTGTGTAGAAGAAAATTCTACAACAATAACATCATGCTCGTAGCTATCGATGTCATAACCTGCAAGGTAAACTCAGAGGTTCGAGCATGGCTCAAAGGGTTGATCATTCATGGCCCAGAGGTTCATTAACCGAGCATGGTTCAGAGGCACCAAGGCATGGCTCAGAGGCTCGGGTGAACATGAACTGCAATAATAAAACTCGTGCGATACCTACATTGGTGATTCCTCGCACTCATCATCAAATCACAAATAATATACACAAAATAACCTTGCAACATGAAAGGCTATAGATGGTATAAAATTCTAATACATGATTAGAAAAATGATCTATATCTTCATGCCACCGTTCAATCCACCATCCATACGACACCTCAATAGGTACCCTCATATAGTGTGACACCTCAATTGGTACCCTCGCACATCTCATGCCATACAATACCTCAATCGGTACCCTTGTATGGTGCATACCTATACTCATAGACGTAATCCACGTTAGTTAAACAATTAATTAAACACATCAATTAATCCCAATGTCATCATGAGATATAGGAAATCATAAAATCAAATTACACATACCAATGGGCACGGCACACACGGACGTCCCTGATATAAAATAAGAATATAATCCCTAATAAACAAGAGTATTTCTCGTATCATTCCCTCTTATTGGGGTTGCAACTATCCTCAGTTATGTAAATCCATCAGAGGATGGCTTCATGATTGGTGTGGAACACTTGATCAACACATAATGCAAATATGCAGTGAACCAATCAAATGAACATATGTGAAACGAGTCTAAGTGTCCCATACCACAAAGGCGCATTCCACATCATACACAGATAAGATGGTAAAAGATAGAAGACATAAATATGTCTGTAGTAAGTACATGAAATGAATCTAATGTCCCATACCATTAGATTAATTACAGATATCACTCCTTCAGAATAGAAGTTTGAGACGAAGTGGCCAGTTCCCTCTGAAACTTAAATTCCGACATAAATTTCCTTTATCTTTTCTTGAGTTTTAGAAATTTGAAGTAATCTTAATGTTTAATCTATGGTTTACTAATTAGGTTTTTAAGTTGTCAAAAAATTGTAGAAATGCTTTAAAAAAATGCAAAAACAAATGTGAAAAGTTTACAAAAATAAGTGAATACATCCCCATCGTTTGTAGTGTGGTTAAAATTATCTGTCAAAAAAAAATTTAACACTCCAAAGAGATGTGAATCATTATGTTTTCTATGGATAGGTAATATAAAGTTGTTAAACATAATTCAAGAGAAATATAACATCATAGAATAAAAGATAAATTGATTATGGATATAAAGATAGTAGATACTAACCTTGAGTTGGAAAGTTGTTTGAAAGAGTGTGAGATTTTAAATAAACAATAGATAGAATTGACTTTTCAATACATCCAAAGTTAAAGCACAAATATAAATATGAACATAATGAATGTCTAGCACAGCAATTATAACAACTTTTTTGATAAAATGAAAACATGTGTTTTATCTATTTCACTGTAACTCTCTTTTAAAGAATCAAAATAAAAAGTTTAAGTCATAAGAGAGTTTATGTTAAGACATTACTGGGTATAGGTCATATGTGATCTCTTAAGGTCATAAAATATCTCCAAATTTAAATAGGATTTAAGTGTATAGCCTTTCAATGAAAGAGTTGTGATCGTGCACTTGTGTTAGTGGAGTTCCATGCGAACTAACATGTACACAAAGAGGACATGATAAAATTTCTAACATGTCTTCTAGAGTCTATAATCCAAACTAAGTCAAACAAAATAAACTTGTACATGTGATTCTTTCTAGCAATGGACAAAATCTATGGCTTGAGTCTTGTATAAGTACCTTGATAAGGTACATAAGGCATGGGTCCCTCAAACTTGAAGAGCTCATCATAATTTATTTATTTGTTTTTATAAACATACAAATCTAAAAAGAATTCTTGAATAGGTTTGCCCTTAAGGTCACATGATAGAAGTTTTTGCTTGTTGTTTCTCTGATCTCTTGGTTTATAGAAGGTCTTGATTCATGCTGTTGCAAAGGAAATAAAGGTATAACTATACATAAGCGTTCAAAACCCTTGCATAAAATTTATGCTCAAGGTTTTAAGCCACTTAAAGTTTTACTACTACATAAGCTTTATATTTGAACAAGATTAAAAGCTTTTTAGATTTATAACTCTAGAAGAATAGATTTAATAGCTAGATATAGCCATATGATTAGCTCTTAGCTAATATAGCTTTCTTTGGTCAAAATGAAAACACCAAGAGTAGTCAAAAATAAAGAAGAGATAAAGCCCGGAGACGGCCAGTTGTAAAGCTTTAATCGGACCTTAATCTAAATCTTTTGAAAGCTTTATAACTTAGCTAAAGAGGGTTTATAATATTTTTGATATAAGGCTTTTATACCAAAATTTTAAATGTTTTAAAGCTAAAGTGTCCAGGCGTTTGAAACAAAGACTTTTTTTTGTCTGCCCCCCTTGACTGGTTGTATCCTGGTTGGTTGATCCTGGTTATAGATTCACCCCTGTCTGGTACTATGGTTTCTCCCTGGATGCTCTCCATGCTCCAGCTGATGTAATTTTTGTTCTATTCTAATTCAATTCACCGCGCTTATGGAAAAAAAAAGACTTTTTTTAAAATTTAAAAGAAAATCTTTAATCAAAGCTTTATTACAAAGCTTGGTTTTGTTTTTTTTTTCTTCTTCGTCTTCTTTTTAATAATAGTAGAGAAGGTAAAGATTTATACCAAAGTTATTTAAAGAATCTTCTCAACAACGAATGGATAATAGCCAGGACAGTCAGCAGCAATGGCAACGTAAGAAATAAAAATTAGAAATTGGCAGCCCATAATCGCCGCCACCAGCGCATAAGGGGGAGGGGGTTTTGTAACTATTATATCAAAGCTTTTATTTAAAAATCTTTAATCAAAGATTATAATAGGGCTTTGTAAAAACAAATGGGGATAAGGGTTTTCGACTATGGTGAATCCATCCATATGGTTGGATTTGAGAAAGAATGAACATAGAATAAAACCACTTTAAATTCTTGAAGCTTGGCTTTCTACTTGTGTAGGGTGGTTTCAAGAAGAAGGTGATGATTTACTCCCATCCCTTGATCAAAAACTTCATCCAAGCGTCCACAAATTTCCCAACATGAACCTTCCAATTTTTGTCCAAACGTCCTTGAGCTTATCAGTACTCTGCCCTTTGGATTTTAAAGAGTTTTCCTGTATTCTTCAAGTCAAAGTATCCCCTACTCTAATACCATTGTCACGGGATCTTTAAATACTTGATGAAGAATAATGCAAAAATCAAATAATCCAAAGAATATGACCATTTAATTGAATACAAATCGACTAAAATATGCATAAAATAAATTTTCAACAAAAGATAGAGTAGAAGGTACCATACAAGAGACCAATGGTGGGTGCAATATGCCCCCTCAACAAGCGTGTAGCTCCCACTTTCACGACTTAACTATTTTGAGAATTGTATTCAATAAATAGCCCAAGGAGTTATTAATAGTTGTGCATACAAATTTGGGCTTTTCTTTTACACTTTTTATAAAAATATATCAAGCACTAGAGCTTGTTCACACACTAAGTGTAAATAATCAAAACTCTTCTAGCATATGTGCTAGGAATATAGCAACGCCATGCACAAGTGTGCATAAATAATTTATACAAACATTTGGCATGAGGCCAATAAAAATAACTCATAACCTTGTGCACATTCGCACATATAATAACCTCGTGCACATTCGTACATCTCATTAAGCTCATTTCTACACACATTAAATCAAGCATATTTTTCTATGATTATTATGCATCAAAAATATGATAAAATATATACCTATAACAGATTCACCTTTTTGGATGTGCATTTCTTCATAAACATATCTATGGTGTAATGTAATCTATCTTAGGTCTAAATGAAAATTTTAAGGTATTTAGCTATCTAAAATAATAATAACTTTGAGGATTTTTATAGCTAATCAAACAATCATAGACTAGGACCAAACCTTACACACATAGTTTGTACAATGTTATGCTTTGGTGGTGCATTTTGTGAGAGCCAATCACATATACACCTATCCTTTTAGGAACTTTGTTTTAGATAAAAAGTTTACAAATTTTGAACCATATTCATTACTATAGAGTAAGAAACTATTTCACATATTTTTAAACTTAGCATACGGCTTTAAGTGGAATATCTAGTCATTTGATATAATAATAAACATTATTTTCATAAGTTTCTTACTAGATGATCCAAATATAAGCAAGGGTTCATATATGCTATTTTGTTATCAATGTAGTTTTGAAAGTTGAGACCATCACCTTGTCTTCTAACTAAATTAAAATGTTTAGATATGAATTCTTGATCAATTACTTTAGTGGTGACTTTGATTTATTAGTATAACTAAATTAAATCACCATATAATCTCTTACTATTGTCATATATTGGGTGTCAAAGATTCAATAGCTAAAAAGAGGTTTTAAGAAGGAAATTTAATTGATGCAATAATTTATTTGTCATGAAAAATCTCTCTCATCTTTTAAATAGTATGTAAGGTTTAGGAGAAATTTATAAAATGAGTTGAGATCATTTTTTTTCTTGCATGTAGGAACCTACTTCGTAAATTCGTAACCTTTCTACATTATAATGCTGGATATACCTCTACTTATGGTGATTTATCAATTATATTTAATGTTACTTTTATCATTTAGATAATTTTCTAAGAATCTGATTACCACATTCATGAAGACATGCCTTAGAAAAGAAATGCTAAAATACTGCTCCCATTCACATGATATGAATTTTTTAAGTAAACCCCTCAAAAGACACATCTATGTCCTGTTGAGCTAATGAGACCAACAGGAAACACTAAGATAAGACTAGGAAAGATTATTGTTACCATTTATATAGGCAGTGATGTGTGTGAACACACTTAGGACCACATTAGGAAGTGAATGGGGTCTTCTTGGGCCCTTTAATTTGCCCAAGCCTAATCAAGGTGATTAAGGAATAGCCAAATGGGGGGTTGCCATGTGGACTGAAATGTTGGGTTTTTAAGAGAGGTGTAAGAGTGGTCAAAGGGTGCACTTTTTTCCCAAAAGGGGGGGGGGGGGGGGGGGGGGGCAATTTTACAATTTTCGGACCTCCATAACTTCTACATACAAGCTCCGATTTGAGCGGAGATTATAGATCCGTGATCTACGCATCAAGAGCTTTCCATAGATATGTTACATGATATGGTTTTATCCGCTAGATTTTAAATTCCATTTTCCCCCCAAAATTCAAATTCGAATAAAGTAGCCGTTTTGAAGCTTCTAATTAGAAAACGTTTCTTCTTAAGAGAAAAGGTTTGACTCCCTTAAACTGCCAAATAAAAGGGCCCAAGAAGCCTTCCATTGAGGTCCTAATGCCGGGGCACTTTTTTCCTCTTTAGAGGTTTTTTCCCCCGGCTTGTATATACGCCCATCACTCTTAGTAGGGCTAACTTATCTTTTGTATATTGACACAATCTAATACATTGTGTGTTGTGTGCCTTCTTGCTTCTTCTTCTCGAAGCTTTGTGTGCTTTCTTGCAACCCTAATTCCAACAATTGGTATCAGAGCAGGCAATCGGCTCCTAGGGCTATGCCGCTAGCACCCTCCGACTCACGTTCTCCGATTGAGAAATTTCGACAGTGCAGTTTTCTGCAAAACAGGCATACATATTCTATTGTGGACCGTGCTACATAGCACGAGTTGTTTTCTGTTTAGTTTTGCTTCATTGTAGCTTTTGCATCAGTTTCAGTCAGTGGCCATGGGTGGCTAATAACAACAATGATATATTTCGCATGTTGTCTAGCTGATGACAAATTGGATGGAGACAACAACTACCCACTTTGGGCATATATGATGCAGCATGTTTTGGTTGCAAAAGGAGTGTGGAACATTGTGCAGGGAATGGATGTACGTCAAGGTTTTGTGGATGTAAGATCTGTTTGAGGATGTTGCAGGTTCTAGCAACTCTACTGTTGCTGCTGTTTTACCCCCACTGTTGAACAAGCTCGTTGGGATGGTGGTAAAGATGCGCAGGCTCATGGCTTGATTGCACTTTCTGTCAAATGTAACATCACTCCACATATTCGTTCAGCTAAAACAGCAAAACATGCTTGGGATATTCTAGCTGGTTTGTATGCAGGTCGTAACGAGGCCAAAATCTCTTACCTGCGTAAAGAGCTAGAATCGAAGATTATGCAGGAAGATGATGACATGAATGTTTTTCTTGCTGAGATTAAAGATCTCAAGGGAACAGTTGATTTCTGCAAGTGAGATTATTCCTGATCATTCTCTTGTGCAGACTGTTCTTGATGCTTTACCTGAGTCATATCAGATTTTTGCTTCCACGTGGAGACTTGTTACTGAGGACAGACACCTGATGTTGTCAAGTATGATACTTTAGTCAATAAGCTCTTGCAAGAAGCGCAGTCCAGGCAAAACAGGGCTAGGCAGCGTGCAATTGATCAGGCATTTGTTGCTGCCCAGCAGAGAAGAAGTGGTAAGGCAGTCCCTTCCACTGTTTCTTCTCCTATTAGTAGGTCTGTAATTTCTTCTCCTTCCACAGGTAGCAGCAATAGGTCTGAGAAGGCTCTTGATAAAGGCAAGAAAAAGATCAGGTGCAACTATTGTAAGGCAACTGATCATGTCATTAAGAATTGCCCTAAGCTAAAGGCTAAAGAGGCAAAGAAGAAAGAGTCAAATGCAGCCACAATAGCGGATGCTTCTACAAATGCAGATTCTGCAAATGTTGTGCAGGATATAGAATGGGCGTTTAGCGTGTATTGCCAGTATGACCCATCTGTACATGATGCATGTTTGGCAGTTTCTGTTGACTCTGATGTATGGTATTTTGACAGTGGTGCTACAAAGCACATTACCTCGCATCATGATATGTTCACTTGTCTTGAGGCTATCCCTAATGGGAATACTGTCACATGTGCCAATAATGCTTCTTACCCAGTGAAGGGCATTGGTAAAATTATGCTTACTACTGCAAATGGCAGCGCTTTCACACTTTCAGATGCTTTGTATGTGCCAGGGATAAAGAAGAATCTATTGTCTGTCTCTGCGCTTTGCTAGACTTGGACTTGTAGTCAAATTTGTGGATGACAGATGTATTGTTCATGATTTGACTTCTGGTGATACGATTATTGTATCTGGCACCTTGTTTCGGGGCTATATAGGCTCAATTCTTATGACAAGTGTGTGGAAGATTCAACAAATGCAATTTTTGATGAAAAGGCAGTTTCAGATGCAAAACTATCGCATGCTCGTTTTGGTCATCTGAACTTTGCTAGTTTGCTGCGTTTGCAGAAATTTGATATGATTGCTTCATTGCCCCCTCTTGAGGCACCATTAAAACATGTTTGTGAAGGCTGTATTTTGGGCAAAATGCAACGTTCTGCGTTTCCAAAGGATGGTTCTGTGTGGGCCACTTGCAAATTGCAACTTGTACATAGTGATGTATGTGGGCCTATGCAAACTCCGTCATTTAGTAAACACTTGTACTTCGTGATTTTCATTAATGATTACTCAAGGCATGCATGGGTATATCCACTGAAGGCAAAGTCCGAAGTATTTTTGTGCTTCAAACAGTTTTTGCTTATGGTTGAAAATGTATCCAATTGTACTGTGGGCACTCTCCTCTCTGATCGAGGGGGGGAGTACATGTCTAAAGAGTTTGATGCATTTCTAGCTAGTCATGGGATAAAACACCAATGTACAGTGCCGTATACCCCTCAGCAAAATGGTGTTGCTGAGAGGAAAAACAGGTCACTTATGGAGATGGCACGATGTATGGTCAAGAGCCAAGCTTTGCCACATGCGTTTTGGCTTGAGGCTGTCATGTGTGCTGCATATGTACTCAACAGGTGTCCCACTAAGGCCTTGCAGTCTGTTACTCCATACGAAGCTTGGCATGGCAGGAAGCCTTCTATTGGTCACTTGTGTGTCTTTGGTTGCTTGGCCTATGCTTTAGTGCCTGTGCAACAACGTAGAAAATTGGATGATAGGCTGTCAAATGCATTTTTGTTGGTTACAGTGCTGAGAGCAAGGGTTACAGATTGTATCATCCGTAGTCAAAGCGTATCTTGATTAGTCGAGATGTTATTTTTATGGAAGATGCTGTGTAGCCTTTGTTATCATGTACCAAAGAGACAGGTGTAAGCTCAGAGGATGTATTTGATACGTTGTTGCCTCTGTTTACAGGTGGGAATTCAAATGTAGGTCCTAATGAGGCAAATATTCAGCCTATGCAGATGCAGATTTCAAATGACATCATAGATCAGCCTATTTCTGATGTAGATTTATAGGATGTAATTTATGAGGATAGGGCTAAAAATGAGCAGGCTAGAGGTATGCCTAAATGGCTAGTGCAAACCTTGCGTGATAGTAAAATTGATGCACCTATGTCTAGTCGTACTCATTCAGGTTTTCAGCATGCCTCTTATACATCAGATTGTTATGCTTTGACTGTGTCTAGTATGTGTGAAGAAGAGGAAGAACCTCTTTCATTTGATGAGGCACAAAAATCAGAAAATTGGTTGGCTGCAATGCAAAGTGAATATGATGCTATAATGAAGAATGGTACATGGTCTTTGTGTGATTTGCCTATTGGTAAAAAGGTCATTGGATGTAAGTGGGTTTTTAAGTTGAAACTAAAGCCAGATGGCAGTGTTGATCGTTGTAAGGCTAGACTTGTTGTTGCAAAGGGTTATGCTCAAGAAAAGGGCATTGATTTTGATGAGACCTTTGCTCCCACTTGTCGTATGACTACCATTCATAGCATTTGTGCATTGGCAGCTCATAATGGTTGGAATGTACATCAGTTGGACATAAAGACTGCGTTCTTGAATGGAGATTTGCATAAGGAGGTGTATGTATCGCAGCCTCGTGATTTTGTTCAAAGAGGGCAGGAAAACAAAGTGTGCAGGTTGAAAAAGGCTTTGTATGGTTTAAAGCAAGCTTCACGAGCTTGGTATGAAAAGATACATGCATATTTGACTGCACATGGTTTTCAGAATAGTCCAACAGAAAACACTTTGTATGTTAAATGTGTGGATGATGTACATCTAATCATTGCTCTCTATGTCGATGACATGCTGCTCACAGGAACAAATGAGAGTCATATTGCTGATTTTAAGGCTGATTTGAATGCCTCTTTTGAGATGTAAGATTTGGGGCATTTGCATCATTATTTGGGGATACAATTTAAGCAGTGTGATGGAGGTATTGCTTTGTGTCAAACAAAGTATATTGAGACATTGTTGCGAAGATTTGGCCTTGAAGACTGCAAGCCTATTGCTACTCCAATGGAGACAGGTTTGAAGTTGAGGCTTCATGATGATGCTGGAGATCACTTTGATGTCACACTCTATCAGACAGCTGTTGGTTGCCTCATTTATGTATGCATTACGAGGCCGAACATTCATTTTGCAGTCTCACAGGTGAGCAGGTTTATGCATAGCCCAGGGTCTCAGCATTGGAAGGCAGTTAAACACATCTTTCGCTACTTGAGTGGCACCATACATCTTGGGTTGTTTTATCCCAAGGGGGGATCGTTGCCGGGGTCGCCAGATTTACATGCTTTTTCGGAATCAGATTGGGCTGGTTGCTATGACACAAGAGTGTCCACAAGTGGTTTTTGTTTCATGCTCGGTAGCTCATGCATATCTTGGTTGAGCAAGAAGCAACCTACTGTGGCCACTTCTAGTTGTGAAGCTGAATACAGGGCAGCTTTCACAGCTACGGTTGAGTGTGTGTGGCTCAGACGGCTTATGGGGCTGACTTGGGTGTTGGACAAGAGTATGTCACCTCTATCTACACTGACAATCAGAGCGCATTGGCAGTTGCAAGAAACCCAGTTTTTCATGCTCGCACAAAGCACATTGAGGTGCATTATCACTATGTCAGGGAGAAGAGACTCTCAGCAGGAGAGATCAGCTTGGCCTATGTGCCAACACAAGACAACCTCGTCAAACTTTTCACAAAGGCGCTTCCTCATGATGAGAAGTTCGAAGCTTTCTGTAAAGCTTTGGGCTTGCTCCCCTTTGTGGACTGATCTACTTCGGGCATGGCACTTCCCTATACATGAGTGCCAGCTCTCGTTTTCACACCATCACTCCCAGGGGAGATTTGTTGCCATATATATAGGCAGTGATGTGTGTGAACACACTTAGGACCGCCGGGGCACTTTTTTCCTCTTTACGAGGTTTTTTCCCCCGGCTTGTATATACGCCTATCACTCTAGGGCTAACTTATCTTTTGTACATTGACACAATCTAATACATTGTGTGTTGTATGCATTCGTGCTTCTTCTTCTCCAAGCTTTGTGTGCTTTCCCCTGCAACCCTAATTCCAACAATTATTTATATGTAAAAGGTTGTATATAAATAAGGTTAAAGGGATTTCAAATAGAATATCGAAGCAATGGTTAATAGGCATTAAAGTTAAAGTAAAAAGGGAATAGATGGTGCACAATGGAAGCTCAAGGGACATAGAAGTAGATGCCCCCTTCTAGGGGTGGTTGAAGACAAGGAAAAGGTAATGTCTAGCCAATGAAAGGTCAAGGGGCTAAATTTGGAAGGTCATGCACCACTTAGGCCTATATAACCGTGTTTAGGGACTATTTTAGGATATGGTTGGGTGGAGAATCAAAGTACTAGTCTTACAAGTCCTCAAGCTTATAATACAAGGAGAATTACATTGGTATCAGAGACAAGTTCTTTCTCTTCCATGTTTCCATTTAGCTACTCATTGCTACTCATTGCAAGGAGAATTACATTGGTATCAGAGACAAGTTCTTTCTCTTCCATGTTTCCATTTAGCTACTCATTGCTAGCTCTAATCTCTACTCCTTAATCTCTTTTCTATTCATTTCTATAAGCTAATCTCTATATTTCTCAGATCTTCTCCATACAAAATATCTTTTGCCTAATAAATTGGGCATACTTTGGAGTTCTACATGGATCAAATGGAGTACAAGATAACCTTGAAGGATCTTTGAAGCAAATATCAACACAAGGAGGAATCAAGGGAATTGTTCTTTACATCATTGGGGACAATTCATAATTACCCAACCAAGTAAGATCATTGTGTTGCATTTTTTTGCTTTGTAAGAAATTTTTCATTTTGCTTAGTGTTAGAGTAAATGGCTTCTCAAGGTGGAAAGGATAAAATTGGTGATGAGAAGGGGGAAAACCCAATGTCCTCTTTCCACATGGAAGTGGATATTACACAAAACCAATGAAATAGATATACAAGATTTAAACCTTAACAACTATGAGGATATAGAAATGAAGGAAAAGAAAGAGAAAATTCTCTAATATAAAAAATAAACTTGAGAAAATGATGGGTCTTCTTAGCTCCTTGATGGGAGGGTAAGGATTGGGAGTAAAAGAAATACCTAAAAATATTGGTGAGGGAAGGGAAAAACTCTAGAAAAAGGCTTGAATGAAACCATAATTGAAGAAGGTCCCAAAATTAGAGACCAGGGTATGGTATTCAAAGATTTAAAGGCACCCACTTTTATTGGAGAAAAGAAGGAGAGAAATAAAGATGCGGTCCATATTTTTCTACAAAAATGGCAAGATTTGCATCTTTTAAGAAATGTGCCTGATCATAACGCCCCATTGAAGCTAGCCTATCCTTACAAGGAAAATCTTATAAGTGGTGGGAATGAGTTTACCGCGAGAGCTACCCGATTCTTGGGATTCATTTAAGGAATTATTCTTAAAGGAATATCTTCGTGAAAATGAAGAAGAACGAAATTGGAGAAAGTGGCATAATTGTTCTATGGAACAAAAGAATTTAAATCTCGCTCAAAGTATAGCTTGCACTATAGAGAAATTATCTTAAAGCTTAAGGGAATAGACAATTTTCAAAAAGTAAGAGGCTTCATTAGAGGCCTAAAAAGGGAGTACAAGAAGGAAGTTCGCTCCAAAGAGCCAAAAAAAATTAGATGAGGCTATAAGATTTGTAAAAAAAATTTGACGATACCATGGGTAATGGTAATTGTAAAGAAAAAGATAACAATTTTTCATATTATAAGCCTCATGGAGAAAATTTTGGCTCTCAAAAAGGAAAGGGTTTTTGCTTTAAAAAGGAAAAACCTTCAAAAAAGAAAAAATCCAATCCTAGTAAGTTTTTAAAAAAGTAAGATTTTGAGAGAGCGGTTAAAGAAAAACTTTGTTTCTCTTTTCTTGAGCCAGGACATGATAAAAAGCATTGTCTTGAGTCCCAAGGACAAGAACTTACTAAGAATGGTAATGATAAACCTAAAGGAAAATCAATACACACTATTCAAGTGTCAATACTTAAGGATTATCCTAAATATAAATCGGTCGAGGTTTGTCATTCTAATGAAAAGCATTGTTGTATGGTGGAAAAATCTATGTGGGAATCATCATTTGGACCACATGATTTGGTTAGAGTGCATGGAAATATTAAAGATAAAAAAGTTAGAATCCCCATAGATGATATGGCCACACACAACTTCTTAAATTATAAATTGGTTAAGAAACTTAAGTTGCCTCAAGGCCCAAGTTCTCATAAGTATATAGTATCATTAGCCAATGGCTATGATAAAGATGAGTGGGATACTGTGGTAAACCAAGTTGGGATAAAAAATCTAGAGTATAAAGTACTTTTGGATTTTGATGTGTATGTCGACCACCACAGATGTAATTCTTGGGAGAGAATAGTTATTTTCATTGGGAGAAACACTTTCAAGAATCTATTTGTATAATATAATAAAATTTGAGCATAAAGGAAAATTTATTACATCGCAGCAGGGAGAGCATAATGTATCGTCTTCTCCTTTAATATGTAATATTAAGCTCCAAAAACTTCATCAAGATAATGAAATAGAATAAATTTTTTTGTGTTATGCAATGCCTCAATTTAAAAACCATTATGAAAATTTTGATTTAAGTATTTGTGATTTAGAAGTAGTTAATTCTTCTTTGAATAATTTATTAGAAGAATTTAAAGATGTTTTTTCGAAACATTTCCAAAAGGTTTACCCGGATACATGGATACATTATCCCATAGAAGTTTTAAAGAATTCAAAAGCCAATTAGTAAGCCACCTTATAAAGTAAGTTTAACTGAAAGACAAGAAGTTGAAAAACGTTTGGATGAATATTTAGAACAATGATTTATTAGGCCAAGTAAGTCTCCCTAGGCTTCACCAATATTATCGATGAAGAAAAAATATGGATCTATGTGCTTGTGCATAGATTATCATGGATTAAATGTAATCACAATAAAAAATAAATTTCCTATCCCTAGGATAGATGAGTTGTTTGATCAACTCAAAGGTGCTAAATATTTTAGTAAGATAGATTTAAGGTCTTGATATTATCAGTAAGAATTAGAATTGATGATGTGCCAAAAAACGACATTTAGAACATCTTTTAGGCATTATGAGTTAGTTATGCCTTTTGGTCTAGCTAATGCTCCTACTACTTTTATGACCATGATGAACATTATAATTCATCCTTATTTAGGAAAATTTGTGGTGGTTTTTATTGATGATATACTAGTATTTAGTCAAAGTGAACAAGAACATATTGAGCACCTTAGAAAAGTATTTCAACTATTGAGGAAAAACAAATTATTTGCTAAAAAGTCTAAATGTGATTTCTTCAAAAAAGAAGTGCAATATCTTGGACACATAGTGCCCGAGGAAGGGATTTGTATGGATCCTGATAAAGTTGAAGCTATATTAAGATAGAAGGCTCCATCTAATATAGATAAGTTATAAACCTTTTTAGGACTTGCAAGATTCTATCGAAAGTTTATAAGGAATTATGATAAGATAGCTATTCCAATGACAAATCAGCTTAAAGGAAAAGAAAAACAATTTAGTTGGACTCATAATCAATAAGCTAGTTTTTAAAAATTGAAAGTAGCAATAGCTACTGCTCCTATTTTTCAAATAGTGGATCCAAATGAACCATTTTTATTGGAAACAAATGCTAGTAATTTTCCTGTAGGAGCAGTATTATTGCAAAAGGAAAGGCCATTTGGATTTGAAAGTAAAAAGTTGGACAAAGCTCAAAGTAACTATTCAACTTATGAAAAGGAACTATTTGCAATTGTGCATGCTCTTAAAAAAATGGTGTCATTATTTGTATGGTGTCAATTTTGAAGTATTATTTGACTATGAAAGTCTTAAATGGTTAAGTACTCAAAAAGAGTTAAAAGGTAGGAAGGCTAGATGGGCTGAAATCCTACAAGAGTTTGATTTTCAAATCAGATATAGAAAAGGAAAATCTAATGTTGTGGCAGATGCTTTAAGTCGAGCACCCATGATAAATGAGTTGAGTTTTACTCAACTAAAAAGTGAGTTGCTGTCTCACTTAAAAGAAAAATGTGCTAACGACCCTAGCTATCAAGTAATTTGGAATTACTTGATTAAAAAAGATAACTCTCAAATAGAGAGTAAAGAAAATGCAGTTGCAGTGATAAAAGGGTGTCACTTAAAAAAGATAATGGTTCAAAGGAACCACTTAAAGAAGGGTCAATAAGTGAAAAAGATCGTTGGAAAATTTTTTCCATCGATAATGGGTACTTGTTATATAAAGGTTGCATTTGTGTACCCAAAGAAGAAAATATTCGTGAGAATATTTTACTAGAATGTCATGACAATCTAAGTGCGAGAGGCACCCAGGAATTTCTAAGACCTATGCACTTGTTAAAAGACAGTTTTATTGGGCAGGTTTAAAGAAGGATGTCCAGAATTATGTTATAAAATGCGAGGTACCCAGGAATTTCTAAGACCTATGCACTTGTTAAAAGACAGTTTTATTGGGCAGGTTTAACGAAGGATGTCCAGAATTATGTTATAAAATGCTCTCAGTGCCAAGTCAATAAAGATGAGTGCCTAAAAGTAGGTGGAATATTACAACCACTACAAATACCTGAGGGTAAGTGGGAGAGTATTTCTATGGATTTCATAGTGGGACTACTCCGAACAAGTAGAGGGTATGATTCAATGTGGGAAGTAGTGGATAGGTTAGTTAAGTTGGTACAATTTATACCAACTAAAAAAGAAGTAAAAACACCAAAATTGGCTGAAATGTCTATCCATCATCTATACAGATTATATGGATTACCAGCAGATATATCAAGCGACCAGGATACAAAGTTTACAAGCCGTTTTGGAAAAGAAGTGTTAAAAAAATTGGACACCAAACTTGGTATGAGTACGTTTGAACATCCACAAAGCGATGGACAGACATAAAGGGTTAATCAAGTCCTAGAAGATATGTGTCGAGCATATGTTATTCATAAGCAAAACAATTGGCATGGGTATCTTCCATTATTAGAATTTTCTTATAATAGTGCTAAACATTCTGCTTACCGATTTTAGTCCATTCATGCTAATATATGGATTTCAACCTAGAGCACCCATAGTAGTTAGGTTACAAAAAGAAAACCTCTAGAGTGTAAAAGACTTTCTCAAAGACATGCAAAACATGTTAAACATTGCAAGAAGTTAAAAAAGCGCAGGATCGTTCTATTAGTTATGAGAAAGGTAAAAGAAGACCAATTAATTTTGAGGAAGGTGATTTAGTTTATGTAAAGGAATTTGAAAAGCCAGAAACTTTAAAAAGTGGAAAAGTCCCAAAGTTAAATCCAAGGTATTGTGGTCCTTATACAATACTTAAAAAAATTTGGAAGTGTAGCTTACAAGGTTACTTTACCTAAAGGATCCAAAGTATATCCTGTGTTTCATGTTAGCAAACTAAAACGCAAGATGGGAAACAATAATATCTTTGGAAAAGAAGAAATAGTTGATTTTATAGAACCACCTATTCTTCCACATGAGCCTTAAAAAATTCTCGAATATCGAGAACTTCTATGTTTAAATAATGTTTAGTAAAGTGGAAAGATAGACCAGAAGAATGATCAACTTGGGAAAAAGTGGCTACACTTAAGAAAAGGTTTCCTGAGTTTGTTTTTGAGGATGAAAACTTTTCTTTCAAGGAGGAGGAAATGTTATGAGACTGATAGAAATGGTTAATAGACATTAAAGCTAAAGTAAAAAGGGAATAGATGGTGCACAATGGAAGCCCAAGGGACACAGAAGTAGGCGCCCCCTTCTAGGGGTAGTTGAAGAGGCATTGGACAAGGAAAAGATAATGTCTAGCCAATGAAAGATCAAGGGGCTAAAGTTGGAAGGTCATGCACCACTTAGGCCTATATAACCATGTGTTTAGGGATTATTTGGAATATGGTTGGGTGGAGAATCAAAGTACTAGTCTTACAAGTCCTCAAGCTTATAATGCAAGGAGCATTATAGCTACCAAACTAGTGCTAAGGTTGTTGAATTTGTTCATGAGTTACCTAGTTGTGAAAAAAGGTTGGGTCTTGATGCATCTTGGGTGTGGATGCTACTTTGCATGATATTTGTTAGTGGGTTTATAAAATAAGGTTAAGAGAAGACATGTTAAATCATAGTATGCAAAGATGATTTTACACTCAGAAGTCAGTCTAAGTCAGTAAAATAGTTTATGGGCTGAAGGATATCTAACAGAGTCAGCAGGTGGAAGATAGCTGATGTCAGTTTACAGGCTATAAGGCTAAATCTTTGTGCTAATTAAGGTTTGGGAAGGTTTTTAAGCCTTAGAGGATACATAAGTGGAAAGATCTAAATCAAATCAATCAGTTGAACCAGTTAGGACTCAAGCAGTCATTATAGCTGAAGGTCAGCTAAAGTGAGGTAAGAGACTATAGTGTTCAATATTTCTAGGATCTAAAGTGTTTGAAGGTATGTGTGTCAATGGACACACAGGTAAGGAGATCTCAATTAGTTGAGTCAACAGAATTAGTTTAGTCAGACCTGAGCTAGAGATTTGAGGATTGAAGATTGATGGATCTGGGGGGAAATCTAAGAGTCTAGAGGACAAGAATCTAATAGAGGTCAGCCACAGCAGTTAGCTGAATCGGATTATAGTCAGGAAGTGGTCAGTTAACAGTTAGATGGGGCTAGTTTAGGTCAACAGGTTATCAGAGAAGGTCAACTGAGGAGAAAGGGTTGAAGATCAAGGTTTTTCAGAGTCATATTTGACTTAAGAATACATTTTAGAGGATTAGATAGAGGATTAGATGATTCAAGTTGAGGAGGGTAAGTGTCAGACTGTATCAGCAAAGATTCAGAGGATAGTTGTAAATCTGTTGTGTGCCCTAGGCTGGGCAACTCAGAACCATATGTAGCATATCTTTAGTATGAGCAGATGTAGAATAAACAGAGTGATGATCATAGCCAGAATGAACCCACATTCATAACCATGTATATTCATAGTTTAAAGCAACACTCTTTCATTTTTCTCAAATACTTACCATGTAGAACAATTAAAACAAAGCTTTGATCCAGCAATATTCAGAGCTAAAACACATAATTATGCCCATGAATATAGTTACATAGATTAGTTTAATCACTTGCAAAATCCCAGCTGATTCAGTTATGAAAAAACACTTGTGTACCTAGGAAAAAGGTAGACATGCTAAGTGAGTTAAATAACCCACCTCCATTCTAATATATGGATCATGACTAAGGCAGAGGAGTCTTCCATCTTCATCATAGCAATAGGTGTGCCGCAAAAACATTACTGCACACCACCATCCCTTGTAAGATTATGATGAACAATCGTGTACAAAGACGCAGAAGAGTCACAGCAATCCATAGGCAACAGGCGCCACAAAAACGTAACTGCCCAACCACCATCCCTTGTAGGGTTATGATGAACATTCATGTACAAAGGCACGTCATAGTCACAAACAACCCATAGGCCCAATGTGAAAGAGTTATAGAAGTAAAGAACCCTAGTAAAGTAGGCTATCATGCAGTTTGTGCCATTACACGTGTCATATGAGCACAAATGGAGTGTGTGTGTGTGTGTGTGTGTGTGTGTGTGTGCGTGCGTGCGCGCCCACCCCAACCCAGGCACCATACTCAAAATGAGGCAGTATGCCCTATGAGTATGGGCCTACTGCCTCATCAGATTGATGAGATGAGTGGACAGATAAAACTTAAGTCTTGCCAAACCCGCTCTATATGCCAGTTGTTTGCATATAAGTGACACATTGTTGGTGGGTGCTTTGCCCAACCCAACAATCATAAATTTATCCGTAATCTTGGATAATTCTATTAGGATGTCATGTGGTGTCATCCAATTGGATTCCTTATCCAGCCAGTTGCATGGAATGCCCTTTATTCTTTCCATAAATATAAATGGAAGAATTTGGGCTATGTTCTGATGGACATTATACTCCAATGTCATCCAAGCAATCTTTCAATGTTGTAATGGCCATATTTGGGTTGAATCTGTAATTAACATAGTCAAGAGTCAGGTATGAGAAAGGTAATGAGGTAGCTATAAATTCCTTCAACCATTCATCTAAAAGCGTAAGGGCTATGAGTCACAAACTCGGCTAGAGGGTACTCCCAACCTTATCACCTGTCTCAGCAGAGCAGCAGCCAAGTGCATAAAGATAGTGAGGGAGTAGTTACCGACTGGCACAAAAGGGATCAAGACTGGTAGGTTAGGTTTTCCTTGAGGCCCAACCCTGTGTAGAGGTGTGTGTTGCTAGTTTAAAACATATACAATATCCATATATGAATAGGCAAAACTATTCATGAAGCCATACCATCTTGATCTAAAGAAATGTTATAAATTTTAGGGTCAATGATGACAAGTTGCATCTACTAGTGGAAATAAAATTAAAATAGCAAGGCAAGCTTGTTTAAAATTAACTGCAAGAGAAAAGAAGGCAGGTCCTATTACCTACACCCATACAAACAAACAAAACAATTTGTTAGCCTTTGCATACAATTTCTAAGGAGAACCATCCCTAGAGTTAAACCTTGTAGGTTTCAATAAGATGTTACTATTTGAAACAGACTCTCAAAACTCAGTAAGACTGTAATAATCTCTCAGAAAGATTGTAAAAATATTTGTGAGTGAAGATCTGAAGTATGTTGAGTCAGATAGCATCAGAGCTGAAAGTCATCAATGTCCCCGACATGGTCAGGTGAGTGTCAGAACCCATCAGGTGAGTGTGGAAGAATAGAGTAAATCTTTTTAGGTTGAGAGGAAGCTATTTTGGGTCTAGTTTGGCAACCCGAAGTTAGTCTAAGTCAGTCAAACAATTTTTGGGCTGAAGGATATTTAACAAAGGCAGCTGGAAGATAGCTAATGTCGGTTTTAAGGTTTTGGAAGGTTTTTAATCCTTAGAGGATACATAAGTGGAAAGATCTGAGTCAGATCAATCATCTGAACCAGATAGGACTCAGGCAATCATCATAGAGCTGAAGGTCAATTAAAGTGAGGTAAGAGACTATAGTGTTAAATAGATTTGTTTAATCACTTATAAAATCCCAACTTATTCAAGTATGAAAAAATAATGGTTTTCTTAAGTACTTGTGTACCTGGGCAGAAGGACCCCCTACAAAGGCAAGGGTGAGAGACATCGTGTAATGCTCAATAAGAAGGCAAATAGGCTAAGTGAGTTAAATAACCCACCTCCATTCTAATATATGGGTCACGGACTGAGGCAGAGCGGAGGAGTCTTCCATCTTCAGGTGCCACAAAAACATTACTTCCCACCACCATCCCTTGTAAGATTATGATGAACAATCGTGTACAGAGGCGCAGTAGAGTCGTAACAACACATAGGTAGCAGGTGGCACAAAAATGTAACTTCCCACCACCATCCCTTTATGAGGTTATAAACATGCGTGTACAAAGGCGTGAAAGAGTCACAACAATCCATAGGCCCAATGTGAAAGAGTTGTAAAAGTAAATAACCCTAGTAAAGCAAGTTATCATGAAATTTGTGCCATTACATGTGTCATATGATCAGAAATGGAGTAAGTGTGTGTCTGTGTGTGTGTGTGTGTGTGTGTGTGCCCACCCCAACCCAGGCACCATACTCAAAATGAGGCAATAGGCTCTATGAGTATGGGCCTACTGCCTCATTAGAGTGATGAGTAAAGACAAATTGAATTTAAGTCTTGCTAAATCTCCCCTATATGCCAATTGTTTTCATATAAGTGACACATTGTTGGGTGCTTCGTCTAGCCCAACAATCATAAATTTATCGATAATCTTGGATAATTCTATTAGGATGTCATTTTTCATCCAATTGGATTCCTTATCGAGCGAGTTGCATGAATGCCCTTTATTCTTTCCATAAATATAAATGGAAGAATTTGGGCTATTTCCTGATGGGCATTATACTCCAATTGGGAGTCTTTTGGCAGTGTCAGCCAAACAATCAATTAGTGCTGAAATGGTCATATTTGGGTTAAATTTGCAATTAACAAGAGTCAAGTATGAGAAATGTAACAAGGTAGTTATAACTTCCTTCAATGTGTCAGCTAAAAGCATAAGGACTGTGAGTCATAACTTCCTTCAACGTGTCAGTACTAAAAGCATAAGGACTGTGAGTCATAACCCTGGCTAGAGGGTAGTACTCCTAACCTTATCACATGTCAGCAAAACCAAGTGCATAAAGACAGTGAAGAAGTAGTTACCAACTGGCACTAAAGGGATCAAGACTGGTAGGCCAGGTTTTCCCTAAGGCCAACCTTGTGTATAGGTGTGTGTTTCTAGTTTAAAACATATACAATATCCATAGATGAATAGATAAAACTATTTATGAAGCCATATCATCTTGATTTAAAGAAATGTTATACTTAAAACTATTTATGAAGCCATATCATCTTGATTTAAAGAAATGTTATACTTGAAACAAGTTCAATCATCATAGTCCAAACCTTGGGTTTGTGCATAACCCTTAGCTACCAATCTTGCTTTATGTCTCTCAATGGAACCATCAGACTTGCACTTCACTTTGTAAACCCATTTACAACCAATGACATTTTTGTCCTTTGGTAATGCAACCAAGTCCCATGTGTCATTATGAACCAATGCGTCCATCTCAACATCCATTGCTTTCTCCTATACATGCTTTCCAACAGCTTCTGTATAGCATGTAGGTTCCACATGCTTCACCATAGATGTCATATATGCATAATGCATAGCAAAATCACGATATGTCAACCTGTCAACGGGATATCTGACCCTTTGGGATCTCCGCAATGCATGCGGATCTCTCTGAACACCTGTCACTCTAACATGTGGTGGCACATATCTATCCTACCTTGCACCAGCAGGTGTGCGTAAAACAGGTATACCAAGTTCCTCATCCAAACTCTCTGAACTTGATGACTCATAACCTGTGATTCCAATTCCTTCAACCTTCTTCTTTCCTTTATCCACAGCACTACTCCTAGTGCTCACACACTAATGCCTCAAACGTCCTGACCATGGACGTACAGTACTACTCTCAGCCTCTGCTGGCCCAGACATAGTAGAACTAGAACTTGCTTGTGGCAAGTTCACATGTACATCAGCTTCAAGTGACTCAATGACACCCTCATCCTTTGCTTTGTACCAACTAGCAAGCTCATCAAACACCACATCTCGTGAGATGACCACTTGCCTAGTTTGTGGATTGTAACATTTGTATGCCTTACGATCCTATGCATATCCAACAAACACACATTTTTCTGCCTTAGGATCCAACGTCCTTCTTCTTTCATCAGGCACATGGACATAAGCTATGCATCCAAAAACTTTGAGGTGTCCAATGTCTGGCCTATAACTTGTAAGCCGCATCTCTGGCGTACTTCCATGAATGGCTGCTGTAGGTGTTTTATTCAGTATATACACTGCAGTAGCACATGCTTCTGCCCAATAATAATCTGGCATGCTCTTTTCATTGAGCATTGCCCTGGCCACTTCACATATGACTCTATTCTTTCTCTCAGCCACACCATTCTGCTGAGGTGTATACCTGCAAGTCAATTGTCTTCTTATACCATGCTTCCTCAAGAAATGCTCAAAAGCTTTTGAGGTGTATTCACCACCTCCATCTGTCCTCAAACATTTAATCCAACAGCCATATTGCTTCTCTGCAAAAGCTTTGAAATCCATAAACTTTTCCAACACTTCACTCTTCTCTCTGAGAAAGTATATCCATGTCATCCTGCTGAAATCATCAATGAATGTCACATAGTATAAACTACCTTTGATAGATGAGTTTTGTGCAGGACCCCATACATCACTGTGTACTATCTCAAGTGGCCTACTACTCATGTTTCCTTCTCTAGGAAACCGCAACCTTGCCTGCTTTCCAAACTGACAGGCTTCACAAACATGCATATGCCCATCATACTTGAATCTAGGCAGCCCACTGACAATGCCTCTTGTCTACATGTTCTTTAACCTTTGTATATTGACATGTCCAATCCTCTTATGCCACATATCAATGTCCTGTACCACATTTCTGCTTTTAGAGAACATGGCTGATTTTAACTCAGGAATTCCAGCATCCAGCTTAAACAACCTGCCTTCTTTCTTTCCTTTAGCAATGACTCTACATCCATGTTTGAAATCCTCAACAACGAAGCAACCATGCTCGTTGAAACGAACCTGTAATCCCTGTTCCACCATTTGACCAACTGAGGCCAAGCTTTTTGTGATAGAAGGCACATACAATACATCAGACATAGATTTTGTTTGACCATTGTGCATAACCAATGGTACACTTCCAACATGTGTAATGGCATGTTGAGTATCATCTCCTGTCTCCACATAGCCTTTCACATCCATAGGCTTCATATGCTCAAACCATTCACCATGACAAGTCATATGGTTTGATGCTCCAGAGTCCATATACCAAGTATTATCGTTTTCAGTATTTGTCATCATAGATCCAACAACATGTTTCATGGCGAACAAATGATTTGCAGTGCCATCATTACTACTTGATGCATAATTTCCACCACCATGTTGCGCATAATTTCCACCATAATGTCCACCACGTTGGGCTCTACCCCCTCTCAAATCATTCTGTTTGTAGAAACAATCTCTTGCCATATGACCAAACTTCCCACAGTAATGGCATTCCACATCTTGCATAGATATTTGTTGGCCTTGCCAACGTCCTCTACCACGAGGATTACCTCTGCCTCTCTGAGGTGTATAACCACGACCACCTCTAGCACCATATGTTGGCTGAAAATTCTGTTGTGATGACCTATCCTGCCATCCACGACCATTACCACCACGGCCACGTGATGTGAATCTCCCCCTGCCTCTAAAACCTCTCTGCGAATAGAAAGCCTGATTTCTGCCATTATCATCATGGCTAGTAGATGCATCCAGAAATGAATCACTGAGTTTGATTTCCTCAACAAGCAAGAGTGAAACCAACTCATCAAAGTCTGGTAAACCTGTACTTTGAACCAAGATGGATGTATCAAAAGATTTATATTCCTTGCCAAGACCACGCAAGGTAATGTCCACCAAATCATCATCGGGCATGGGGGCATTTATTGTTGCCAATGCATCTGCAAACTTCTTTATTTCTTACACATAATCATGAATGCTCCTTCTATTCCGCTTCACATTATGTATATGTTGTCGCAATTGAGACTTGCGATGAGCACTCGTGTCTGTATCAAACATCTTTACCAAAGTATCCCATGCATCTTTGGGATTCTCAGCATCATGTATGTGTATGAGCATAGCATCCGAAATACATATAGACAGATAATGCAACACTTTGAATGCTCTTTCTGACCATTGCTTATGAGCGATAACCTGCTGCTGTGTAGGTTGTCGGGGTAGCTCTGGCTCTGGCTCAGCACCTGTAATGAGATTCCAAAAACCTTTTCCTTTCAAGAAAATTTTGATCCTGTACTTCCATGCCTGGAATTCTTCCTATCCAGCTTTTCACCAACAATCTGTATTGGATTATCCGACATGTTTGCTCAATGCAATAACACCTTGCGTAAACTTCCAAATCTATAAGCGAGCCTTCCTCAGCTCAACCACACTCCAACGAGTGTTCCAGGTACTCCAAAATAGCCAAAAATCTTCAAATTTGATGTAGAAAATCAACCTGTATATGCATCCAAAATGAACTGACTCAAACAGTCCAAGATACCCTGATTTGATGCGCCTTCCAAGGCTCCAAAATACAATGTAGTGGTGCAATCAAGTATGGGAAACTTGCATTGACACTTAAACAACCTCAATGTAGAGTATCAACACCATCTGACATGTGTACATATCAATTTTTGAAAAACCCCTTTCTCTGTTTTTGGAAAAACCAAAAAAACCAGTAGTAATTTTGCTCTAATTTCTTCAATCCTTGTCCAAATTGAGCAACCATGCATTCATTAGCTTAGCAATAGTGTCCACTAACTCCATGTAAGAGGAATTAGTCCAATTGTATAAGACCAATGAGTAATTGTTCAATTAAACTCACTCTGTTTCTCTACAACCAGTAAACAGGCTTTTTAATCAGCTCATTCCCAGCTCAATTAGGCATAATTGATCAAACCAACCATGTAGCCCTCTTCTCAAATGTGTATAGCAACCAATTGCTAAAGAAATTTTGAAATATATCAAGCACACAAGTAGTAATCAATCTCCTCGCATCAAAATGATCAAAAAACTGCCCTGTTTCTCTGTGCAGTCTGTGCCGCCTACTCTACAAGGATTTGGGAGTGATTATACTATTAATTGATGAACTAATCAAGTGCCCAACACACTTAGGTATGTGTGCAACCAGTCAATGCCTTGATTTTTGCCAAAAACATGCTCCAAATGCATCAAATTTTGAGTTGCTTTTCTCTGTTTTGTGAGAGCTCAAAAACCAGAAATTTTCACACATTCAAATGCATGTAAATTGCTCCAAAATCACAGTTGGGCTTGCATATGAGTTGCCAATACATTACTCTTTGTCAGATACATGTGTTTTTGCTAGATTTACATGTATTTCCACCATACATCAGTGCTTCCAAGCTTTAATGGAAAGCTTCCAAAAACGAGAAATTTCCTTTGCTTTGGGCAACCCTAAATTGCTTTGTTTTTGCCTGAATCACCTGCAATCCACTCAAGGATGTTTAGAATACCTTACCTGATAGGCCAAGCTCTCAGATCTGATAGTAATCGGTGTGCTCCAAGCTTCACAGCATCAATGGCAAGCTTCACAGCTTCTTCTCCCTCTTCTCTCACTCACTCATAAACCCTAATAGACAGCACAAGGCTTTGATACCATCTTGAAAAAGCGATAGAGGGAGAGGAGACACACACACAGGAGCAAACCCTAATGTATATTGCAAACCCTAACCATAGAGGGAAGCCATCTCCCTTCTCACACAATGCATAAAGCCATAATCCATAATACACAAGACACACTATTGAGTTGTGTCCACACACATCTGACCCTAGCTAATGTCCACACACTATGACCAGCTGGACACGCGGTCATTTATGTCTCACACATGTTCCTACCTAACATGCCAGCACATAGCATAGCTGGCTCACACTGACATCGAGCTTGAATCTCAACAAACATCTCCTCATAATCAATGCCATAAGTTTGAGCATAAGTTTGAGCATAACCTTTGGCAACCAATCTTGCTTTATACCTGCTAATACTTCCATTTGCTGAGTTGTGCTTTATTTTGTACACCCATTTGCATCCAATAGCCTTCTTGTCCTCAGTCAATGGCACCAAGTCCCAAGTCTCATTTGCATCCAATGCATCCATTTCTTCATCCATGGCTTTCTCCCATCTAAATTTCCAGCAGCTTCTTCAAAATATGTGGGTTCAACATCTTGCACAACTTTAGCCATATATGCATAATGATGAGCGACATAACCATCATATGTCAACCTATCAACAGGTTTTCTGAATCTCCCCTGACCTACATTGTCCATAATCACTACTGGAATTTTTGCAGCTTCTCTTGCCTTTCTTACACCAGGTGTTCTAATAGTTAGAATCCCAAGATCATCATCAAGACTCTGCTCCGAGCAATTAGACTCTTCATCAACATAAGAATGCCCTGTAGAAATGTCGAGCATCCTAAGAGGCTCACCAACCTTTTCTTTGCCTTTTCATGATGTACCAAACTACATTTTTAGGACTAGTATTTTGATGCAACTTACCACTCCATGGTCTATCAACAGGCCCAACACAAGAGGACTCTCCAGGTCCACTGATGAATGACTGTGATTTTGCTGACTTGCATTTTGTGCAATCACATTTCCAGTTACATCAACTCCAACGTCATCTTTTTCAGTGACATACCAACTACTCATTTCATCAAACACAACATCTCTTCTTACCCTCAACTCACATGTAGTAGGGTTGTAGCATCTGTATCCCTTTTTCTTAAGGGAATATCCAATAAACATACATTTTTCTACCTTTGGTTCTAGCTTCATACGCAACTCATCTGGCACATGCACATAGGCAATACATCCAAAAACTTTCAAGTGAGAGAAATCAAGTTTCTTTTTGCCACTCAACTTCTCCTTTGGCATTACATCATGCATGGCTATAATAGGGGTCCTGTTCATGATATAAACTGCTATAAAAACAGCTTCAATCCAATAGCTATGCGGCATATTCTTCTCTATCATCAATGCTCGTGCTATCTCTACAATGTGCTTGTTTTTTTGCTCAGCAACTCCATTTTGCTGCGGAGTGTATCTACATGTAAATTATCTCTAAATGTCATTCTTCCGTAAAAAATTAGAGAACTCATTGGAGAAGTACTTTCCCCCTCCATATGACCTTAGGCACTTCACATGCTTCCATGTCTGCTTTTCAGCCCATCACTATGAAATTTTGAAAATGAGTGAAAACTTCACTCTTGTCCTTCATGAAATACACCCACACTTTCCTCGTAAGGTCATCAATGAATGTTACAAAATACCTAAAGCCACCCATAGACGTAGTTTTTGCAGGACCCCATACATCTGAATGCACCACATCTAGTACATTCCTATCATTGTGTCATGTGGAAAGAGGTGGAAATACATGCTTTGTTTGCTTTTCAAATTGACATGCTTCACATACTTTCTACATACCATCAACCTTAAACTTAGGCAGCCCTGTCACAATTTCTTTAGTCTGCATAGACTTCATTCTTTGCACATTTACATGCCCAATTCTCTTATGCCAAATGTCTGTATCTGTAACAACTCCTGAACCTTGTGCAAACATTGCAGCTTTCACTTCATGCATATTTACATCTATTGTAAACATTCTACCCATTCTATTGCCTTTTACAACCAACCTGCACTTGTCTTTAAAATCTACAACCATCAGGGTTAAAGCACACCAATCATCTGACCAACAGAAACCAACCTGCACTTGTCTTTAAAATCTACAACCATCAGGGTTAAAGCACAACAATCATCTGACCAAACAGAAACCAGATTCTTTGTAATATTTGGAACGTGAGGTACATTTGCAAGATACTTCACCTTACCATTCTGCATAGATAATGGCACATTTCCAACATGGGCGATTGGATGAGTAGTATCATCTCCTATTTCAAAAAAAACTGGCTTTTCAAGATTTTTCATATCCTTGAACCACTTGCCATAACTGGTCATATGGTTCTAAGCACATGAATCCACATACCATACATCATCATTGCATGTGGATGCATTATTTTTTGACACAACATTAAGCACATGTTGCATAACAAACAACCTTTCATTGTCCTTATTACTTCGGCTAGAGGACACATAATTATTTTGTTGCACTTTTTCACTTTTCATGTCATTTTACTTCTTATAGCAATCTGCCTGCACATGCTTAGATTTTCCACAATAAAAATAGCCTCGTATATCATTTTGCTGCCTTTGCCAATTTCCACGACCTCTTTGACTCCCCCCCCTGCCTCTAAACTGGCCTCTTCCACCTGTGTGTTGTTGTCGTGATTCATGGGAATATTGTTGTTGCTGACCATAATTTTGATTACCTACTCGGCCACCACCTTGGCCACGGCCTCAGCCTCAGCCTCTTACTTGTCCTCTACCTGCACTTGTGTAGAAGGCATGTTGCTCCAAACTGCCTTTGTTTTGTGAAGAATGGTCTTCACCCAAACTCTTTTCTTCAATGATCAGCACATTGACACCAAATCTATAAAGTTGGGAATGTTCTCCCAAGTCTGAATAGATGTCTTGAATGCCTTGTATTGTGGCCTGAGACCATGTAGACATACTTCCACCTTATCATCATCATCAACATAAACACCAATAGAGGCAAGGGATTCCACAATGCCCTTGATCTTCAAGGCATAATCATTTATAAACATGTTTTTCTTCTCCAGAGTGTGAAGCTCAGTCTCTTCAACTGAATCTTTCATGCCTTCGTATTAGTTTCATACAACTTCACCAAGGTGTCCCATGCCTCCTTGGGTGACTTGGCATACAACTTCACCAAGGTGTCCCATGCCTCCTTGGGTGACTTGGCATCCTGTATATGCCCAATCATGGTGTCATGTATACTAATAGAAAGAAAATACACGACTTTTCTTGCTCCTTGATTCCAATCCTTGTATTCTTTTACACCTGCAGGAGCTCTAGTATCTCTGGTGCCTCCTCATGTTCACCTTTAATGTAGTCCCAATAGCCTTTTCCCATGAGAAAATTTGTCAATCTAAACCTCCAAGCATGGAAGTTGTTTTTGTCAAGCTTCTCTGCAATAATCTGGTTAATTCCATCATTCGACATTTTATCTGCAACACAACCTCACCAAAAATAACACTCTTGTTTGCCCTGCACAAACTGTTGTATTCTCGCAGCAGTACTATATTGCACCCAAACCAGTGATCTCAATTTGCATACATACACCCAATGGCAACTGTAAGACCTCTTTGTAGTACACATAGTGCACGACCAATTTCCCTTCCTATAGTTCCAAAAATAGAAATTTGTTGAGAATCTAAACTTACCCACAATGCACGCGCGAATGCCTGCGAACTGAAAAACGGAGATCAAGATGCGCCCGAAACTTGTTTTTGGCCCAAAAAATGGCATCTAAAGAACAAAATAGTTGCCTTGGAACTCCGCTCCCACAAAGGTAGCTCGTCAATCAGAGTTCATTTGCTGGTGCCTCTCTCGAAGAGCTCCCGACAAGGGTGGAGTAGCCAACACAAAGGGGGAAGACTAGATGAAGTTCTTACCCTCGTATATCGCTTCCCGTGCTTCTCTTGCTTGTTGCTCAGCTTCTTGGCATGAAGGAGGAGGATCTAATAAGATGTAGGGAGGAAGAGAGCTTGAGCTCTTACAAGCACACACACGCTCACACAAACCCTAGAAGAGAACACACAAGATGAGGCTGAAAATTCTTCTTCTTCTTCTTCTTCACAGCAAAAAGTTCTAATAAAAGATAAGGGAAATATAGCATAAGTACTAAAGTACTATGTACATGCAGTCCATAATGTGAACACGCTAAAGTACTATGTACATAGTACTAAAGTACTATGTACATGCAGTTCATAATGTGAACACGCTAAGTGAGTGAGCTGTGGCAAGATAAGTATGCCATAACTCAATGGTGGATTAGTTGCTCGTGTAGTCCAACTGTAGAATCACTTGGCAAAGATCTATCACGTCAGCATCCTACCAAACACTCCAATGATGTAAGTGGCGGAAATGATCACCTAGGCATATCATAAGTGGCAGCTCATGTTGATCTTGACATCTCAATAGCTTTGGTGTGTGCACCTTATGGCGTTTGCATCCTTGCTCTACTGCCAATGGTCACGTAGCTTACTTGGTTCAAAATACTATTTGACCTACATGCAGCTAGCACATGTAGTATAAAGGTTAGCAGTTAACTTGCAGATGTTATCAAGCTAGCTAAGCTAATAATATGGGATGAGACACCCATGACTCATCGATATATATGCCTTTAAAACATTAGACAAGACATTGAGAGAACATCATGCCCCACTTGATCAACTTTTTAGTGGAAAAAGGTCATATTGTAGACAAATCTTGCATGTTGTTCTAAAGGTAAGATGAGAGGACATTGTTAATGTTGCATTATGTCACTCACAAATATGGAGAGACGCTAAAGTATTGAAGCTTACATAGAGCATTTAGGTTCTTCAAAATGGTAATAACTCAATAGAGCATGAATTCATATAATAAGTTATAGACATTGGCAATGGAACTGATTGGGGGGGAGGGGATAAAGGAAGGTATTATGTTAATTTCCACCAAAAAAACTTTTAGAGAGAGGGTCTACGGAAGACTTAATTAAATGGGTGTACAATATGCACCATATTTTAGAGAGCATGCTAGAGGGTCTATGGAAGACTTAATTGAATGGGTGTACAGTATTATGCATCATATTTTAGAGAGTGTATAGTAAGGGGCCTTTAAGTTTTGTACAGTATGCATCATATTTTAGAGAGCGTATAGTAAGGGTCCTTTAAGTTTTGTACAGTATGTATCATATTTTAGAGAGCATGCTAATATTGCACCTTGAAACCTTGAGGTTGATGGAATCAATAGCACCACACTAAATGCCATATCTAGAGAGAGCAAGGAGTACTTGAGTGCAGATTCAGTGAATGACACTGGTGAAGATTCTTACACACACACACACACACACACACACACACACAACAAAGTATATAAACCGCCTTAATCTTAATGGTGGATATCCACCTCATATCGGCTTGTTTTGAAAAGGAATGCTCCAATAATTTTATTGTGCAATCTAAATCCACAAAAGGGATTATGGAATGGAACTCAATTTAAATACAAGGAGTTCCACATAAAGGTGTAACAGTGTTAGAGGTAAAAATTATTACCGGTGTGCTAATATTGGAGACATAGTGTTCTTTTCAAGGCTGACTTTCATTCCAAGTAAATTGAAGCTTTCATTCGATATGATACAGAGGCAGTTCCTTGTCTGACTTGCATTTAGCATGACAATAAACAAATCACAAGGCCAAACAATGTCTCTTTTAGGATTATACTTGGCAACACCAGTGTGCTAGTCATCATGGTAATTGTATATTGCTTTCTCATGTGTGCGATTATCAAATGCTGTCAAGGTATTCCTTCAAGACAATACCTTTGAGACCAATGTGAGCTCTCCAAAAATGGTTTGTACTGTAAATGTTATATACAAGGAAGTTTTGCATCTGGTAATATGAACAAAGATAAATCCATTATTAGGAAAATAATTGAGAAAATATAAAAACATATAATAGTGTAGATGATACTTGCATAATATATAAGATATTTTCTTTAAAAAAAATTATGCCTTTTTATATGCATGTGTATCTATAGCTCTCCCTACCATGTGGCAAGAGGAGGTTACATGCTAGAATGGGGCCTCCATATGAGGCCATGTGGCACTTTTTCCTTTCTTTTATGTATTATGTATGACATCATATTCACTTTTTCCTTTCTTTTATGTATTATGTATGACATCATATTCACTTTGGATGCATCAGAGTCAAGGGTTGAAGGTTAATATTTTTATAACTATTTTTTCTATTTACTCATAGTTTTTTAATACATAACGTTATTTATATCTATATTCTTCTTTTATCTATTAACAAAGGATGGAGAGTGTCAAGTGGTGGGGGTAGCTCCTAGGTATCCCACATGGTAGCTCCCCCTTCTTCTATTAAGCAACATGGTCTACCTACCTGATATGAGGAGTAAATTCATGGAATATATATTTCCATGTTTTCTATTATTTATGGATTAGAGTTAATCCTTGGAATACATATTCCCCACATTTTCCACTTTATGAATTCTCCTAGTAGATGGGTTTAGATTGGGATGCCTTTCTAAATCTGGGTGATCATTAGCGGGGTGAATCCGTACATGCATGGAAGTATTGGTTGCATCGTCTTGATGATATGAATTTTTGTATGGTTACTTGTATTTTTAATCAATTAATTTATTAATTGACTAGTGTAGTTGATGTAAATGCAGATCATTGGACTGAATAATGGAGATGAGTTGGTGTTGGTTAGGAACATCTCGAGATGATCGATTTTGAATATTGACGAATAATATTCAATTTTCTGATAAGTGCCATTAATTTATCTTGGGCACCATTCATATTTATTAGCAATGTGTATATATTATTTGGGACATATGTGTGCTCCCTTGTGTATATTTGATTTTTCAAGATATATACACTTTTATAAGGTTCAAGGTTCACATCTATTTTTAAAGAAGGTTAGCTTGCACGCTTAAGAAAGCTACTTTTGAAGCAAGCTATTATTGAAGAAGTTGACATATTTGTAAAGCACACTATTTTGAGCCCCAAAATCTATCCCAAGAAATATATTTAAATATACCAAGAGGAAGCATGGGCTCACTCTTGTGTGGGGGCAAATTAGACCCAATATTGTGTCTTGAGTATTCCTTTGTTCTCAATATTTTATTTATTACAATCACTATTTTGGGTTCATGTCAACCTCCACAACACTACCACCCCCCATGTACTCCTCATGCTTGGCCCTCACTCTTCTTACACTCAAGTGACCATGTCAGATCAAATCAAGTCACACTGCTCTTCATGCTCCAAGCACTGCTCGGGTCGAGGGTGCTTCGATGCATATTGCTCTTCATGCTCCAAACCCTGCTCTTCGATCGAGGGTGTTCTAGTCCGCCATAACAGTGCTAACAACTCTCTCTCTCTCTCTCTCTCTCTCTCTCTCTCTCTCTCTCTCTCTCTCTCTCTCTCTTAGTGCTATAGATAGTATTTTTTTCTTGTTTGCTGATGCTTGCAACCAATGTTAGGCCCCATGCCCACAATCTCATCAAGGGCCTAAAAGCATACACATAGCTCTTCTAGGGATCCACACTATCATCCAACGTCCAGCTAGGAGCCACCTGCTCTATTGCCGCTAGAAGAGAGCTTGAGTTCTGTACACCCAAAAGAAACTCACAAAGCATGCCTACAACATGATCGCCACCATTAACCAGCACAACACCCCCGCCTCTAACCAATCATGCCAAACTTTAGCCCCGCGCACTAGTAGCCGAGTTTCCCATCTACTAAGTCATTACTCCCTACCTGCCTGCACATCATTCGACGCATCCAATCATCAATTCGTGCACTTGTGTATCTGTTTATCAATGTGCATGTGCGTGGTTTTATGTCTATTTGTTTTGTGTTTGCATTTGAGATTGTTTATATGCTATTTGGAGAGAGATAAAAAATAATATTATATGATAATGGTCTCTCATTGTATGGATTGTTTTGTGTGTACTACATTAGTGTGTATGTGCCTGTCTATGTATGAATGCATGTGTATTTGTATTGACATGGATGTGTGTGGTTGCGGGTCTATTTCGTTTTACTAATTTGCTGTTTTAATTTATAAAGAATCATGTGTGATATTATATTCACGTTGGATACGGGAGGGGGGAGTGTAACATTTTGGGTTAATATTTTTGTATTTATATTTTCCATTTATTCAAAGCTAAAATAACTTTTGAAACATGCATTATATAAATTGGTTTTCTATAGAGCCATCACTTTGGTGTGCACATTTATCTCACACAAACATCGTTGGCATCATGATTTGATGGCCATAAAGATGGGTAAGCAAACTATACATAAATCATGTGATTATATGATATATAGCTTCATTTTAGGATTTTACCATTAATTGATACACGTATAGTGAAAGTCATTGACGAGGCCATTCAGTTGTATGGGGTTGTTTTTCATGAGCTTGAGTATGGTGTCTACTTATTTAGAAAGGGATACTCGAGTGCCATTCAGTTGCATGGGGTTGTTTTTTCATGAGCTTGAGTATGGTGTCTACTTATTTAGAAAGGAGTTCGTTTCTAGGAGTGTTGGTGACCGTGAGACCTGTATGTCACCTCTTTTGAGGGATACTCGAGTCCATTTGATTGGATTCGACATAGCTCATACATGAGCTTTGGGTTTTGTTATGCGTTTTACATAGTCGCACCTTCGATAAAGTCTCCTTCAGGTCATGTATGTTCCTTAATGTTTTTGTTATGTCTTTTTATTAATACTTTCGTGTTTGTGTATAGATTCACAAAAGTTTTTTTTAATAAGAAAGAAAAAGATGTCGACATTATGTGTTGAATGTGATGGAGATGCATCACCATCTTATGTTGTTGGATGTGATGCATTGCCCTTAGTTGAGTGCTCTTGAAAGTGCAAACTAGATTATGCTTCTCACAGTTGGATTAATACTTTTATGAGTAAGAACATTGCCTATTTACCTATTTCATAATATAAAAAAAGCTTCAAAGTATGTATTACCCATAGTGGAGTGCATTCAAAAGTGCAAACTACATTATGCTATTGGTAAAATGATTCATCATTTCATAAGTTAGAACATTAACTATTATGCTATTGGAAAAGATCACATCATGAGCTTGGTTTGAAGATGCTCTTTATTATTATTTTTGTTAGATGTCATTGACACGTACATGTTTTTGTATTATGTTTTATGGGGAGAGAGAGAGAGATAGAGTGATAGACCAAGAGAAGGAAAGTGTGTGTGTGTGTGTGTGAGTGTGTTGAGCTCATAAATGTATTTGAGAAATTTCTTTCTTAAAGATGTAAAATTAAGAAGTAAGAGTTGAGATGTAAAATTAAGAAGTAAGAGTTGAGATGTCATACACAATTATATCACATTGGTGTGTGGGTCACCAATGAAAAATTTATAGGGTTACTTTTACAATGCACAAGAAATCCATGAGAGCGGGCCATATATATATCTTTAATATCTTATTGGGATTTCTATCAGAAACATGTGGTGTTTAATATGCTTTTATGTATCTTAGTTATGCTTTTTTGTATGACGGATACAAGTTTTTATCTAATGTAGCATAACACATTTAATGCATCTATAATGTGAGAACTCTTTGTATGCATGTGTTAGACCTCGAAAAATGGCCCGCACGCACACACTCACCCTTGTACATACACGTGTGCGTGCATGTGTCTGTATGTGTGCACATGTGTGTGCATGCATATACTATGTACAAGTGTATTCTATATGCATGTGCATGTTCTGTGTGTGTCTATGTTGTACGTGTGTGTGCATGTGTTCTATGTACATGTACATGTGTCAGATGCAATCACGTGTGTGTAGAGTGTTTTACACTAGTGAGCAGCCAATCGACTCAACCGGGTCTAGGCCACGAGTATCATACAATAAACAAAGGGTTGACACATTTTCAAAATGAAGGTGTCAAACACGTTAAGTCTATGATAGGAAAAACCCAATAACTCAAAATTAGGAGAGATAAATATGAAATCCACATGCATTTTAGATGCAAGGATAGATTATTCAAGAGCCATTACCTATTTTACTAAAAAGGATAGTACATTGTATGTAGTTTGCGAGTCCCAAAGAAACAATATTAACATTTGGGTTTTTTTTTTTAAAGAACACAATTTGGTTGGTAGAACTCTGTGGTCAAATAATTTGGTTGGTAGGACTCCCTCGTCTTCTCCAAGAATTTTGCATTCAAAATAAGCACCAACTAGGATATATATATTGAGAATAATTACAATATTTTGAGGCGGGAGAAGCGCAAATTGATAGATTTGAAGATTGGGTGGCGGGAGAAGGGGGAGGGGCACGTGGCGTAGAAAGTGCAGTCCAGGGGCCAAATAATTTGTTTTGGCAGCCTTAGCGCCAACCTTAGGATATCTTCTGCTCTGAAATTTAGTATGAATATAAATTTGGGTTCATCTTAGATCTCGCAAGAGATTGACCCAAAATCTAGGTGCCTTTGGTGCAGGCCATCTCGTGTTGCGTTTCAAGCTCATAGCATCCCCAAGCTGATAAATCAAGGGTCATTATAAGGGGGTTAAGAAGGTTGGTGGCAGGATGTGAACAGATATGTGAACAAAATTAATGAGCTGCTTGCCAACCGTTGTCTGAGAATGATGGCAGAGCTAGGTTGAAGTCTTAAGCTTTGAAGTTCAAGAAGGGTCGGAATCCGGATCTTGTTTCAAACTTTGGAGAGAGAGATCCCTCACCTGGCTATGGCGAAACAATTAAGAAGAAAGCAAGGAATCAGAGGGAGTTTATAGTTGATTCAGGGTTTGCAAACTATTTGCTCCTCTGTCTAACCGATGAAAGGCTATCTATGGTGGTGAAGAGTTTTGAAGCTTGATTTTGGTCAATTATTATTGAGCTCTAAGCTTTATTCTGAACTAGTTTTTTGAGAGATCCAGGCTAGTTTAGGATGGGTTTTATGTGAGATTCAGTCAAGCAGGTGATTTCATGGCACCTATGATGTGTCTTATTCTTCCATAAGTGTTCATCTTCTTCAACCCAGCCTTCCCTCACCCACCCACATGCACGCGCGTGCGCGCGCGCCCACACACGATTTCTTCAACAGTTCTGTCTCTTAAGCTTCCATGGCGACCTTGAACCCGGGCATTCTGATGAAGCTGCTGCAGCACGTGAACTCTGATGTGAAGGTAGCAGGGGAGCACCGCTCAGTGATGCTGCAAGTGATAGGGATAGTGCCTGCACTGGCAGGGGGTGATGAACTATGGCCCAACAAAGGGTTCTACATAAAGGTCTCTGATTCATCACATGCAACCTATGTCTCTCTGTGCGAGCAAGACAACGAGCTCATACTGAGCGACAAGCTACAATTAGGCCAGTTTGTGTATGTGGAGAAGTTAGAATCAGTAGCAGGTAGCAATAACAAAGCAGCTCTCCCTCGTGTGGTGGGCATCAGGGCCCTTCCGGGAAGACACCCTTGTGTTGGAAACCCTGAAGATCTCATCGCCCACCTTGTGCCCAACCTCAACAATCATAATGATCGCACCGCCACTACGGTGAGCGCTGCTCCTCTACAGCCTTCTAAAAAATCTCAGCTTTCTAAGCCCACCGAGAAGACTTCTAACAGGTTTCCAGATAGGCCAGATACAAACAATGCCGCCCACTTTCCCGCCAAATCTTCTTCAAAATCTGCTAATACCCCTGCGTATGGTGGTGGAGGAAAGCATGCTCCCAAGAGCTCAAGCAAGCTGCTAGTGGATGACGTTGAGAACCTATACCACCATGAATGGCACAGAGGAGATGATTTCCTGGATGCAGATGCAGCTTCCAAGGCTAGAAGAAGAGCTGTAAAGTCCAAAATCTTCAGGGATGCCTCGCCTGCAAGCAAGCCTCGCTCAGCAGTAGTTTCAACTCCAAAGAAGCCCACTTCACCCCCCAAGAAAACCCCTAAACCACCAGAGGATTCCAAATCAAGCACCAGATCACCTCCTATTGAGAAAGAAGTAGCACCCATCAGCAAGCCCTTGAATCCCATATGTGCAGATAAGAAAGGGGCCTACATAGTCCCCTCCAGATACAGGCAAAGCTCCCCCAGTGGCAAGATCAGACAGAGCTCGCCCACCGCCACCCACATTAGGCAGGAGTCTCCCACTCCCAAAATCAGAGTTTCTCCTAGTGGAAAGATCAGGCAAGCTTCTCCCAGTGGAAGAAGCTGGCAAGCCTCCCCTACTGGCAAAATCCGCCAATTTTCTCCATCTGGGAAGAGATCCATCAGCACTGGTAGAACCCCCAAACCCAATTTGGGAGATGCAGTGAGTCGAAGTTCTTCCAATTATTTGGTTGGTACCAGCTCTAAAGCAGCTGATCTACTAGCTGTTAGCTTGAAAGCCGTAAGGCAGAGCACGGAAGAGATCCCTGATACAGAAGGCAAAGAGAACGTCTCTTCCCAACAAATCAAGGGCCCCAAATCTAGCAGGTTAACTCTGGTCAGTCAGTTCTTTTCACTTTTTCTCTCCTGCGTGCTTATGTTGCACAAAATTAACATAGCAATGACTGGGATGCCATTAGTAATTTAAAAAGACCACTTTTTCTCATAAGAAGACTAACGACAGACAGATGTTGTTCCTTGTTTTTCAGCAAGAAGTTGATAGGTCCCATCACAAGGTGGAGGCTAAACTCCAAAGGCCTTCATCAACTAAGAAGGCTAGCTCTCATTCCGAGAGTGGCTGTTCACAGAGGCCAGCAATTCATGATAAGAGATGGACCGATGGCAGTTTGTCGTGGGAAACCTTACCTTCAGGCTTAAGCACTCTAGGCAAGGTACTATATAATGCTAGGACACACCCCCAGAGTTATTTTGTTTTTTTCCCCAAATCACCTCGTAAAAAAGTGGTATAATCAACTTGGATGATCCTTCCAAATTTCCAAACCTCAAACACATTAATGAAAAATCTCAAAGATTTATTTATACTACATGATTAGGGGTATTACTTGTTATGTGTTAGTATAGTGTGCCCAAAAAAAAAAAAACAAGGTTTGGCTGACCCTAGGCGACCAAGTACCATTTTGGGAGAAGTTTTAAGAAATCATTATAGTCAAAACTCCAGGATTAATGCCTTTTTATCGCCAAATTCTTTGAAATTTGCCCAAAAAAAATAATTGACACTAACAATTTAAAGTGCTCTATTCAACTCTTGCAAAGGAACTTTACATGCAATTCTATGTGCTATGATAGGAAGTTATGCAGAGAAAGAATGTGGCCTCATTAGCTGCCGCTCAAGCTTTACAAGAGGCATCTGCGGCCGAGTCTGTGATCAGATGTCTAAGGTGAGCTCTTGTCTATCTAGGAAAGTTAACACATCAAACATATGTTTTTTTATAGTGTTGACGTTTGATCATGATTTGCTACATTGTACAGCATGTTTGCTGAATTGCAGTCTTTGGCAAAGCGTGACAGTCTCGAGCTCTCAATGGAGAGCTTTTTTAGCCTGTACCACTCTCTTCAAGAAGCCATAAAGGTGTCATGTTCTCTAGCTGAGGTCAGAAATGTGGAGGAAGGTTCGGAGTCATCATCAGATGTCATAAATGACCATCTGAATGAGAGATTGCAAAGTGCAGCTTGTTGGGTTGGTGCTGCATTGGCAACTGATCTTGCTCCAGTTTCCCTTTTCAGCAAACAATTTGCTGCTGCATTGAGCAGCTCTCCTGGAAAATGTCCACCAATATTACAAGGCTTGCTGCCTGTGAATGGGCTTGTCAAACAATCCAGCGAGTCTACATCCAGTTCTCGAAGAGGGTCTTTTGCAAGGGCAATGGGTTCACCTGCCATCCAAAAGGCTCCATCAGGCACTCCCCAGAAGGCTAAAGCAAAGATGGCTCTGCTCTCAGTCACTCCACAAAAAAATGACAGAAAGTGCACGAGTCAGGAAGCAAGGCATCCTTCTCCTTTCAAAGCATTGAAACAAAGCTTAGGTACATCTGCTGCAGAAAGTATAATCAAAACTGCAGGCTTTTTGCTCAACGATGCGCCTCAAAAGGAACCTAGAGCTGATGCAGACTGGTGCATTGGAAATGGGCTGCAGGAAACAGCAGACCTAGCAATTCAGCTGCAAGTAGAGTTGCAGACATGGTTTCTGACGTACGTGGAAGAGGCTTTGGATTGTGGGTATTCTTGCTCAAACAATGATGGATCTGTAGAGGGTAAGGTTATGCAGCAGGAGAACTGCCACATTGCATTTATGCTATCACAGATCAAGAGGGTGAATGATTGGGTAGACCAGTTAGAGTCGAATAATGAGAAGCCCTTGGATTCTGAGATGGTAGTCGTCCTTGATAGAGTGAAAAGAAAGGTATATGAATTTCTGCTGCAGCATGTGGAGTCTGCTGCCACAGCACTTGGCAGATGCATATAAGTAAAAGCTTCAGTGGAACTAGTCTTGATGAAGAGAGAAGACTGCTTTGATGAATCCTTAGTTACACCTGGCAAGAAATTTACAGAATGTACAACTAACCTTATATCACACTCGCACTAACTTTACACAGTTGGTGGTTCACATATGTGGCAGAAATTGAACGTCTTTGTCCCCCTCATGACTTGAGAGGATGATAATTTACTTAAACCATTAAAAATCTATTCTAAGTGTATGCGTTGTTATGTTTCGATAACAGGGCACTTGCATTTTGTTCTGACCTGTTTAGGCCTTTCATTGTGATTGTTAGCCGTGTATTTTCAACGCTTCTGCTATGAGAGGCAAGGGTTCTAGACATTTATCAGCGGAAAGTTTACGATGCTTCATCAATGGGATGTAGGCTTGTTTCCATGGGACTTACATAGAGCTCAGAATTAATTTGGTTGTTGTGTCATGCTTTGAAATTAGAGGAAACGGGCTTGAGAAAAGGGACTTATTTCAAAGAAGTTAAGGTAAACCAGGGTATGGTTGAAGGGTTCTGCTACGATGATATCATGCGCAGCTTCTCATGAGTTGCATAATGCTATGATCAAACGTGATGCAATAGGTTAAGGTGACGACAGTTTATGCTGTCCTCCTTGGTACTTTGCAGTCGTTGTCGATGAAGGTTGATGTAACAGTTAGATATATTTAATACATTTAAAAGTCTATGAGAAGTTAAGTATATGAATGTAGTTGAGGTATATAGGTTTGTTATTTGTCATGCATTTGATACATGAGTTTCATATGTTCATTTTTGCAGATGGGTTCGTTTAATCATTCGTTTGTACTTTTGTTGTCATGCTAGAGTAGCACAAGCCAATATATGTAGCCTATGATCTGATGAAGTCTTGAACATGTGAACCAAATTTGTTATAAAAAAAATGGAGCTGTCACGTGCTAGACTTGAAAGTAGCACACTAATGATACGCACCAATAATTGACAAATATTGGAGCTTGATCGATACAGCATTGGTTTACTTTTGGCAGCATGTCAAAACATGGCTAGAACATTGCAAACATAGGCACTTCAAACTCTGCTCATGCGCATAACACTAGTTAAAGACTGTGAGCCTAGCTTGTAGACTTCTGTGAAAAGGACAACCAGGTTTACAAAGGGCCAAGGAATGAAGAAGGTGAGGTGCAACAGTGGCTGAAAAAACTTTGTTTGCAACGTAGGTGAATAAAACTTCAATTGTAGGCCCTTGTAGACTTCCACAAAATCATTTTTTACTTTCTAGATAGCTTCCGGGAAACAGGCCTGTTCTAGATTGCAACTAGAACTGATGTGATTGCACTCTAATCCACAAGACGCACCCACTTGTGCTGTTGGTGAATTCTTGCAGCAAGTACCTGAAGTACAGCTGAGTTTTCCTCCACTAGCTCACTTTTCAACAAATGGGATCATCAACACATCTCATGCCCAACTTGTTGTCGTAGGTATGCACTTAAAGCAGTAAACCCTAATATCCTTCTCTTTTGCAAAATGGAAATGGAACAACAAAACTACAGGAGGTTTTACTTTCAAAAACAATGACTACCTCATCCAAGTTATGCATATACTCCTGCACTTGTAGAGTCATAAACCTTACAGTGTACATGGTGAACCTAAAGGTTTCTGTCATTTGCCAATTTGTTACACCCAGACCTCCACATGCTACCAATTTATGGCTGCACTAGCAGTTCTACAAACACCTACTGGCTCATTCACCAGGGGCCACAGGGCTTGCATAGCTTCAAGCTGGTGGAATACTCTTCTCTTTGGGTATAATTCCACCTAACCTCCATGCGAGAATTTCATGACTCATTACATTAGGAATGCTCACCAACTTTTGTTCTGCCTCCAGTATGACAAAAACAATAAACCTTACAACATGTAGAGGAAGATAAATGATGTCATTGAGCAAAAATTTCAGAATCTTCATGCATTCAAAACAATGATCGTCTTGGTACAAGAATCTCTACTCTAATATATAGGATTCCAGGCGGTGTGCCAAAAATACCTATATCTCCCCCTTGAATGTACCTTATTCTAGCAAAGAGTGCCAAGGTAGGTCATATTAAAACATATATGAAGACATGGACCTTGATCTCTCCTCGAAGGCATTATTCCTTACTATCTCATTGATAAGATTCACTTATACAAATGATGTAGGAAGTTCCTCCATGATTCTGACTCATCTAGATATACAGTCTGATTCTTCACAAGAGGGAACTAACCCTTCACAACCCATTCACCACAAACTAACGTCTATATTGTGACAAATCCATAGTATGATGGTCTATATGAATCATCATCACATATTGACATGTCATAAATATATATTTACCTCCAGAAAAGGCTGTAAAAAACAAGGTGTTCTTTCTTGTAAGAACCATTTTGAATGTCTAATTTCATCTTCAGTCCCTAGGCCATTAGCTGACCTGCCAAAATGAAGTGTGCCATTATCTAACCTGCCAATGCAATGGTGCTCATTAAAGGAAGCTGCAATTGTAGGACAGATAGGCATTTACCTTGGCTGCCGTACTTCTGTGAATCTTCAAGATGGCATCGTACTCAACCGACATCTCGCCTCTGGATTTCTGGTTGATGAGAGGTCGGATTTTGCGCTTGAAGAAGGCCTCAAAGAGCTGTTCATAGTCTTCTTTAAGGATGACACACTCTTCCCTTCTACAAGCAGGATTATCACAATGTTTCTGGGCGCCTGCTTGCAATATGGCCAGGGCTATGGCCAAAGGGGAGGTGTCCAGGCCCGTGCCAGAAATAGAGATTTTTTTCCCAATGACCACTTTCCTGCAAAGGTGAGGAGTGAAAACAACAGTACCCCTTTCTGGTAAACCAAAAGAGACACCTTCAGGACTTTCTACGAGGAGTCTGTCAAACTGACCGGCAGGGAGATGCTCAAAGGCGTTTCTGGTGGTGTGGTAAAGGTAGCTCAGAAAAAATCTTCTGAGGCCCTTGTATTCTACCTCAGCTCCCTTGTGGAAGTACACAGTGAGGTGCTCCATCTCCTTCTGTATAGCCTCCCGCTCTGCAAGCACTTCCTCTTCTCTCTTCTTGATGTGCTCCATGAGCTTCGCCTTGTTAATCTCCGGGTCGTCTGAGTCAATTTTGGATCGTTGGATGCGCAGGTCGTTGCTCATGATACGGAAATCTGCGATCCTGTACTCCATTCGCCTGATCTTGTTGTCCACCTGCCTCCAGTCCGGGTGCAGGCCCATCCGAATAGTGAGCATAGATTTGCCTTCTCTCTGTTGTGGAGCCTGCACAGCAGCCGGCCTCACTACCCGCACTTCCCCCCGGGTGCTTGTGCATACCTTGGTGAAAGGAAGACCTTGCGACAGAGCTTCCATGACGACAGTTGTTCTCTGTGCAGGGGCTTTACATGAGGGGCTTTAGGGTTTTATCAAATAAAATCCTTTTATTCGCCTTGAAAATAGGGGAGCACGTGGCATGGGCTAGGTATTTTTTCCTGATATACGTGCAAATATTTTTTTGAGAGCATTATTAAGAGCTTTACTTTAGAAAATCTTTGGCAAAGTTTATTAAAACAAAAAAAAGGGAAATTGCGAAACCCTATGCTCTTGCTTTTTGTTTGGGAGGGTCACCTACACGACGAATTATACTCTTGCTTTTCAAGGCTATCGAATTTGAACGGTGTCCATTGCCGATTCTGGTCTTCTTATCACATAATAGCATCTAGACAACGACATCATCAAAGTTTGTATTTATCTTATTATAAGCTTACAAGGCTTATTAAGCCTTAATCACACTGCTACAACTGTCAACGGTTGTTCAAGTTAAAAGCTTACCTAGTCTTGTCGAAACATGTGTCATTAGGAGCTTTACCTTGTAACTTCATGATTTTGGGAGTAACAAGAGCTGAGAAATGCAACTCATCATCTAAATTCTCACTGTGTTGTCACACGGGAGAGCTCCATAGCCATGGGTGTGGAGGAAGAGCTTAAATCACATTGATAGAGGTGAGAAGAAGGTTCCAACACTATGGACCTCACTGACCAGAGATGAAAGAAGAGGGGAAGCTCATGCAAGAGATAAACCTACAACCAATCCTATCTAAGCAAGCATCCATCAAGGAAGCATGAATCCAATAGAACACAATCAAAAGAGTAGGGAGAAGAGGGAAGAGAGCTTACAAGTATTCTATAGCAAGGGGAATGAATCCAATAGAACACAAGCAAGAGAGTAGGGAGAAGAGGGAAGAGAGCTCACAATTATTCATTGGTGTTGTCCTCTACCTTTGGTGGGTGTAATCACTATAGATTTTGAGGATGCAATGAACCTAACAAGTCCAAACCTCAAGGTCAAAATATTTAACCCACCCAAAAAGACATGTCCAATAATTGTGTATTGCCTTGGCTAGCCAAGAATTGATAGCCATGAAGCTTTTAGACGTCAGTGTTTACCCCATGGAAACCAAGGCATCGGCCCCAAGGTGTTGAGACAACCCCAGGTCCTACCAAGCATTCCTCATGGCTGTAGACACGTCATGTCTCAATTCACTTTGTATATATTTTTTTAGTGTATATTTTCATAATTTTTTTTTTATTAATCCTAGCACCTAGCTCATACCTAAGAGGTAGCTACCACTAGGGATAACTAATATACCTTGAAAGCATAAGAACATGGCATATTCCATTGGTATATATCCTACACTGTCTTTAGATAGAAATATCTTTTACTAAGTCTTCTAAGACTCTAGAATTCACTCACCATATTTTAACAACTAATCAAAAACTTAAACCAGCCAACATTGTGTGAACATGCAAACCATATATCCAAAAGATAAAAGCACATAAAGAAATAAAGATTAAGATTTGAATACACCTGTTGTAGTGCCCTGTTGATGTTGTTCGTTTGCATTGATGCATTGCTGATTTTGTGCAGATTGCTCCTCCTCGGTCTTTGTAGGCATAGCATGTCTCCCCCCTTCCTAATTTGTGTGCATGGTAGGTGGACTATTGGGGCGTTTTTGATGCTCTTTTTTTTTTTTAGCGGAGATCTCTGCAAAATTTTTATTAACAAACAAGAAAAGAAAAGAAAAGAATAAAATTTGCCATTGGTGCCAATCACCGAATATAGCCGAGGGGAAAAACCCAATGGGAGAAAAGTGCCCTGGCTTGTCGATCTTATTGTGGAGTCACTGAGCTTACCCTTGCGCTGGTGGTGGATCCGTGTCCTCGTCTGCTGGAAAGATGGTATCAATTTCCTCAGGATGCAGAGACAACCCCTCACAAAAACCGGCCTCTGGAGAAGGTGGTAGAGGAAGGAGTGCTTCCTCACTAAAATATGGCATTGGTTCTATGGGAAGGTTAAGGAGACAATTTCGATTTTGGAAATGCGCAGTATAGGTACTCATATTGATCCAATATTGACATGTTGAGGCTTGGGGAAGGACGGCTTGCAAGATCGGTGGTTGCAAGTCATTTAAGCTTGTATCCCTCCATTGTTGTGCTTGAACCTCCTCAGGTAATCTACGTTGATTTGGTCCTCTCTCTGGTATTCTCACATTAAGAAGATTATGGCGTTGGGGTGTAATTCCCACAATTTGCTTCATTAAGCCCGTGCCATATCGTCTAAAGTAAGAGCGGCATATCCAACAAATATGTGAAGCTTCTCCTAATACGAGCCGTGCACACTCTTGACAATGTGGAAATGGGTGATGCTGTTGATAGAATAACGTGACAAAGTGATGCCCACAGCAATTTTCACCTAAGGGAGCATAGAAGTACCTAGAATGTGTTTGAAATGGAGGAGCACTATAACCCCCGCGATGATCAGGTCGAGTACTATCAGGGTCAATGCATGGTGGACATGTATCTCGCCAAATATCCATCAGGAGTTATCTGGACGTAGAACAATGAAATTTAGATCACTCATATCCATCATTACAATTCCAATAAAAAACAAGATTATCTCAAAAAGTACACATCTTCTAAAAGCATAAGGAACTACATTATTCAAACATTGATCTACCAAAGAGCTTCAATTGTAGTGTTAAGGCCTTATCTTTGGTTTTAGGTATATCCTTTTTAAGAGGTGGGAACTTTAGCAATTGTCTTGGAATTTGAGCAAGATAAGAGGATTTAGGCATTGAAATGCTAGAATCTATGCTCAAATGAGACTCATTTGGACTTGTCTTAGGTACACAAGTTGATGGTTGAATTGTGTAACAAGGAGAAATCGGGACAACCGGTGTTTCAATACATGTTTTAGGAAGATCAACACAAGTAGATTTGTAGGTGCTATCACAGCCACCTTTCCTTTCTTGAAGAGTTTGTGTTGATTTCTTTTGCACCCACTGATATGGAAAATCAAGGGTGGCTTTTGGAATCTTTCTGAAACACTCTTTTACCCCTAGCAAAGCATGGCATTTTGGAAGCCAAATTGCTGTTGCACCCTCATAATAGCCTTGTGCTTTAAGAACATGTTTTGGGACCCATCGAGTAACAATCCGAGGTTTAGGCTTGGAAATGATGTGCTTCTTAAGAGGCTTAGCAACTGGACTAGATGGTACAAGTTTGTACGCATCTTTGGGTAGCCAAATTGATAATTCCTTCTTGCCCGGCCTTCTTTGAGCAGCAACTAGAGTAGTTGGAACATGCCAGCCCATGGCCCTCACTTGAGTACTCATCAATTATCCACATCATTTGTTTTGAAGCTTCAAGAGCAGATTTTGAGAGTGGGTTGTGTAAGGTAGAAACATTACCCCTTTGACAAGATAAAGCTCGTGGAGTAGCAGATCCCAAGATGCAATCAGAATCAATTTGCAACTTGTATTGTCTATTCTTCCAATCTAATGAGCAATTGGTAGCACTTAACCACGATCTACCGAGAACCACCTCTACTACTGCCTTAGACTTACGTGCCACATAAAAGGGCACTGACATCTGGTGATCCTGAATGGTCATCATAATGACACATTTTCCCTCTATAGGGTTATCTTCTCCTGAGAAGCTTCGTAAGTCAACAGGAATTTGCACAAGTGGTGGTTGACCCAAGGCTATCCAGGTGTCAAACGAGAGAACATTATAATCTGCACCAGAGTCAATTAAGGCAGAGACAAAGTAGGTACTCTCATGAAGATGAAGGCACACTTGAATATTGAATGGATCGACATAAGGTTCATCAGTAGCCAACTGTATGGCCAACATAGAAGCTTTGCGACGCTCCTTGGCTTTTGCAACTCTAGTTTTAGCCTCCTCTTGAGCCTGACGTTTAAGTAGGTCAAGTGCTTCTTTCCGTGTTTGTGCAGCATGCATCTGTTGAAGCATGGCTTCAGTTAATGGTTCATTGTATTTCTTGAGACGACTTCCATTAATGAAGTTAGGCATTTGCTCACCTTCAAGTGTCTCTAAACGGACAGCGTACATGTAGATGAATCTACGGTAATAGCCACAATGTCCCATGAATGTTTGTACCCCTTTAGGGTTGATAGGCCAAGGTAATGAGACAATGACATCAATTTTATCCATATCTGTTGAAATCCCATTGCGAGAAACAATATGGCCCAAAATTTTCTCGTCTTACCATGAATTTGCACTTGTCAGGATTCAAGCATATACGATAAAGTTGACACTTTTGAAACACAAGTCTCAGGTGTTCTATATGATCATCACGCTCTTGTGAGTGAACACATAAATCATCCATGAAAATCTCAAGAAATTGCCTAAGGTACTCCTTGAATACATGACTCATTAACCGCTGAAAGGTTGCTGGTGTATTTGTTAGACCAAATGGCATAACACGATAGGCAAAGATGCCATCTTTAGTAGCAAAGGCTGTCTTGTGTTGATCCTTTGGATCAATTGACACTTGATTGTAACTGGAGAATCCATCCAAGAAACTATATGCCTTTTTCCCTTTAACTCGTTCCAGAACATGATCCGTGATTGGAAGTGGGTAATGATCACGCACAGTAGCTGCATTTACCTTCTTGAGGTTTACACATACTCGAAGTTTTCCATTTTTCTTGGGCACCACTACAATAGGGGAGACCCATTCAGTGTGTTCAATCTCACAGATAAATTCTGCCTCTAAGAGCTTGTCTATTTCTTCCTTTATCTTCCGTGCGAAGTTTTCATTGTAAGTATAAGGACGTTGCTTGGAGGGCTTTGCATCCTCTCGCAATGGAATTGTATGCTGACATATGCTTGGATCAACTCCTTTGAGGTCTTTATAACTCCAAGCAAAAACATCGCGATACTCCTTTATTGTTTGTATTAATAACTTCTCCTCATCTAAGGACAAGTCTGTGGCAATCCACACATAGCGAGGCTCTTCTCCTGGCTTAGCAATATCAATCTTTTTTGCATCTTCTGGACCATCGTATGAAATCCCTGGTATGCTTAGTTTTTGTCGCATGGGCTGTTGAAGAACAATCTTCCGATCTTGAAGAGTGTACTGTGTGAAATTGGGAGGAACATTGAGACCTTGTTCTTGTCCACTTGAGTCTTCACTCATTGAAGACCATGCGGTTTTGAGCTCTCCTTTGCTATCTTGCATCGGATTTTTTTGTTCAACCGTTGTCTTTGCACTTCCCACACTCTTTTTTGAATCGGTTTTAGACTTGAGTTTTGGTTTTTGTTTCTTCGTTTTTTTTACGATTTTTGCTAACAGTTGTTAGCTTTTCCCCTGCTTGGAATCCATCTGATCGTTTTACTTGGTCTTTGATACTATCTTGTGCTTGGACATAGTATAGATATCCGTTCTTTCTTGAGAAGTGAGGTGGTGGTCGAGAGTTTTCACTCTTAGACTCCTCCTTTTCTTTTTGTAGTCTCTCACGTTGTTCCCGCTCATCTTGTCTACTGATTCTCTTATGGCTCTTACAACATTTACGTTTAGGTCAGCGGGTTCGAGGGATCTCTACTTGAACCTCCCTTCCTCTCAAGAGTAGGCGTGCCTTTCCTAACTCTTCCTCAGGGATTATCACATTATTATCAAAATCAGAGTCCTAGCCATCTTCCTTATCAGCATCATTAGCAGATTCGAGTGTCAAATCCTCCACTGAGACTTCCTCGACATGCATAACTGTTGTGTATGTATCCCTATAGTACAAATCATCTAGAAGGGCACGTGGTTGTACCATTCGTATAGGAATAATATCATATCCATCTGAGTCACAAAATTGAATTGGCTTCGGTAAAGCACATGTCGATAATGTTGCAAGGACATGACTCCATTCTAATGGATCAATTAAATGCTCAGGGAAGGGTTGTGGAATGTATGCCTCGTCTGATACACTTCGATTCCCCTTAAGTCTCTCAGTGTTGAAATCCCTACATGAGGCTCCACACATCCACAGATCTTCTCACCCGTCTGACAATGTAACTCTTGAGCCCTCAGATGAAGCAGAATCAAACTCATCTATTGGAGACCTTGTTACATCACGATATGAGTGATTCCTTAGGTTGACCCTTGTGATGACAGAATCATGTCGGAGGTACAAATAATTGTATCCCCAATCTTGAATCATTTGAAATTGTCGCATGAATGGTCTACCCAATATCACTTCATAGTTTGGATGTTTTCCAAAATCCACTACTGCAAAGGTGTGCTCATATTCAATCCCACATGTGGTGACCAATATGTTCTCAAGCAGCCCAAGGGGATGTTCTAAGCTTCCATCTGCTAGCTGCAAGCGCATCCTGGTACTCCTAATAGCTGGTTTGCCCCACTTTTCCCAAATGGACCTTGTCACAATGCCCACTCTTGCACCACTATCAAGTATTGCAGTTGAAGCTACTTTTCGCACTTCTAATGGGAGGGTAGCATTTCCCTGATCGTCCTCACAAAATTTTCCTACTTTGTTGATAGGAACTGGCATAACATGCTTTGTCTCAGGGTGTATAGTACACTCATGGTGACCCTTTTGTAGCAATACCTGCTCTGACAAACATGTGGCAATATCATTCCACAACTCAGGTCGAATTTTTATCAAATCAAGCAAAGGTAAGGTACAAGCCACTAGTGCTGACAAAATAGCTTGCACGATACTCATATCCTTCTCCTTTGTCAACCTTTTATCCATGGAGGGTATCCTCAAGGTTTGAGAACAGTTCTCATATTCTCCCAGATATGATGGTAAGGTTTTCATTGTATGCTTACTTCTGGGAGAAACAATTGTTTTAACTTCCTCCTGGATGCTTGGGCGTCCAAAGTTGTTTTCCGTGCCCCTGGTAAAATCCACCTCAGAGAATGGAGGCGAACTAATAGAGGACATGTTCTCATTAACTTTCTCATGAACTGCGGCCCACATCTCATTTGCCATGTCCTCATTAGCATCAATAACTTCATCATTGCATGGGAAGACAAGGCTAGGTGGTGGCAGATTACCTCCTTTCAATTGGGTGTCAATGGTGCAGACCTTTCGCTATGAGCTTGTGAAATGAGCTCACTTTTCATTTCCCGACTCGATGATACTTCCGGTATGGTTTCTAATGTCGGCTTAAGAGAGGTTGGGCCCCGAGGAATAGGTGGTGGTGGTCCCTCAAGTATTGACTGAGCTTCCCTAATGAGTTGTTGATGTACAGCTAGATTGATCTTCTCCTCACGAGGGTTTGGGTATTCTTGAAGCTTCTTGGGTAGCTCAAATAAAGCTGCAATGCGACTTCTATGAGCATCAATGATGGCATCCAGAGTCTCATTCACTTTATCCACAAAAACAGAACCCCCAGAACTATCCTCAGTCGTACTAGCCTCATCTTGTTTAGCACTAGGCTCAGTTTGAGGTTGATGTTCCTCATGCACTTCTTGGGATGTAAAAGTTTTATCCCTCATGTTTTGTTTAGAGGCTTCTTGAGAACTAGTGGATGCACTTTTAGTTTGCTTGTTTCGGTTCTTCTTCCTCCGAGTGGTTTTTTTTCTATTGGACTGTAGGGTCTTGTCCACTAGATTTGTCTTTGCATCCCTAGTTTGAGGTGTCTCATCAGTTTGTATTTCGGCGTTTCGTGTTTGTGATCTAGTCATGACTCTAAGTGGCACAACATCCTCATTCTCAGATGAAGGTGGTGATGGAACTGCGCCTACAAGGTTGAGAGGTGCCTTCCTCATGTGGTTTCAGCAGACAATCCTTTGGAAAGTGTTCTACACAACACCCTAGATAATATCTTTCAATTGGTGAAAACTGTTGTACTGTTGTATTGGATCGAGATGCTTGCCTTGAGCGATGTGGACAATCACGAGCCCAATGGGGTTCTCCGCACTCATAACAGGGGCCCATTGGTTTGGCCTCTACTTTCCTTGGCTGCCATTGACCTGAGGGGCCTGGAGTCCTAGGTTGGTAGCCGCCTAGCAACATTAAAGAGTTTTGTTCCCCTGGTTGAGTGTCCAGTGCTGGGCTTGGGTATGCGAGACTTTCAAAGAGATTTTCTTTGGATGAATATGATGCGTATTCCTCTTCCACATAGCCTGGGTTTACCAATTCTCTACACATATTTGAATTGTCGTAGTCAACAACCCTCACAGGAGCAGTCCCTGGAGCAGGAGGTTGAGCACCAAGAACAGGTCGTGCTTGCTCTTGTGCCATCGGTGGCTTACGTTCAAAATTAGTATACTGTTGATACATTTGTGGAGCCACTCCACCCCTTGGCTGCTCACGTTCCTGTCTCATTCTCGCAATGCGAGTACACTCCTGTGTGGTATGGGTAAAGTTCCAAGCACAGGCTTGGCACCACTTTTTTGTGGGTTGGTTTGTGACTAGAGGAGAAAAGGTATTACATTCCTCTGTTTTATGGTTACCGCCACATGCTCCACAAAGATGAGGACCTGTAGGAAGTACACTCCTCATTCTCTGCTCTGCTGTTGTTGTGGCTGCATGGGTGGACGATAGGTCTGTCCCAACCTCCGTAGTACTAGGTTAGCTATCTGGTCTGGATTTACTAGCGCGCTAGACCTTGAACTTTGGTCATCACCCCACTGATCTCTAGGTTTCACCTCTGGGCCAGAACCATCTTGGAATTTGAAGTTATCGGTCCCTCAAGAGTTAGTCCAAATCCTTCAATTTGAGTATGCTTATCAGCCACTTGCTCAGCTCGAACTGCTTGCCTAAATGCTGCTACATGGTCGTATGGATCTCCCGACCCTTCATACTTCTTTACCAGTTTCTGAAGAGTTGATGGCCTTACTTGTCTTGAATACTCATCATAGGGCCTACGGCCTCTCAATCTCAGTGGGAATTGTTCCTCTCTTTGGTAAGATGGTCCACATGCATCCAAAATTGGTGTGGGTACCCTATTACCAGCCTCACCAAACCCCTCCAAAGATCTTGTAACCCGCATTTCAGGAGGTGCATTAATGGGAGGCCGAGTTGGCTCCCCTCTCCTCCGATTGTCATAGTGAGAAAGATGTTGGTGTGGTGTGACCTATGGTCGCACATTTGGTGTAGGACGATATCTTGGTGCTAGAGTTGGGCTACTAGCAGTGGTCCACTTGGATGTTGAAGGTCCCTCTCTAGTGAACTCTCATAGGGGAGGAGCAACAGTTTCTCCAAGAAAGGCTGTCTCTCCTGGTTTGGCTGTATTTGTTGAGAACACTTCCATGAATAATGGTTGTCCTTTCCACGTGAGTTCCCGAATCTCTTTCCAATCTAAGGTTCGGTATTCATTGGCCCATTTATCAATTATTCTGTTCATGTGTCTTGCAAGCTTCTCAACTACCACCACAAGAGCTAGAGGAAGATCTAGCTGTGGCAATCTAGTTGTGGCATAATATCCCTCTAACGAGTCCTTATAGACCTCTTGAAGTGGGTCATCCTGTAAGACCTTTGTCACTGGAATTTGTCGTACAAACTCCCATTGGTTCTCAGCCCCCTGATCCATTTTGCTCTTGCCTTTCCTATCCCTTTCCAAATTTAGATCTACAAGAAGTAAATCATCAATGGATGGCTTTGAGGACTGGGCATTGGAGGGTCCAGGCATGTCCGGCTCAATGAGCCAGTCATCTCTAGACTCCCTTGCTCTGGAAAGTTTTGATAAGTCTAAGAACTCGGTTTTAGTGAGCTCCCCTAATTTGTCTACATTTTCTGGATGGTAGGTGACTTCGTAGCGAACACCATCTCCACCCATGTACATGTTACCCTGGTCATTGACTAGAGGTGCTCTATCAAGTTCTGAGAAAATGTCTGCGATCTTAACAAGATACCGTTGTTGTGGGTCCCTAAATATCTCAGCTCCTTGAGCATTTGTGTAGACATATTGGAGTCTCACATTAAGTGTTAACCCCATGGTGTCGGCTTCAAATGGATTAAAAGATCTTGCGGGTGTCCTATTTGGGGCTACGGATTGACTATTTGTCGGCCCTAGATTGTCCATGGACAATGAACTAGTTGTTCTGGAGGAAAGGGTATCGGATTGGGATTCAGAAAGGGTTTCAGCAATATCTGCCAAATTTCCTACCGATTGGGTTCCACTTTCCTGCGTAGGTACTCTAGAAGGTGCCCTAGGCCCTATGGCAGAATTTATAAGACGTCCTGACCACAAGTGCATAAGGTCAATTTTTTTTTTGGTTTTTTATCTGTTTTTGTTTTGTTTTGTTTTTGTTTGTTTTGTTTTTTGTTTTTTATTAAATAAATAAATAAATATATATATATGTATATATATATATATATATTTTAACCTACCTAATCACTAAATGCAACTAAAATGAGTATGTGTGGCGTAACTATCTATCTTATTTTTTTTTTATTATTTTTTAAATGATTTTTGTTTTTTTAAATGATTTTATGTTTTTATCTTTTTTTTAAATTAATTACAAAAATTATGAATCACGCTAAAAAAAATACTAATTATGCACAAAGTTACAAAAATTAAAAAAAATGTAAGTTACACTAATTATGCAAAAAATTAAAAAAAAATAAAGAATTACAAAATATGCAAAAAAGTAGACTCCTAAAAAACACTTAATTTATAGAATTTTTTTTAATTTTGTTTTGTTTTCTTTTGTTTTCTTCTCCTTTTGTTGTTTTTGTTTGTTTGTTTGTTTTTTTAAAAAAAAAACTAATAAATTTCGTGCCAATTACAAAAAATATGAATCTACTAATTATGCACGTAATTACAAAAATTCTAAAAAAATAAAAATAAAAAATGCAAGCTACTTTAATTATGCAAGACTTTACAGAAATTTAAAAAATGAACAATGGATTCAAAATACAAAAATAAAAATTGTTTTTCTTTTTTTTTCTTTTTTTTTTCATTTTTTAAATAAATTTATTGTTTTATGGTTTTTTTCTTTTTTCTTCTTTTTTCTCTCTTTTTTTTTCTATCTCTTTTTCTCTTTTTTTTTAAAAAAAAATTATTTTTTTGTTGTTTTTTATATTTATTATTATTATTTTTTATTTAAAAAATATAAAAAACATGAAAAATTAATAAAAAAATAAAAAATAAAAAAAATTAAAAATGCACTTACCTTATCCGCTGCCTTGCCGACTCCCGGATTCTTCGCTGGCGCGCACAGTCGCCCGTTTTCAATGCTGCTAGCTCTCCACGCTCGCATTCAATGCAACCGCATGTTTCTGCTTCTTGCACTCCACAGATCTTTGCTTCGCTTCACTAGCCAGCAGCCGACAACACTCTTCTTGCGGCCAGCCTTCCACACCTCTCGCGCAGGTCACCTTCCGGCTCTCTCACACCTCCACGCAGGCTTTACGGCCTCCTCGCCCTACTTTTCCCCAGGCTCTCACCTCCAGCAACACTGGCCGCCCACAGTTGCAACACCTTCGCTCGGCCACCTTAACGCCGGCCGCCCACAACTTCGGTTTGACGTCTTCTGCCTCACTCAGCTCCGCTTTCACAAGGCCGCCCACAATTGCAACACTTCAACGCCATGTTGGCTACCGCTCGCCTACGGCCCCCCACTCCACGCAGCGCCTTCACCACCTCCACTGCCGACGCCACCACACCTTCGCTTCCTCTGCTGAGCTCGCCTTCTCACTCTGGTGCTTGGTGCAGCGCTTGACCCTTTTCCTCGCTTGCGCCCACCTTCACTACCGACATGGACGCTCCTTCCACTCCAGCGCTCGATGCAGCGCTCGATGCACGTCAATGTATAAATATAAATATAAATATATATATATATTTTAAGGCCGCCTTCTACGCTTTCAGCTGGCCGCCTCCAGCTGCATATATATATATATATATATATATATCTATTTTTCTTTGCTGCAGACGCCTCTCCACCAAACAACAAAACAACAAAATAATAAAAGAAAGAAGGCCGCTTCCACTACTTCCTACCTACCTCTCGCCAACCCCGTCAAAAATACAAAAACAGAAAGTACTTAAATCTGATTAGTGGCGGGATTTCTCTACCGCAATGAGGTTTTAATTAATTTTGTTTTTTTGCTTCTAATCAAAAAACCGAAAACACACAAGGCGCCCTTGAGATCACACACTCAATGCCCTTGCAAACTCTACTCTAATCTACCCTAATCCACGATTTTGCAATCAATGGAGCACTTAGTAAGAAGTAATGGTTAACACCCTTCACTAACTTAGGTGTGCGTTCCCCGGCAGCGGTGCCATTGTTTGGGACATCATAGCATAGCGGAGGCTACACTCCAACCCACACACTTTGTCAATCCGTGAATGCAACCCGGTTAGCGCATAGAGGCTATCCCGAATGGGAGAAGATTAGTTAACCACACACTAATGACTTCTAGTCCTACTCAATCCTTCTTCAACACTCAAGCAATCAATCTAACATAATCAAAGCATCAAGATTAGGCTACACTTAAGCACAAAAATGCAACTTATGCAAAGAACCTAACATGCAAAGAGCTATCACACAAGCCTCAACTACACATCATTTCATGCACAAGCTTCATCACATGCACTCTACAAATCAGATTTTAGCATCAAAACATCATTAAGAAATCTAGATTAGCAAGTGTGTAGACCATAACCTCATATCATTGAAAATGTAGAGAATAGAGAGTACAAGATTGAAGCATGAATGGAGATGGAGAGCCTTGGGAGAGCACATGAGAAGGAGCTATGGAGCAAGCTCTCTCTATGAGCCTCTCAACCAAATGACCAAAGAGTCCTCACTAGCTCTCAAATGGGCCACCTTTTATACAAAAACTCTAGAACTCCCAAAAGTTCCCATGTGGGATTATTGTCAAGCCCTCTCCCACATTCATCTACAACTTGGAACTCTTTTCAAGAGCCCTAAGTGTCTTTTTTGTTGCATCCTTGTATTGATCTTCATTCGTCATGCAACAGCGCCCATGTGTGAATGACCAAGTCACCTATAAGAGTCAAATGTAACCCTAAAACCCTCATTCTCATGTGTTGAATACAAGAGTGCTCTTGCCTTATCTCCTTGGTTTCCTTCTCCTGCGTGAGAGAGAGAGAGAGAGAGAGAGAGTGAGAGAGCGATCGAGCACTGTGTAGCAGCACGACGGTGGCGGAGAGGCGGTAGAGCAGCGAGACGGTGGCTCCTCCTTCACTGCTACGACGCGGGAATCCTTCACGGCGACGGTTAGAGCGGTGAGTGACACACCCTTGCATTCTGTTTGAGCTTGCTTTCCTGGTTGTATGCTTGCAGCCATTCGTGGCTCGCATACGGTGTTCGGCAAGTCACCAGCTACGACCTGTGCGGCAAAAGCGCACATTTTTGGCGCCGCTACCGGGGAGATGCCCTGCACCAAGCTCTAGTTTGCAGCTCGGGCTGCTGCGTGAAGTGAAATCTACACTGTAGGAAAGGCGACTGTGTGTTTGTTGTTGAGGTGTTTCCGTATTTTGCAATCTGTTTCTGTAATTTGTCTTCTGCAATTCTGTTTCGTTTGTTATTTTTCCGCCCCGCGTGCGTTCTGTTCTCTGGTTTTCTGCGTGTGAGGTGCGATTTCTGAATCCCTAGACCTGCGTTGTGTGCGAACTGCGTCGCGGCCAAGGCTGAACCCTAGAAAGAAACCCTAGAAAACTTATCTCAAAAAAATTAATTTAAAAAAATAAAAATAAAAATAAAAAATTAAATTTTATTTTCAAAGAAAAAACCAAACGTGTGGAGAGGAAAGATTTTTTATTTGGAGAAAAAAATTTTGAAAAGAAAAACCCCGACCCCAGCCCCGGCCTCGGTCTTTTGATATATATATATAGGAGAGTGAGCCTCCATAGCTTTCTTTCACGTGAGAGTTTATGGGAAGTTGAGCCCGATATGTAGCCCACTCCCCAAGGAGTGAAGTGAGCATGTGGGATAAAGCCTTCACCCTTTCCTCCACAAGCAAATAGGCCTTCACCCTTTCCCCCACAAGGAAACAGACTGTTTTGAGGACCACAGGACCTCTGGATAGGCGAACACGGTGCTGTAAAGCACGCGAGGACCCTTTAAACGATACGCTCGTTTCGAGCTATCACAGGCCCTAGTTCAGGTTCGACCCTAAGTAAGGGGGTTAAAAACGGGTTAAAAACAATACAAAAACAAGTAAAAACGGGGTGTGAAACACCTAAGAAACCACTTGTGTGGACTTCAAGGGTAGTCACCAACGCCCGTAGGGTACCCACGTCATATGCATCTACGCTCTGGTCGGGTGCTAGAGCCTGAGCCACTAGAAAGCGTTTCAGTCTACGCAGGCTCACACCATCCCTCCACGTTGGCATCTTGACCTTCGGATGGAACCCAAGGGAGTGCAACCCAAGATCCACGAATAGTGGATAGTGATTCGTCCTCTGACTCAGAGGCCATGGAAGGGCACCCTACCAAGAACCCTGAGGAGACAAGCCAAAACATGCCAATTTGGGCCCCACAACCCGGATCTAGCATGTTTAGTCGTTTAATAGAGACCTTTAGTAGAGCTACACGCTCTGAACATGCGACAAGCGAAGTAAATGAAGGAGGGGTAGTGGATTCGCCATTCACATCTCATGTAGACCCTACCCTCCCAAAGAGTGTCCATGTGGATATTCTACCTACTTCGTTTAATGAGGGCCCTACCGAGCTACCACCTTCCGATGCTCTTCCTAAAGTAGAGGTCCCTAGAAGCCAATCCATAAGAAGTGACATTGCGTCCACTTCAAGAGAATCGTTTGGCACACCAAGTCTGGATGGGATATTTCTCAATGAAAATTGGGAATATGATCTACACACAGAGACTCTAACTGACCTATGCACGGGTTACACATACCATGTAGGTTGGTTAGAAGTCCTACGATCTACATCTAGCGCCACTAATCTAGAGGAGCAACAACAAATGATATGTGAGGTTATTCATAGAATTATCCAAATTGAGAGGCAAAATAGGAGAGTGAACTTAGGTTCCACTGGCCCTATGAGATTTTTGGATACAGGCAAGGCCAAACAACCAACCCTATCACAATTGGAGATTCCCTCGGTGAGTCCCATAGACCCTTCATATGTTGTTTCGCCTGGAGTCTCAATGCAGGTTGAGCCCACGAGCAGCAACTTTAGCTTTCCAACCTTGGCTCAACTTTCCATTAAGGAATCCACAATGCCTACCCCAATGATGAGCATAACGGAAAGTGGTGCACCTGTTACCGCTGTAGTTAGTACGACGCCGCTACCTAGTGGAACAGTACATACAACAGTGCGTGCTAAAGCCTATCGACCATATGTACCTATCGCTACTCATGCTCATGTAGCTCCTACGCCTCTTAGTATGCCAATGGCGTATGCTCCACGACCGCCTTATCACAACCCTTATCCAAGAGGAGCTAGGCCTAGTCACATATCATATCCTACGTCATTTGCCAACATACCCAGACCAACGCCAACTCCTATCAGCCAGGCTATCCCAGAAGTGCCTCCACCAGCTATACCTGCTCACCTAGGTGATCTCGCAGCGTTTGCTCAGACGATCGGACGATCTATTGTGGAAAACATGCGGGGCATGCCTGAGAGAGAACCTAGAAGCAAGGCAGTACAAGTGGCTAAGCTCACTCAAAACTCCAGTGGTAACAAGGATGTTAGGAAGCACATTGAAGTCTTTAAACACGTGTGTGATTCCTTGGAAGAGCACAATGAGCTGCATAAGTGTAAAGCCTTAGGCTTAACCTTGAGTGGGAAGGCCGGAGATTGGTATCGAACCTTAAGGGTTGAAGAGCGCACTCACTACCCCACTCTCAAGAGATTGTTCTTGAAAGAATACATACATGAGGGTGTGCTTTGGGGAGTAGCATCTCAACTCCAAAAAGCTGAACGCGAGGAAGGGGAGTCAGTGAGAGACTTTATAAGTCGATTGAAGCATCTAAATTCTCGCTGCACTCCCGATGAGCGCTTTAATAATAACCAACTGCTCGATAGATTCATCCGAGGATTGCGCCACGACGAGGATGTATACAATGGCCTAGTCATTAGAGGTCTTACAACGTGGGAAGCAGTCACTGCCAATGCAATCTAGTTAGAAGACAACTTGATGATTGCAGGTAAAAAGGTGTCTTCAGAAACAAAATCCGTTAGTTCGTAAGTATCTGGGCACGAGCCAATGACGGTAAAACCTATTGCCAAGGAGCCCAAGATATCCGAAATGTCTATGACCGACCTTACGAAGGCTCTCCACCAAGAATACTTTAGGGGTAATCGAGCTCCTCAAAATAGCCATATGTACCCAAGAAGAGAGCAACAATGGTGTTCGGTTTGCTTAGGACCACATAGCACGAGTGAATGTCCCACATTTAGAGTCAAATTCAATGGGAATTGCAATGCATGTGCGAAGTATGGCCATCAATCTAAAGATTGCCTAACTAGTACTTAAGCGAATGTTGGCAAATCAGGCACCACTAGCCTGGTCAAATACACCTCAAGTACCCGCGCTAATGCCTGCACAACCTGTCGAGCAACCGTTCACAGCACATAGTTCCAAGGAATCCGAATGTAGTCCAGTCTATGCCGTTACCACCGCCAGTGCTAGGACCACAACCTCCACATCCAAGGATTACCCCTGTAAACTAGATGGGTTGTGAGTCACATAGTGCATGTGGGGATTATGAAGAGGAGATGGACCCCACTGTTCCATATGGGATTGATACGTTTGAAATGATTCCCCAGTACTACATGGAGGATCATTTCGGGCAAGTCAAGCTTGTATATCAAGCGGCTGCTCTCGCCACAAGAGGGCAAAACCTTAATACCTTGGCAAGGAGACCACCTCTTCAATGCTACGATTGTGGTGGACCGCATCGTGTAGCGGAGTGCCCTAATAGGCTATAGAAGATCGCTCCTCAAATGCAACCAAATCAAGGGAGCACATCGAGAATGCCGGTACTTACATGTAATCATTGTGGCATAGATCATTTGATCGCTCAATGTCCACATAATCCTAATGCACCCAAGATTACGCCATTGAATTTGGTTGAGGTCACCAACGAGGCACGAGGAACCACACCCGTTGTACCCGCGAATGTAGTTATACGGTCAATGCTTCAAAATCAAAACTACATTCTTGAAGAGAGGGATACTGCATCAATTGCTCGAGCAAAGAAAAAGAAAACGCGGCGGAAGAGATCGCTTAATGCCACGAGCTCCAAGCCTAGTTCAAAGACTAACATAGGGACAGGAGATGACCCCGTGTATATGAATGATCCTGAAGATGATTCCGATTCAATAGAAACCATGGGGACCAAAGCCACTACCTTAAGGGAGGACCCCACTCGAGAGCTCAACGAGGGAGAATTAAGCGAGTACATAAATAAGAGGAAACAGCAGGAAACTTCCTTGGCCCCACAACCAAGTCAGCTCTCGGCCACCTGAACTGACTGAGACTCCCAAAGACAAGCCACGTGGGCCAAAAACCCTCAAAAAAAAGATTGGAACTTACCCAAACCCAGTTGAGGAGATTGAACAAGTGCAACACTTAAGGGGTTTGGTGGAAGAAACACAAAGAGAACTGGAGCCCAACCCGAGAAAAATCAAAATTCAGACACAGTGTTTCCTACACAAGTTCAGCCTCACAGGAACCATAAACCGTTAGCTATACCTAGTATCATTCGGGAAGAAAGTGAGGATAGGACATCAGGAAGTGGGCAAACACCCTTTTTGCTTGAAAGAATGTTTAGTGAGGGAATGCCTGACCCCATCGAAGAGGAAGTGATTCCATCTTCACCAGTCCCTAGTCAAGGGGCGATGTCTCGAAAAGTACCGTTGAATGTGTCTAAGCTAATGGATTTCATGTCCTCTGAAATCAGAACCACGATCATATCCAAATTATACGGAGATCCTGAGCTATTCTTAGCTCTGCGGGCATTTCTCAATGGAGAACTAAAGGCGGGGCTACCACAATTTGCAAATATGGATAGACCCGACACGCTTCAAGATGAAGGGGAACATCAGGATCTACAACCCAACCTAGATGAAGATTCGGTCGTTGAAATACCTGTTAACAAGTTGGGACATTACTTTGAAGGTGACGAATCTAATGCAACCCTCCCCATTACTACCAAGGGATTAACTCTAAAGGGAATCCTTGATGGTGGTGCTGGAGTGAGCATTGTGACTAAAAACTGTTGGGAATCTATGGGAAGACCTCACCTCGAAGTCACAAACATAGTGGTTAAGATGGCAAACGGAACCATAGCTAAACCTATTGGAATGTTAAGGGACCTTAAGATCAAGGTCTTGGGATACAAGGTAAAACATACCTTCATTGTCATGGATTTCTCCAAGCATCCTATGTCATATCAAATGATCTTAGGACGTCCTTTCATGAGGGAAGCACAAATGGTGCACGACTGGTTGAAAAACCATGTCTACCTACAATTCCAGGACTCTGTCATTCGAGTTTATCTTGAGAATGGTCGTGCACATCCTTTAGAAAGCAAGGTTATAATTGATAATCGATCGGATACTACTATTCACTCCGCCCCATTAAGGTATTGCTATACATGCAAAAAAGAGACTGATGATGGGAAAGATTCTCCTTATATGGATGTCCTACCGGGTATGACTAAGTCGGATAACGTGGATTGGGTACACCTAACGGCAACCATAGACACATGGGGAAATAGAGGCACAAGTTGGGTAACACCTAAGAGGCAAGATATGCCACCGTTAGTGCCAATAAACATGATAGGTGTTATGCACTTGACTCCTTATGGCGAGAAAGGGGCAAACTCCACTGACACTAACTCGGACCAATGCAACTCTCAGTATGAATCTCAAGAAGAAACTGACTCTGAGCCTGATGGGGGGGATGAATCAAATATTCACCCAAATGTGGAAGCAAGGTGCTCAAGGCCTAGGACAGTGACCTCTTGCAGTTCATCCGAAAGTGACACAAGTGAACATCGATCAAGTGAGTCCCAATATAACAGAAACAAAAACCAAAAACTTGGTAAGAAGAAAACGAGATATAAGCGACAACGCTATCGAGCTAATGTACGAACTGTAATAAACAAAGAAAGATCCACGGCAGAATGGCTTAGTTATATAGGAGCTATTGACGCTCATCGGAAGTTAGCGGATAATTGGGGACAATACCTCCAAAGTGTCATGTGGTATATTCCGCAACCTCATGACGTCGCCCAATTAGAAATCGAAGAGAAGTCAAAACTAAGTTGTACTGCAAGAAGGCGGCAAAACCAAGAGTTGGCTCAGCAACAAAAGGAGGTGGAATTAAAAGAAAAAAGCCCGCACCCGAGCATTTCAAATCATTTACCACAGGGGAACGTAAAGTGGTCTACACAAAAGCCCAACGAACGCCTACCAATGGGAGTAGCGGTGTCTACGATGCCCCTGCGGTAGTTAAGGAGATAGACTTAGCAGATCCGGGTGAGGAGTCTAAACCAGTTTTTATTGCTCAAGACCTCACCCAGTCAGAGGAAGCTGCACTTAAGAAGCTTCTTAAAGAATTCAAGGACATATTTGCTTGGACATATCATGATATGAAGGGTGTTCCACCCTCGGTGGTGCAACACACGATTCTAATGATTAGCACTGCTAAACCAGTCCAGCAACATCCCTACCCAATGAATCCTAAGTACGCAAAGATCGTACAAGAGGAAATTGAAAAGCTTGTAAAATGTGGATTCATATACCCTATTGAGCACTCTGAATGGGTTTCTCCGATAGTCATCATACCATATACCCTATTGAGCACTCTGAATGGGTTTCTCCGATAGTCATCGTACCCTATTGTAAAATGTGGATTCATATACCCTATTGAGCACTCTGAATGGGTTTCTTCGATAGTCATCGTACCAAAGAAGAATGGGAAACTCAGAGTGTGCGTTGATCTCAAAAAGGTTAATGCAGCCACCAGAAGGGATCATTACCCCTTGCCATATTCTGAACATGTGCTTGAAAGAGTGGCAGGCAAGGAGGCATATAGCTTTTTAGATGGGTACTCGGGTTACAATTAGATCACAATTGCAGTTGAGGACCAAGCTAAAACAGCATTTATCACGGAGTTTGGAGTGTTTGCCTTTCGCGTCATGGCTTTTGGCTTGACCAATGCACCTGCAACATTCCAACGATTGATAAACACGGCCTTTAAGGAATATAAGGGACTTCTGTGAAGCTTTCTTAGATGATCTTTGTGTTCATTCCTCTTGGGACGAGCACTTGATGTGTTTACGAAAAATATTTGAAAGGTGTAGATTATATCGCATCTCATTGAATCCTTTCAAATGAGATGCGATATATTTGAAAGGTGTAGATTATATCGCATCTCATTGAATCCTTTCAAATGCCAATTCTGGGTTAAACACTGAGTTATCTTAGGGCATATAGTGTCCAAAAATGGGATTTCCACTGACGAGAGTAAAATCAAGGTCATTCTGGAATTACCTCCACCCACCAACTATAAGGGAGTCCAACGCTTTATGGGCCACGTTGGTTATTATCGAAGATTTATTCTATTCTTCGCCGAGATAGCTCGACCATTGTATAAGCTTCTCATCGAGTTTATTTGGACCGAAGAATGTGACCGTGCCTATGAGCTATTAAAGAAGGCCTTGGCGAGTGCTCCAATCTTGAGAATGCCTAACTGGGATTTATTCTATTCTTCGCCGAGATAGCTCGACCATTGTATAAGCTTCTCATCGAGTTTATTTGGACCGAAGAATGTGACCGTGCCTATGAGCTATTAAAGAAGGCCTTGGCGAGTGCTCCAATCTTGAGAATGCCTAACTGGGATTTACTCTTCCATGTGCATATTGATGCATCAAACTTTGCTATTGGGTGTGTGTTAGCTCAACCTGGAGAACACAAGCTAGACTACCCCATTAGCTTTGCCAGTCGCCAGTTGAACGATGCTGAGATGAACTACACCACTACGGAGCGAGAAGGGTTGGCAATGATATATGCAGTAAGGAAATTTTGTTATTACCTTGCCACCAAGTTTGTTTTCTATGTGGATCATTAAGCATTGTTGTATCTAGTAAACAAACCATGCTCCACAGGAAGAATCACACGATGGCTATTGATTCTTCTTGAGTTTGATTTCACTGTTTGTGCGCTTTTGCCGCACAGATCGTAGCTGGGGACTTGTCGAGCACCGTATGCGAGCCACGAATGGCTGCAAGCATACAACCAGGGAAGGAAGCTCAAACAGAATGCCAAAGGGTGTGTCACTCACCGCTCAACCGCCGCCTTGAAGGATTCCCGCGTCGCAGCCGTGAAGGAGGAGCCGCCGTCGCGCCGCTCTACCACCTCGCCGCCGCCGCCGTGCCGCTATACAGTGCGCTCGATCGCTCTCTCACTCTCTCTCTCTCTCACACACGCAGGAGAAGGAAACCAAAGAGATAAGGCAAGAGCACTCTTGTATTCACAACACATGAGAATGAGGATTTTAGGGTTACATTTGACTCATATAGGTGACTTGGCCGTTCACACTTGGGCGCCCATACATGGCCGGCCGACCCTAACCCTTATCCTACTGATATCCAAGGTGCGCCTCTCATCGGCGATCACCCAATCCCTTCATCCTTAACATATGGTGCCGACAAGCCCGGCCCATGACTCAGAATATTTAAATTAATGACGTAAAATATAGTACGTCGCCATGTCCGCCATGGGTTAACATGCCCCCCTTCCTGATGTAGATTCCGTCCTCGGAAGCTATGGTATGGTAAGCTCGAGAGGGTGTTGTGGTAGACCGTCTGCAAAACAGGGAAGTAGAGTGAAGGTATGCTGGAATTCAAAAGATATAAAGTGTATAAATTCAAGCATGTGAGACCACAATGGATGTTGCTATGAGAACTTAGTTTAAGGGTCACATGAGTGAGCTAGTGTAGCAAATTAATAGGAGTTTAAAATTATTGAAAGGAATTCAAGAGTTAGCAAGGTGTCAAAGGTTAATCAAGGTTTATAACTGGCCTAAGTCAAGGAAAATAACCAAGCTTAATAAATAAACAGATGACCACACTGTGTCTACTCTAAGAACAAGTTAATACCACAAGCCTTGGGACACAAGAAACATCAGAGTTACAGGAGCTTTTTGCCTTCTTCTTTTTTTAAAAAAAATTAATGCACGTGACAATTTTTACACACAATGGCGACCTTCCTAAGGCAAAACTAACATTGATCCTGGTACCATGTTTAACACAAGGCATTATCCAGGAATCTATTAGCTTACTTTAGGCAAGGCTACCCCCTACCAACCAAGGCATCGGTCTGGAGTAGAATACTCCTCGCCTACCAAGTATCAATAAGGCGATAGGCCAACATTAAAGCACATCATAGACTTGTATTGCCATTTATTGTAGGCTTCTTTTTTCTTTTTCTTTTTTTTAAAGTTTCTTTTGATCTTCGCTCCTGAACTAAAATGTGTTCTTACATCCTTTCGACAAGGGGTAAAAGCTATGTCCTAGAGGTCAACACACACACGGCCAGGTGTTCAAACATTAAGATGGTTTGACCCTAGACCTAAGACAATTGTATTCCAAGGTTAACTAAAGACGTCATGCTGCCTAGGAATATTTCCAATAAAGTTAAGCTCATTAATGATTTACACTAGCATGCAAGCAACTTCAAAAACTAAGTAGTACATTGACAATTTCCATGTGGTCATGCCTTATAGTTTATGAAATTAATTGAACAGAAAAAACGAAAGAGAGTGGGTATGGAAGAATTACACCTGTAATTGGAGATCTCCTTGATTTGACGAGACAGCTTGCAATTTGATGTAGATATATTTTGATGAACGTTGCGGCAGTCTCAGGACTTGAAAGCGAACCCACCTCAAACTTTTTAACCTGTACAATCAACTAACAAGCACTATACCTCGAGAGGCACATCAGTGTGGAAAATCAAAGACTCGTTTAAAGAATCCAAACTAGAAAAAACTTGAAAACACTAACCTACCTACCAGTTACCACACTACTACTGAGGATACGGTAAGAGGATGTTGTAGAGTCCTGGCTCTAGCCCTAAGGCTAAGCCTCTATCCGCATCATCCAAACAAATAAAGTCAACCTCAGTAGTGCCATGAGTTTCATCCGTCCATTCATCATTATCAGATATTTCCTTTTCATTTTCCCATCCACATAAACTCATCAAGAATGTAACCATGCGAGGATAGTCATCTTGTGGAAAAGGAAAGCATTGGGCTATCGGGGATATTTCCTCTACGGAGTAGGGGTCAGTCATGGTCAATAGGCGAATTAGCCATTCTAATTCCTCAACATTTTCCTCTCTGGCTAGTACATCTATATGATCCCATTCAGTTTCAATAACAGGATAGCACATGTGAAATATCTGAGAAAGGTATAGATGATACCTCTCACCAAGGGTGGGAGTGGATGAAGTGTATGATGATCGTGCATCTGCCATATCTGCAAACACAGATATAGCATCAGTAGGTTTATGACAGGTCAATCTAGTTCTTGATTGTATATATGGATATCTCTGCTTTTAACGTGCTCTTGCTCTTTTTACTATTTTTTGCTTTTCTTTTTCTTTTCTTTCTGTGTATGAAGCTATATATATACATTCCCTTGAATTTGGCAATTACATGGTCAGGGAAGAAGGTTAAGGAGGAAGCATTAGAATGTCGAGCGTGAGTACATGCTCCCCCTTTCCTTGGGTAGATCATATTATTTGCAATGATGTTGCAGCTTCTTGGAACCAATTTGTCTAGCGGGTCATAGGTTGTGATGTGGGCAGATAGCTTTTTATGACCCTTGTGGCCACATCCAATTGTAGAGACGGTAGTGTACGCTCCCATTGACGAATGGAGGAAATGGTTTCCGACGATACTATTACAAGGGGAGACGTAGACTCATCGGTTTTTTGTTGGGTGTTGGCAAGAGTAGGTGTAGAGCATGTAGAAACTTCTATATCAGCGTGTGCCTGGCATGAGGAGCTAGAAGCTTCATGTGGCTCCCCCCTTCCTGAGCTAGGTGGTAATGATCGATATCGTTTGGGAATCCAAACTAACTCTGGAAGAAGTGGTGTGGAGCACTCTGTTACCTTTCCCTTACCACGATCTTGAATTATCGTTGGGGTGGTAACAATTGGTTTGCAAGGTTTTACAGGTGATGTAGAGGGATTCAGCTTATGTTTAGGGACCCAAATCTGGTCATTTCCCTCGTAGTACCCTTGGGCTACTAATAATTTTTTAGGGATCCATCGCGATGTTACATTGCCCCTTCTCGGGTGGGTAGCTGCTTTCCTTTTACGAGGCTTCTTGGTGGCTGAACGAGATTGAGCAGGGGAAGTAGCTGTTAACGAAGCTTTGGGGACCCATTTGTATGTACTCTTTGGCATAGTAAACGAAGCTTTAGGGACCACCTTGCCTGTTTCCACTCTTGGCGTTGAAGCGTTAGAGGGGTGGCCAACAATCGAAGATGGTTTTGCCACTGGACTTGGTGATTTTTCGTTATCCATCATTTTGTCCAGAGTCGATGGCTTAGGTGCGGGATTTTAAGCAGTCAGACCTAGTGTTGGTTCTTGCGTTGTGACTTGTCTGGTTGCCCAATCGATATTGCACTTGGTGGCCATCATCCATTTGCGCCCTAAGATTACAGTCCCTTCCATGGTGCCAGCAGGCATAACCAAAAAGCTTTGAATTATGGTTCCCTTGTCATAAGCAACCGGAGTGTGCAGAATTCCTGAGACAGGGGTTTTCTTCTTGTTGATTCCTTTAACTTGGATAGAACTCTTGGTTAAAGGTGGTTTTCCCAGTTGACACCACACGCCATATGATAGCAAATTATGTTGAGCTCCTGTATCCAATAATGCATTATACAGCACCTCCCCGTAAGGACTCTGTAACTCAATTGGGTATCTTAGAGGTGGGTCAGATTCCAGTGCATCCTCCTCTGCTTCCTCGAAAAATACTTGCGTAATTCCCAAGTTGGCTTCTCGTTGTCGCCTAGCACGCTGTTGACGTTCTTTGGCTTCGACTCTCGCTCGTATCTTTTTAAGCTCAGCTTGTTCTTTAGCTGCCTTCTTTTGATGGATTGCATGTAACTCCTCCTGGCTCAGGGGGTCATAGTATCGTTTGAATTTACTCCCATTAAGGAATCCAATGGTTTCAACTCCGTCGAGAGTCTCCACTCTGATAGTACCTTGCGGGGTAATTTCACATACTCTATATGGTCCCTTGCCAGCATATTTGAGCTTTTTCTTTTCGTTTCGCACTCCATACATCAGGACTTTATCCCCAACCTTGATGTCCTTGTCCTTTAGATGGCGATCAAACCATTTTTTCCTTCTATCCTTCTCCACAAGGGCATTGTATACAGCCAATTGTCTTTCTTCGTTTAGCCTCTCAAGGATATATAGACGCTCTACTAAGGGATTACCATCCCAACCCTCTTGAGTAGCAACACGAAGACTTGGAATGACAAATTCCCACGGCATGACTGCTTCTTGGCCATATACCATTTTGAATGGTGTGCAATTAATAGCCACTTTGTACGCAGTACGATAGGCCCATAAAGCTGTCGTAGGCTTTAGATCCCAATCCGTGCGATGAGCTTCAACTGTCTTTGTCAAAATAGAGATTAAAGTCTTGTTGGTACTCTCGGCTTGGCCATTCGCTTGCGGATAGTAAGGAGTAGATTTATGATGGGATATCATCAAATTTGTTGTGAGCTCCTTAATCACTTCATTTATAAAATGCGTACCATTGTCGCTCACAAGTTCAAAAGGATAACCAAAGCGTGTGATTATATTTTCAAAGAGGAACTTGGCTGTTGTCCTCGCATCTGCCTTACGTGTCGCTTTCGCTTCAGCCCATTTGGTCATATAGTCAGTGGCCACAATAATATAGCGAGATTGTGTGTTTCGGGCCGCTGGGCTAATTGGACCTACAAAGTCTAAACCCCACTTTTCAAATGGTTGGTTTACTTTGATTGGATGTAGGGGCATCTGATCTTTCCTCTGGGGTTTCTTATATCGTTGGCATTCATCGCAACCCTTCACAAAGAGTGATGCATCTTGGAACATAGTGGGCCACCAATACCCTGATTGTAAGATCTTTCGCGCAGTTAAGTCGCCTGAGAAGTGACCACCGGCTACGCCCATATGTGCCTCTTGCAAAATGTATAGATACTCATCCTCTCGGGCACAACGCCTAAGAACGTCATCCTTTCCTCTTTTATAAAGAGTCCCGGCTATCAGGCAATAGGGTTCGCATTCTTTGATTATCTTTCGAGCTAGATCTTTACGAAGCTCCTTGGGTGGAAAGCCATTAACCAAAAAGTTAACAATCTTCTCACTCCATTCAGGCATTGTCTCCACCATGAACAGGGAAGTGTCCGGTAAGTCATCATCAACCCCCGTAGAGAGCCTCACCATTAGGTATGCCAGGTCTCACAACATGTTTTTTGCCAGGTCTCACAACAACAGTGAAATCAAACTCAAGAAGAATCAATAGCCATCGTGTGATTCTCCCTGTGGAGCATGGTTTGTTTACCAGATACAACAATGCTTGATGATCCACATAGAAAACAAACTTGGTGGCAAGGAGGTAATAACGAAATTTCCTTACTGCATATATCATTGCCAACCCTTCTCGCTCCGTAGTGGTGTAGTTCATCTCAGCATCGTTCAACTGGCGACTGGCAAAGCTAATGGGGTAGTCTAGCTTATGTTCTCCAGGTTGAGTTAACACACACCCAATAGCAAAGTTTGATGCATCAATATGCACATGGAAGAGTAAATCCCAGTTAGGCATTCTCAAGATTGGAGCACTCGCTAAGGCCTTCTTTAATAGCTCATAGGCACGGTCACATTCTTCGGTCCAAATAAACTCGATGAGAAGCTTATACAATGGTCGAGCTATCTCGGCGAAGAACAGAATAAACCTTCGATAATAACCAACGTGGCCCATAAAGCGTTGGACTCCCTTGTAGTTGGTGGGTGGGGGTAATTCCAAAATGACCTTGATTTTACTCTCGTCAGTGGAAATCCCATTTTTGGACACTATATGCCCTAAGATAACTCCGTGTTTAACCCAGAATTGGCATTTGAAAGGATTCAAGGAGATGCGATATAATCTACACCTTTCAAATATTTTTCGTAAACACATCAAGTGCTCGTCCCAAGAGGAATGAACACAAAGATCATCTAAGAAAGCTTCACAGAAGTCCCTTAGATATTCCTTAAAGGCCATGTTTATCAATCGTTGGAATGTTGCAGGTGCATTGGTCAAGCCAAAAGCCATGACGCGAAAGGCAAACACTCCAAACTCCGTGATAAATGCTGTTTTAGCTTGGTCCTCGACTGCAATTGTGATCTGATTGTAACCCGAGTACCCATCTAAAAAGCTATATGCCTCCTTGCCTGCTACTCTTTCAAGCACATGTTCAGAATATGGCAAGGGGTAATGATCCCTTCTGGTGGCTGCATTAACCTTTTTGAGATCAACGCACACTCTAAGTTTCCCATTCTTCTTTGGCACGATGACTATCGGAGAAACCCATTCTGAGTGCTCAATAGGATATATGAATCCACATTTTACCAGCTTTTCAATTTCCTCTTGTACAATCTTTGCGTACTTAGGATTCATTGGGTAGGGACGTTGTTGGACTGGTTTAGCAGTGCTAATCATTAGAATCGTGTGTTGCACCACCGAGGGTGGAACACCCTTCATATCATGATATGTCCAAGCAAATATGTCCTTGAATTCTTTAAGAAGCTTCGTAAGTGCAGCTTCTTCTGCCTTGGTGAGGTCTTGAGCAATATAAACTGGTTTAGACTCCTCACCCGGATCTGCTAAGTCTATCTCCTTAACTACCGCAGGGCCATCGTAGACACCGCTACTCCCATTGGTAGGCGTTCGTTGGGCTTTTGTGTAGACCACTTTACGTTCCCCTGTGGTGAATGATTTGAAATGCTCGGGTGCGGGGTGTAAGTCTACTGGTTCTTGTTGTGCCCCGTTTTTTTCTTTTAATTCCGCCTCCTTTTGTTGTTGAGCCAACTCTTGGTTTTGCCGCCTTCTTGCAGTACGACTTAGTTTTGGCTTCTCTTCGATTTCTAATTGGGCGACGTCATGAGGTTGCGGAATACACCACATGACACTTTGGAGGTATTGTCCCCAATTATCCGCTATCTTCCGATGAGCATCAATGGCTCCTACATAACTGAGCCATTCTGCAGTGGATCTTTCCTTGTTTATTGCAGTGCGTACATTAGCTCGATAGCGTTGGCGCTTATGTCTCGTTTTCTTCTTACCAAGTTTTTGATTTTTGTTTCTATCAGATTCGGACTCACTTGGTCGATCTTCACTTGGTCGATCTTCACTTGTGTCCCCCCCACTTTCGGATGAACTGCAAGAGGTCACTGTCCTAGGCCTTGAGCACATTGCTTCCACATTTGGGTGAATATTTGATTCATTTCCCCCCCATCAGGCTCAGGGTCAGTTTCTTCTTGAGATTCATACTCAGAGTTACATGGGTCAGAGTCTTCGCTACTTTCAGTGTCGGTGGAGTTTGCCACGTTCTCGCCATCAGGAGTCAAGTGCATAACACCTATCATGTTTATTGGCACTAACGGTGGCATATCTTGCCCCTCAGGTGTTACCCAGCTTGTGCCTCTATTCCCCCATGTGTCTATGGTTGCCGCTAGGTGTACCCAATCCACGTTATCCGACTCAGTCATACCCGGTAGAACATCCATATAAGGAGAATCTTTTCCATCATCAGTCTCTTTTTTGCATGTATAGCAATACCTTAATGGGGCAGAGTGAACAGTGGTATCCGATCGATTATCAATGATAACCTTGCTTCCCAAGGGATGCGCACGACCATTCTCAAGATCAACTCGAATGACAGAGTCCTGGAATTGTAGATAGAAATGGTTTTTCGACCAGTCATGCACCATTTGTGCTTCCCTCATGAAAGGACGTCCTAAGATCATTTGATATGACATAGGATGCTTGGAGAAATCCATTACAATGAAGGTATGTCGTACCTTGTATCCCAGAACCTTGATCTTAAGGTCCCTTAACATTCCAATAGGTTTAGCAATAGTTCCATTTGCCATCTTAACCACTATGTTTGTGACTTCGAGGTGAGGTCTCCCCATGGATTCCCAACAGTTTTTAGTCACAATGCTCACTCCAGCACCACCATCAAGGATTCCCTTTAGAGTTAATCCCTTGGTAGTAATGGGGAGGGTGGCATTAGATTCGTCCCCTTCAAAGTACTGTCCCAACTTGTTAACAGGTATTTCCACGACCGAGTTTTCATCTAGGTTGGGTTGTAGATCCCAATGTTCTCCTTCATCTTGAAGCGTGTCGGGTCTATCCATATTTGCAAATTGTGGTAGCCCCGCCTTTAGTTCTCCATTGAGAAATGCCCGAAGAGCTAAGAATAGCTCAGGATCTCCGTATAATTTGGATATGATCGTGGTTCTGATTTCGGAGGACATGAAATCCATTAGCTTGGACACATTCAATGGTACTTTTCGAGATATCGCCCCTTGACTAGGGACTGGTGAAGATGGAATCACTTCCTCTTCAATGGGGTCAGGCATTCCCTCACTAAACATTCTTTCCAGCAAGAAGGGTGTTTGCCCACTTCCTGATGTCCTATCCTCACTTCCTTCCCGAATGATACTAGGTATCGCTAACGGTTTATGGTTCCTGTGAGGTTGAACTTGCGTAGGAAACACTGTATCTGGAATTTTGACTTTTCTCGGGTTTGGTTCCAGTTCTCTTTGTGTTTCTTCCACCAAACCCCTTAAGTGTTGCACTTGTTCAATCTCCTCAATTGGGTTTGGGTAAGTACCAATCTTTTTCTTGAGGGTTTTTGGCCCACGTGGCTTGTCTTGGGGAGTCTCAGTCAGTTTGGGAGGTCGAGAGGGCATTAACTGACTTGGTTGTGGGGCCGAGGAAGTTTCCTTCTGTTTCCCCTTATTTATGTACTCGCTTGATTCTCCTTCGTTGAGCTCCCAAGTGGGTTCCTCCCTTAAGGTAGTGGCTTTGGTCCCCATGGTTTCTATTGAATCAGAATCATCTTCAGGATCATTCATATACACGGGGTCGTCTCCTGTCCCTATGTTAGTCTTTGAACTGGGCTTGGAGCTCGTGGCATTAAGCGATCTCTTTCGTCGTGTTTTCTTTTTCTTTGCCTGAGTGATTGATGCAGTATCCCTCTCTTCAAGAATGTAGTTTTGATTTTGAAGCATTGACCGTGTAACTACATTCGCGGGTACAACGGGTGTGGTTCTTCGTGCTTGGTTGGTGACCTCAACCAAATTCAATGGCGTAATCTTGGGTGCATTAGGATTATGTGGACATTGAGCGATCAAATGATCTATGCCACAACGATTACATGTAAGTACCGGCATTCCTGATGTGCTCCCTTGATTTGGTTGCATCTGAGTAGCGATCTTCTGTAGCCTATTAGGGCACTCCGCTATACGATGCGGTCCACCACACTCGTAACATTGAAGAGGTGGTCTCCTTGCCAAGGTATTAAGGTTTTGCCCTCTTGTGGCGAGAGCAGCCGCTTGATATACAGGCTTGACTTGCCCGAAATGATCCTCCATGTAGTACTGGGGAATCATTTCAAATGTATCAATCCCGTATGGAGCAGTAGGGTCTATCTCCTCTTCATAATCCCCACATGCACTATGTGACTCACAGCCCATCTGGTTTATTGGGGTAATCCTTGGGGATGTGGAGGTTGTGGTCCTAGCACTGGCGGTGGTAACGGCACCACAGACTGGACTACATTCGGATTCCTTGGAACTATGTGCTGTGACGGTTGCTCGATAGGTTGTGCAGGCATTAGCGCGGGTACTTGAGGTGTGTTTGACCAAGCTAGTGGTGCCTGGTTTGCCAACATTCGCTTAAGTGTTAGGCAATCTTTAGATTGATGGCCATACTTACCACATGCATTGCAATTCCCATTGAATTTGACTCTGAATGTGGGACATTCACTCGTGCTATGTGGTCCTAAGCACACCGAACACCAATGTTGCTCTCTCCTTGGGTACATATGGCTATTCTGAGGAGCTCGATTACCCCTAAAGTATTCTTGGAGAGCCTTAGTAAGGTCGGTAACAGACATTTCAGATATCTTGGGCTCCTTGGCAATAGGTTTTACCGTCATTGGCTCGTGCCCAGATACTTGCGAACTAACGGATTTTGTTTCTGAAGACACCTTTTTACCTGCAATCATCAAGTTGTCTTCTAACTGGATTGCATTGGCAGTGACTGCTTCCCACGTTGTAAGACCTCTAATGACTAGGCCATTGTAAATGTCCTCGTGGTGCAATCCTCGGATGAATCTATCGAGGAGTTGGTTGTTATTGAAGCGTTCATCGGGAGTGCAGCGAGAATTTAGATGCTTCAATCGACTTATAAAGTCTCTCACTGACTCCCCTTCCTCGCGTTCAGCTTTTTGGAGTTGAGATGCTACCCCCCAAAGCACACCCTCACGTATGTATTCTTTCAAGAACAATCTCTTGAGAGTGGGGTAGTGAGTGCGCTCTTCAACCCTTAAGGTTCGATACCAATCTCCGGCCTTCCCACTCAAGGTTAAGCCTAAGGCTTTACACTTATGCAGCTCATTGTGTTCTTCCAAGGAATCACACACGTGCTCAAAGACTTCAATGTGCTTCCTAACATCCTCGTTACCACTGAAGTTTTGAGTGAGCTTAGCCACTTGTACTGCCTTGCTTCTAGGTTCTCTCTCAGGCATACCCCGCATGTTTTCCGCAATAGATCGTCCGATCGTCTGAGCAAACGCTGCGAGATCACCTAGGTGAGCAAGCATAGTTGGTGGAGGCACTTTTGGGATAGCCTGGCTGATAGGAGTTGGCGTTGGTCTGAGTAGGTTGGCAAATGATGTAGGATATGATATGTGGCTAGGCCTAGCTCCTCTTGGATAATGGTTATGATAAGGTGGTCGTGGAGCATACGCCATTGGCATACTAAGAGGCGTAGGAGCTACCTGAGCATGAGTAGCGATAGGTACATAGGGTCGATAGGCACTGGCACGCACTGTTGCAGGTACTGTTCCACTAGGTAGTGGTGTCGTACTAACTACAGCGGTAACAGGTGCACTTTCAGCTATGCTCATCATTGGGGTAGGCATTGCGGATTCCCTAATGGAAAGTTGAGCCAAGGTTGGAAAGCTAAAGTTACTACTCGTGGGCTCAACCTGCATTGAGACTCCAGGCGAAACAACATATGAAGGGTCTATGGGACTCACCGAGGGAGTCTCCAATTGTGATAGGGTTGGTTGTTTGGCCTTGCCCGTATCCAAAAACCTCATAGGGCCAGTGGGAACTAGGTCCACTCCCCTATTTTGCCTCTCAATTTGGATAATTCTATGAATAACATCACATATCATTTGCTGTTGCTCCTCTAGATTAGTGGCGCTAGATGTGGATCGTAGGACTTCTAACCAACCTACATGGTATGTGTAACCCGTGTATAGGTCCGTTAGAGTCTCTGTGTGTAGATCATATTCCCAATTTTCATTGAGAAATATCCCATCTAGACTTGGTGTGCCAAATGGTTCTCTTGAAGTGGACGCAACGTCACTTCTTATGGATTGGCTTCTAGGGACCTCTACTTTAGGAAGAGCATCGGAATGTGGTAGCTCAGTAGGGCCCTCATTAAACGAAGTGGGTAGAATATCCACATGGACACTCTTTGGGAGGGTAGGGTCTACATAAGATGTGAATAGCGAATCTACTACCCCTCCTTCCTCATTTACTTCGCTTGTCGCATGTTCAGAGCGTGTAGCTCTACTAAAGGTCTCTATTAGACGACTAAACATGCTAGATCCGGGTTGTGGGGCCCACACTGGCATGTTTTGGCTTGTCTCCTCATGGTTCTTGGTAGGGTGCCCTTCCATGGCTTCTGAGTCAGAGGATGAGTCACTATCCACTATTCGTGGATCTTGGGTTGCACTCCCTTGGGTTCCAGCCGAAGGCCAAGATGCCAACGTGGAGGGATGGTGTGAGCCTGCGTAGACTGAAACGCTTTCTAGTGGTTCAGGCTCTAGCACCCGACCAGAACGTAGATGCATGTGACGTGGGTACCCTACGTGCGTTGGTAACTACCCTTGAAGCCCACACAAGTGGTTTCTTGGGTATTTTGCACCTCGTTTTTACTTGTTTTTAGATTGTTTTTAACTCGTTTTTGACCCCCCTTACTTACGGTCGAACTTGGACTAGGGCGTGTGATAGCTCGAAACGAGCGTATCGTTTAAAGGGTCCTAGTGTGCTTTACAGCACCGTGTTCGCCTATCTAGAGCTCCTGTAATCCTCAAAATAGTCCGTTTCCTTTGGGGGGAAAGGGCAAAAGCCTATTTGCTTGTGGAGGAAAGGGTGAGGGCTTTATCCCACATGCTCACTTTACTCCTTGGGGAGTGGGCTACATATAGGGCACAACTTCCCATAAGCTCTCACTTGAGAGAAAGCTATGGAGGCTCACTCTCCTATATATATATATCAAAAGACCGAGGCCGAGGCCGGGTCGTGGGTCGTGGGTCGTGGGTCAATTGGGGTTCTTTCTTTTCAAAATTTTTTTCTCCAATTAGAAAATCTTTCCTCTCCACATGTTTGGTTCTCTCCTTGAAAATAAAATTTAATATTTTATTTTTTATTTTTTATAATTTTTTTATTTTTTATTTTCTGTTTTTTTTTGTGAGATAAGTTCTCTAGGGTTTCCTTAGGGTTCAGCCTTGGCCGCGGCGCAGTTCGCACACACAGCGCAGATCTGGGGATTCAGAAATCCCTCTCACACGCAGAAAACCAGATAACCGATCGTGCGCCCACACGCGGAGCGGAAAAATAACAAAAGAAACAAAAATGCAGAAGACAAATTGCAGAAATAGAGATTGCAAAACACAGAAACACCTCAACAACAAACACACAGTCGCTTTCCTACAGTGCAGATCAAACTTCACGCAGCAGCCGAGCTGCAAACTGGAGCTTGGTTCAGGGCAACTCCCCGGCAGCGGCGCCAAAAATGTGCGCTTTTGTCGCACAGATCGTAGCTGGGGACTTGTCGAGCACCGTATGCGAGCCACGAATGGCTGCAAGCATACAACCAGGGAAGGAAGCTCAAACAGAATGCCAAAGGGTGTGTCACTCACCGCTCAACCGTCGCCTTGAAGGATTCCCGCGTCGCAGCCGTGAAGGAGGAGCCGCCGTCGCGCCGCTCTACCGCCTCGCCACCACCGCCGTGCCGCTATACAGTGCGCTCGATCGCTCTCTCACTCTCTCTCTCTCACACACACGCAGGAGAAGGAAACCAAAGAGATAAGGCAAGAGCACTCTTGTATTCACAACACATGAGAATGAGGATTTTAGGGTTACATTTGACTCATATAGGTGACTTGGCCGTTCACACTTGGGCGCCCATACATGGCCGGCCGACCCTAACCCTTATCCTACTGATATCCAAGGTGCGCCTCTCATCGGCGATCACCCAATCCCTTCATCCTTAACATATGGTGCCGACAAGCCCGGCCCATGACTCAGAATATTTAAATTAATGACGTAAAATATAGTACATCGCCATGTCCGCCATGGGTTAACACTGTTGTTGTGAGACCTGGCAAAAAACATTTTATGGCTGATCATTTGTCTCGCATACCTAATGGTGAGGCTCCTACGGGGGTTGATGATGACTTACCTGACACTTCCCTGTTTTTATGGTGGAGACAATGCCTGAATGGAGTGAGAAGATTGTTAACTTTTTGGTTAATGGCTTTCCACCCAAGGAGCTTCGTAAAGATCTAGCTCGAAAGCTGATCAAAGAATGCGAACCCTATTGCCTGATAGCTGGGACTCTTTATAAAAGAGGAAAGGATGACATTCTTAGGCATGCCCGAGAGGATGAGTATCTATACATTTTTCAAGAGGCACATATGGGTGTAGCCGGTGGTCACTTCTCAGGAGACTTAACTGCGCGAAAGATCTTACAATCGGGGTATTGGTGGCCCACTATGTTCCAAGATGCATCACTCTTTGTGAAGGGTTGTGATGAATGCCAACGATACAAGAAACCCCAGAGGAAAGATCAAATGCCAACGATACAAGAAACCCCAGAGGAAAGATCAAATGCCCCTATATCCGATCAAAGTAAACCAACCATTTGAAAAGTGGGGTTTAGACTTTGTAGGTCCAATTAGCCCAGCGGCCCGAAACACACAATCTCACTATATTATTGTGGCCACTGACTATATGATCAAATGGGCTGAAGCGAAGGCGACATGTAAGGCACATGGAAGGACAACAGCCAAGTTCCTCTTTGAAAATATAATCACATGCTTCGGTTGTCCTTTTGAACTTGTGAGCGACAATGGTACGCATTTTATAAATGAAGTGATTAAGGAGCTCACAACAAATTTCATGATATCCCATCATAAATCTACTCCTTACTATCCGCAAGCGAATGGCCAAGCCAAGAGTACCAACAAGACCTTAATCTCTGTTTTGACAAAGACAATTGAATCTCATCGCACGGATTGGGATCTAAAGCTTACAACAGCTTTATGGGCCTATCGTACTGCATACAAAGTGGCTAATTGCACACCATTTAAAATGGTGTATGGCCAAGAGCAATCATGCCGTGGGAATTCGTCATTCCTAGTCTTTGTGTTGCTACTCAAGAGGGTTGGGATGGTAATCCCTTTGTAGAGCGCCTGTATATCCTTGAGCGGCTAAACGAAGAAAGACAATTGGTTGTGTACAATGCCCTTGTGGAGAAGGATAGAAGAAAAAAATGGTTTGATCGCCACCTGAAGGACAAGGACATCAAGGTTGGGGATAAAGTCCTGATGTATGGAGTGCGTAACGAAAAGAAGAAGCTCAAATATGCTGGTAAGGGACCGTATAGAGTATGTGAAATTACCCCGCAAGGTACCATCCGAGTGGAGACTCTCGACGGAGTTGAAACCATTGGATTCCTTAATGGGAGTAAATTCAAAAGGTACTATGACCCCTGAGCCAAGAGGAGTTACATGCAATCCATCAAAAGAAGGCAGCTAAAGAACAAGCTGAGCTTAAAAAGATACAAGCAAGAATTGAAGCCAAAGAACGTCAACAGCGTGCTAGGCACCAACGGGAAGCCAACTTGGGGATTACACAATCATTTTTCGAGGAGGCAGACGAGGATTCACTGGAATCTGACCTACCTCTAAGATACCCAATTGAGTTACAGAGTCCTTACGGGGAGGTGCTGTATAATGCATTATTGGATACAGGAGCTCAACACAATTTGTTATCATATGGCGTGTGGTGTCAACTTGGAAAACCACCTTTATCCAAGAGTGCTATCCAAGTTCAAGGAATCAACAAGAACAAAACCCCTGTCTCGGGAATTCTGCACACTCCGGTTGCCTATGACAAGGGGATCGTAATTCAAAGTTTTTTGGTTATGCCTGCGGGTACCATGGAAGGGACTGTAAACTTAGGGCGCAAATGGATGATGGCCACCAAGTGCAATATAGATTGGGCAACCAGACGAGTCACAACGCAAGAACCAACACTAGGTCTGACCGCTCAAAATCCCGCACCTAAGTCATCCACTCAAATGTTAGAAAATGAAAAATCACAAAGTCCAGTGGCAAAACCATCTTTGATTGTTTGCCACCTCTCTAACGCTTCAACGCCAAGAGTGGAAACATGCAGGGTGGTCTCTAAAGCTCTGCTTACTATGCCAAAAAATACATACAAATTGTATCTTCTCACCTACCATTTTACACTACAACTACATGCTGTGCTGGATTGGAGTCATACCTCTTGGTGGTATAGGACATTAAGGTAAAGGTATGAGGTACTTCATTGTAATTCATGTGTGCATCCCTTCTTGGGCTCGGGGGTGGTTGGGTGGATGAGTTTATGTATGACAATTATCTAGAGAGATCTTAGGGTTTTAACAACTCCACCCTCTCTTTCAAAGTTTGTGTGGATCCCACCCTCACTCACTCTTTCAAAGTGTGGTCACCAAAAAATGGAGCTTGTTTCGTTGTAATGTGTACGCTTAAGGAAAAAATTTGAGGGGGGCTCTCTAAGACCACAACACATTGAAAACCGAGGGTATGACCCGGAAATTGCAACCAAATGTGTTGCAATGGTGGAGACCAAACATTACATTTGTGTTTATGTGGATTACACCCTCACTCTTGAAACGTTTGGTAAACATTAGAGCCCATTTGGTTGTAATGTGTGTGAAAGAAAGGCCCAATTTCAAGAGGGCTCTCTAAGGCCACGATGAAAGATCCCTGTCCCCTCCGCGCAATGAATTCAGGGGTGCTAGCAACGGAAGTAGCACTTCTTACGCGGGGCAGGGTCCCTCACTCGGGGCCTCGCCCACGGATATCCGGACAAGAGACTAATCCCTCAGTTCTTCCAAAACCAAACCCAAAAAAACTTCCCTCGCTCGGAAAGCACGGGCGATTCCTCCAGGATATTTTTACTCTAACAACGTAGTCAAGAGTCTTAACTAACTGAACTGATCTGACCGAACCTGTAAGTATCATGGTCAGATCAAGGAAAAAACTTGCACTTGGATCATAGAGACCAACACTTTTTTCCTCATTGAGAGGCACAACCGTTGATTCTTTTCCATAGAACATTTTTTATCTGGGATTTACTTCATCTATCGTACCATAACAGAATTGAGTCTCATTTTAGGGATCCATCAGTCCAACCTAACCCCATCCGGTCCCGTGGGTTAGCCAACCGCCCAACCACTGTAGTGATGGGACCCATTTAAGAATTTGGTTAGGTTTTGTCTCGGGTACCAGGGAGAAGAGTTCCCAGGCCCCCTAGCCAGATATTCATGCAAACTTAAAACTAGTCACACCACTTACACACCCAATATGAAATTGCCTTTTTCATAGATTCAGCTATCTTTAAAACAATCTTTTAATGAAACTAAAGTATCATTGATCATAATCTTCCAAAATATTTGGTTGAATCCTAATTTCCAATTTTTCCTTCATCGGTGTACTTATGGCATCATTGGCAACTAGAACGCTTACCACTTGTCCACTCAGGGGCCTTTTCGATAGTTCCTAGCTCATAGTACCCGGCAATATATTCACTTATAAAAATCAAAATGGAATCTCCGTTGAAGATCAGCAAGATCAAGCAACAGATCCATATAAAAGAGCCATGGACTCATCCGTTGAGGACCTGCAAGGTTAATCAACCAGATCCATGCCCAAATTCAGAAAACAACTCTTACTCCTTGTTCCAATATCTTCCACGATGTACGTGTGGGTATCTTCGGCGACCCAGAGCCTGAGCACCGTATGGTCAGCACCCTCTAGGATCCTTCGCAGGTTACCTAGCGCTTCACTCATAGGCCGCTTCCTTGGTCCCTCATCCACCGGAAGCTCACCATTTAAATCGAACCGAGGCTGGTCAAGACCTCGGCCGATCTTGCTACGTGAGACATCCTCCGTTGACTCTCCGTTAGCTGTTAGGTCTCCACGACCTCATTCACAAGACGGTTAAAATGCTTGCCCAATATTTTTGACATAAACAATCATTTAAAAACAAGTCATAAATACAATTTCTATAATGAATTCTCGTCTTTCCACATCGTTCCACATCAATCCTCATTTATTTCATAAGTATTCCCATTCTAATCACATCATTTTTCATCTCATCACATCTTTTCTCATTTATCTGCATCAGATCTCATCCACTCGTATCTACCCATATCCATATCCACATCTCATCACATCATATTCATTCATATCACATATCACATCTATCCCAATTTACATCACATCTCATTCACTCACATCCCAATTCACATCACATCACATCTATTCACGTCCATCACATTCATTTACATCACATCCATTTACATCCATCACATCACATTCATTCATATCCATCACATTCATTCATTCATATCCACCACATTCATTCTCATAACCATCCCATCCCATGCATTCTATCCACATTATATCACATCACTTCTATCCACATAATATCTCATTCATAGACATCTCATCTCATTCATCCACATCCATCCAATCGTTCATATGTACGACTACTCACATCTATCCATACATTCATATCTATCACTTCACATCCACATATATTCATGTCACATCACATTCTTTCACATACCTAGCTAGCTAGACCCTAGTCTAGCTTGGAGTTACCTACATAATACGCTACGTTTTGAGCATGGAGGTAGAGTCATTACCCTGCAGGGCGACCGTATGGTCCCCGCCACACCACTTATTTCCTCCATGGAGCTGTGCACAGAGACGAGATAGTAGAGGTATATGCTTGTTACCCTCTTTTAAATTCTGTTTCCGTAGATGAAACTGTAGATGATGTTTGCGTAGACAAACAAGGAAAACAAAATCGCCTTGGATGAGACCCACTGTTTGAAAACCCTGTTTGGCATGCATGCGATTCAAACAAGAAAAAATCCAAGGCAAAAGAGACATTAAAGAAAAAGTACATAGATACTTTAATGAATTTATTAGAGGAATTTCAGGATGTTTTTCCTGATGATTTGCTAGATGGCTTACCACCATCTAGAGAAGTAGACCATGGCATCGAAGTTATGCTAGGATCAAAACCTATAAGTAAACCTGCTTATAGATTAAGCCACTCCCAAGGCACAGGATGTGGAAAAATAATTGACGAAATATTTGAACAAAGGCTTTATTTGGCCTAATTCAAGTCCGTGGGCATTGCCTATTCTTCTGGTAAAGAAGAAAGACGGATCTATGTGGATGTGCATAGACTATAGGGCTCTTAATCAGATAACGATTAAGAACAAGTATCCGATGCCACGCATGGATGAGTTGTTTGATCAACTCTATGGATCGAGATACTTTACAAAAGTAGACCTGAGATCAAGGTATCATCAGGTTAGAATTAAAGCAGAAGATGTTGCGAAGATAACATTTAAGACCCGTTTCAGGCATTTTGAGTTTTTGGTTATGCCTTTTGGGCTAACAAATGCTCCAGTGACGTTTATAATGCTGATGGATAGCATTTTACGTCCATATCTGGGAAAATTTGTAGTAGTTTTCCTAGATGATATTCTTGTGTACAATAAGACACAAAAAGAACACATAGAGCATTTGCGTCTAGTGTTCGAGTTGTTGTTGCGAGAGCACAAACTATTTGCAAAGAAGAGCAAATGTGAATTTTTTGAAACAAAAATTCACTACCTTGGCCATATTATATCCGCCGATGGTACACGGATGGAGCCAGAAAAAGTAGAGGCTATTCTTAAATGGCCAGCGCCGAAGAATCTCAAGGAACTGCAAATTTTTCTTGGCATGTCGGGGTTCTACCGACAGTATGTGAAGGATTACGCGAAGATCGCAGTCCCGTGAGACTGACCAGTTAATTACGGCAAAAAACTAAAAACATTAGTTGGGGGGAAGCCCAACAGAAGAGCTTTGATAAGCTCAAGGTGACCATAGCAGCTGCACCTGTTTTGACTATTGTCGACCCAAATGAGCCGTTTGTCTTGGAAATAGACGCTAGTAATGAGGCCATTGGGGCCGTACTTATGCAAAGGGGACGCCCAATTGCATTTGAGAGTAAAAAGTTAGATCGTGCGCAGCGTAACTGGGATTTACTGACATTCAGATACGTTACCAGAAAGGTAAGTATAACGTGGTGGTAGATGCACTTAGTTGCATGCCACAGATTAATGAACTTAGTTTCACAGTCTTCAAGAATGATTTCTTGGAGTAACTACATGGTTTATGTGAGCACGATCCATCTTTTACAGAGGTCTGGTGCGCTGTACGTGTACGCACTTCTTCACAGACGCGACCACCTCCCTCGTTGGCACGGATTGCTAGTCCGGAGAGACTAGCCGAAGGTGCAACGGGAAGGGAAGCGAGAGTTAGTCCGGAGATACTAGCCATGTCTTCTGGGTATAGTTTGGAGCCGGAGAGCTTTGACGTAGGCCCTTCATCACCTTTGACTGCCACGGCTTCAACAAAGGGGAGTGATAAACTTCGTCGGGGGGAGAAATATGCTAATTACTCCATTGACGACGGGTACTTACTCTACAAGGGTAGAGTATGTGTACCAACTATTGGTGACTTTCGGGCCCAAATTCTTAAATAAAGTCATGATAGTCCAAGTGCGGGTCATCTCGGGATTTAGAAGACCTATGCACTAGTAAAAAGACAGTTTTATTGGCCTAGTTTGTTTAAGGACGTCCAGACTTATGTGCTGAAATGCAATAAGTGCCAGGTCAATAAACATGGAAGGTAATCCAGTAATAAAGTCCATACTGATACATTCCCACTTCATTTGGGGGGATGTCCAATGGATGTAACTTCCCAAGCATTTTTACTCTTTCAGCTTTGACTTTCTGGCATGTCAGACATTGACGTACATGATTCAGTACATCCTTTTTCAGACCATGCCAAAAGAAGCTTTTCTTTACAGACATGTAGGTTTTGATGAAACATGGATGTCCTGCTATAAGGCTATCATGGGCTTCATTCAGAATTTGATCCTTGGTTCCCTCATCATTGGGAATACATAGCCTGCGATTATAATACATAATGCCATCATCCAGGCTGTACCCTTGAACTCTGTTCAACTCCTGTGGAGTTTTGCTTTCCTGCATAAGTAGGGTAGCCATAGGGCCAAAGAATCTATCCTGCATGATCCTTTCCCTTGCTTCAATAATCAAAGGATTTGATACTACAGTAATTGCAAGCAAGGAGGCTTTTCTGCTGAGGGCATCTGCTACCACATTTTCTTTGCTTGGGCGGTACTTGATTTCAAAATCAAACTCCTATAAGGTCTGCATCCACCTTCTTTGGCGCATGTTGAGGTCCTTCTGAGTAAAGATCCAATTTAAGCTCTGATGATCTGTCATCAAAGTGAATCTTTTTCCCAGGTAATGTCTCCACAACTTTAAGGCATAGACTACTGAAAGTAATTCCAGGTCGTGGAAAACCACTTGCATCAGTTACTACCTCAAAGGGTAGAGAGAAATCTGGCAGCTTCAAAACGGGACTGGTTACTAAGGCGGTCTTGAGCTTATCAAAAGCACTCTGGCACCTGGCAGACCATTGAAATGGGGTATTCTTTTTGAGAAGGTTAGTGAGGGGGGAAGCTATGAGAACATACTTTGGTATAAAAATCCTATACCAACTAGTCAATCCCAAGAATCCTCTGACTTCTTTCACTGTCTTTGGTTCAGGCCAATCTATGACTGCTTGGACTTTTGCGGAATCTGGAGAGAAATTCCATCTTTGGATACCAGAAAGCCCAAGTATTCAACATGGTCGATAGAGAAAGTGTATTTGCTCTTTTTTGCAAAGAGTTGGTGTTTCCTTAGAATCTCAAGAACTTTTCTGACATGAGTCTCATGGTCAACTCCATTCTTTGAGTAAATCAGAATGTCATCAAAGAAAACTAGAACAAAATCATCCAAGTATTCTCTGAGGATGTTCTCTAAGGATGTGTCCTGCATTAGGCGATTGAATGTAGCTGGGGCATTAGTTAATCCGAATGGCATGATAGTAAATTCATAATGCCCATAGCGAGTATTGATGGCTGTTTTCGGTATATCTTGATCATTGATCCTGATCTGGTAATACCCGGATTTGAGATCTATCTTTGTGAAGATGTGGGCTCCATTTAGCCTCTCCAAAAGCTCATCAATTCTTGGGATAGGATACTTATTCTTAACTGTCAGCTGATTTAGACCTCTGTAGTCCACACAGAGTCTAAGCGTTCCATCTTTCTTTTTCTGAAAGAGAACTGGCGCACCCCAAGGTGAAACACTGGGTCTTACAAACCCTTGTTCTAACAGCTGTCTAAGCTGTTCCTTGAGTTCGATGGCTTCAGGAACTGGCATTTTGTATGTGCGTAGGGCTACTGGCTGAGCTCCAGGGGTCAATTCAATCACATGATCTACTTCTCGGATTGGAGGCATTTCAGTTAGATCTGTTGGGAATAGATCATCAAATTCACTTAACCATTCTGGTTCTTTAGCCTTAAGCTTTGAGTCTAATGGGTTCATTTTGACAACATAAATTTGTTGCTTCTTCCTAAGTCCTTTCAGCAACCTAGAAGCTTTTACTAACTGAAGGTCTGGGGATCTGGAAACTCCAGTTCCTTGAACTTTGTTCGCGTGAAGGTCATGGAAAGAAATGGTTCCATTGTGACAGTGTATATCAGCTTGATTTTTATGGAGCCAATCCATTCCAAGGATCCCGTCAAAAACTCCCAGAGGTAAGACTTTTAACTAACAATCGGTTACATTACCATCTAGATTGAACTGGATAAGATCTGTTTCATGGTGAGTGAAAAGAATCTTCCCACTGGCCAATTCAACTTGCATAGGTTTTCCTGATTTCTGTTCTAAGACTAGCTTACGTAAGCATCCAGGGGAAATGAATGAATGACAACTGCCTGAATCAATGAAAAGCTTAAAAGGCTTACCCTGATATTCTGCTGGAGTATGGATGACTGAGAACTGACGGTTAGGTCCTTAGTTTTCAATTGCAGCAAAGATCTGCCCTCTTTCCTCTTCTACTACATCAGAAATTGTGACTGCTCTGGCTGCTGCAGTCTAAGGTGGAACTCTTTCTCTTTGGTTGCCCCAGTTCTGGGAAGGAGTTATGAGGTTACTCTGAACAGAGGCAGATGGCTAAGCTTGAGTTCTTCTGGGGTTTTCCTGGCTTGGGCGAGACAGAGCCTGATTAGACTGGTATGAAGGGGTTGGTCTCTGAACTCGGGATCCTTGACTTCCCTGTCCCCTTGACATGGCAGGAGTCGGGCAGTCTTTCAGTTGGTGACCAAAACCTTGGCATCCAAAACATCGGTTTTCACTTCTGAGCTCATCCCTCTGATTTCTTGAAAGAGGTGGGGCTCTTGAGAAAGTATTCTGGGGGAAGGGTCTTCCTTCACTTCAGAATCTTCCTGCATCTTGATTCTGATTCTCGGGCCGTGCTGCCTCTTCGGGGGTGGAAAGTTTGAAGTACTTCCCTGGGCTTGGAATCTTTTAAATTTAGAGGGTGCAGGCTTTGGCAAGACCTTTACTACAAAGGCTTTGGCAAAATCCTTTGCCATTCTTACTGCTTCAGCCACCATGGACACTGGCTTGGCATTTTTGACTAGTGTGTCCAAGGGTTCGTTCATTCCCCGAATGAACCTGGCCATGAGTTGTTCTTCATCTAGAGGTGGAATATTTGAGTAGAAGAGCAAAGGCCTGGTGATATTCCTTGATGGTTTTGCTCTCCTGCTTTAGCTCTAAGAATTCGTTCATTTTGATTTCCAAAAATCCAGGGGGACAAAATCTCTTTCTTAGATAGGTTTTTAGGTCGTTCCAGGACTGAGTATTTCTATCCAGACAGTTGGTGTCACAGTGGTTCCTCCATGCTACCCTGGCTGTTTCCACTATTTTCAGCCGGGCAAGAGCCATTTTGCTCCGCTCATTGTAGCCTGTGACGTCAAAATATTCTTCCATGGCTTCCACCCATTTCTCCACAGCCTCGCCTAGGTTCTCACCTTCTCCTTTGAAGAGTCCTGGCTGAGTCCTATGAAGAGCCTTGCGAACATCAGGGTCAAGCTTGTCATCTTCAAAGAGAGGGTCTGCTGGCTGACGGCCAACCACGGTTTCCTCGTCTCATGATTTTGTCAAAAATTTATATATTATTAAATTTTTATTTTGATATCATCCACGAGATCCTAAGATTTAAGAGGTTCGGAAAACAATTTCTTAAACAAGACAATGATCTTATTGGAGATCTATGACATATGTCTGATAAATAGATTTTTCTTTATCAGATTGTCCAAACAATCACTTATACAACAGGGAATTTTTCTCCGAAAAACATTTCTTTATTTATATAAAAGTTGCAATATGTACATAGAGCAGCTCGGCTCCAAAATTCAAAATCTCCTCGGGAGTCGCATAAGACGACGGTACTGGGCCATAACCATGCCCTGATACAAACGTTCACTTACTGACAAGGGAGCTATTATTTTCTCCTTAGGAATAAAACAACTAAGGAGTCTATAGACTTGGCATGAAAGTCTGAAATTCTGAGGCGTCTAATGATATAGAATGATGCCACGCACCATTTTCAGTTTTAACAGAATCATAGCCAATGAGAGGTTCTACCACAGCATTGCACGACGGTCACAAGAGGCATGGACATACTGCCCTGCAAACCACTTATGCTGTAGTTTCTCCATTGGGTTAGGAAAATATAAATCCTCAAAATGGCGTGCGAGACTAGCTCGGCTTGTTCGAGTTGAAGCGGAAGAAATGAGATGCTCGAAGGCGAACGCAGTCATATCTTGAGACTGGGTGAGGTCGGGAATACCAGATAAATAGGGAACTTCCATCTATAAAAACAATTTCTTTGATTAAAAATTCTTCATTAAAGAAGCTTACGGAATGAAAATACATTATGAAAAATACTTTTTCTGAGTTTTTATTATCAATTTCTGATAAGAATTTGTTTATCCTTATTAGCTTTCAACTTCGCTCTTATACCAACTGTGAGATCCCTCTGCCCCCTCCGTGCACCGGACTCCCAGTAGTAGCTGACAGAGCGGAAGCATCCCCCTCATGCGCGGGGTAGGGTTTCTCACTCGGGGCCTCGCCGACGAATGTCCGGGCACGAGACTAGGCTAGTGGTCACTCCAAAAACCAAAATTTTCCATGCCCGAAAAGCGGGGATGATTCCACCATTTTGAATTTTCTTAACAAATTTTTATAACGAGATCAATTCTAAACTATCCTTCACCTGAATAAACCAGATAGAAGGAAACTATCACTGATATAATTTGATTATCTGAGTAATTTCAACGCTTTTTTCCTAATCAAGATCAGGCAGCCGTTGATCCACTCAATTGAGAAATTTATCAGGGAATTAACTAGCTACTCGAATCCTAGCGTAATCCTAAGATTTTTCAGTTTGATTATTAAAACTCCACTGATTCCAGCCTAACCCCATCCGGCCCATGGGTTAGCCACCACCCTACCACTGGAATCGGTGGAACCAAACAAGTACTCACCCACCCATAATTGAAATGTCTTTCTTAACTTTAACTTTAGAAAACAGATACGCACACACTCCTCTTTAAAACTTTAATATAAAAATAATCCATTGATAAAACAGATATGATCACAGATTTCATAATTCAAAATTTCCATTCAATCCCTTGTTTCACAAAAACAGTACCACTCTGGACTCTCTGTTGGGACCAGCTGGTTAGCAACAAGATCCAGTAACAGATTACAATAATCACTTCGTCAACATACATACATATATCTTCCTCGACATACGTATGGGTGTCCTAAGCACCGCGAGCCCGTGCATCGCCTGGTCAGAACCCTCCAGGATCCTCCTTAGGTGTCCTGGTACTTCACTCAGGGACCGCTTCATCGGCTCTCGCCCATCATACCAGAAGCACACCATTTTTCACCATACCCAGGCTGGTCAAGACCTGGGCAGGTTTTTTCTGCGTGAGATGTCCCTCGAACACTCCCCGCCACCAACTGTTGCAACTGAACTTCCCTTAGATAAACATATATGCCAAATGCTCCCTCTAAGCATTCTGGCGTAAGACAATCCTTTAAGAAAACAGGGTTTCTATGCAAGTTTTCAGTTTTGATTTTGTTTGAAAACCATGAATAATCTTAAATCCATATCTCAATACTTCTAGATCCAGGTCCGAATTCCAAATAGAATTCCCCGAATTCTCTTAACTTGATCCTCAAATCAAAATCAAAAGTCTTAGCTTAGTTTCAGATTCGGTGGGGGATTTGAGTACATTTTTCCTGAACTGGGCACATCGTCATTGATTGAAATTGACGAAGGAATTAGGTCTTGGTCAATAGTCTGAATCAGAGTTTGGGTCTGGAAAGGTTCTTCCTAAACTATCTTTCTCAAAAGGTACTATTTCAATTTCTCTTTTTCTAAATTTCGTTCGATGAATATTTGCTTACAGATTTCTAAAACATGAATTTCTTAAGAGGAATAAAATAATCATTTATCTCGATCTCCGACTTCGATAGTTTAATTGAATTTTCTCATTACCATCTTAGTGAATATGAAACGGTAGCATTTCTTCTAACAGATTATCTACTTATTCATTTTTCTAATTTTTATGAAAATTAAACAGAGAATTAAGAAGAACCCTTATTTAATTATAAAGATTCTATATGCATCTAATTATGCATAAAATCCAATTCTGATGAAAGTTACACTTTTATCATCGTAAAAACCATTTATGTTGAAAATCACTCTTTTATCATGAAAGAATTTCTTTTATGCACATGTTTATGCATAAAAATCATTTATGATGAAAATCACACTTTTAATATTAAAAAAAATCTTTTATGCATATGTTTATGCATAAAAATCATTTATGATGAAAATCACACTTTTAATATAAAAAATATCTTTTATGCATATGTTTATGCATAAAAATCATTTATGATAAAAGTAGCACTTTTATAATAAAATACATTCTTTTATGCATACTTTTATGCATAGAAATCAATAATGATAAAAGTAACACTTTTATAATTAAAAAAATATTCTTTTATGCATACTTTTATGCATACTTTTATGCATAGAATTCAATAATGATAAAAGTAACACTTTTATAATTAACAAAATATTCTTTTATGCATACTTTTATGCATAGAATTCAATAATGATAAAAGTAACACTTTTATAATAAAAAAATATTCTTTTATGCATACTTTTATGCATAGAATTCAATAATGATAAAAGTAACACTTTTATAATAAAAAAATATTCTTTTATGCATAGAATTCAATAATAATAAAAGTAACACCTTTATATAATAAAAAAATATTCTTTTATGCATAGAATTCAATAATGATAAAAGTAACACTTTTATAATAAAAAAATATTCTTTTATGCATACTTTTATGCATAGATATCAATAATGATAAAAGTAACACTTTTATAATAAAAAAATATTCTTTTATGCATAAAAATCAATAATGATAAAAGTAACACTTTTATAATTAAAAAATATTCTTTTATGCATACTTTTATGCATAAAAATCAATATGATGAAAGTAACTCTTTTGTAATAAAAAAATTATACTTCTATGCATTATTTTATACATAAAAATCCATAATGAAGAAAGTAACACTTTCATAAAAAAATTATCAATAAGTATCTTTCATAGAATTTAATTCTATTGAAAATCATTCTTTTATAAAAATTAATCAATATGCATCTTTCTATGCATGAATGAAAATGACACTTTTAGAATACTCTAATGATGGGGATTACTCTTTTTTATTAATAAAAGATGAAATTTATTTCACAAATTTTCAAAAAATTTTGCCATAACCTCCTTTGTATGGTTGACCATTTTTCAATTTTTAACTCACTAAAATTAATTAGAAGTTCACCAAGAGTATTTAAATCATTCTAGTGTAAACATTTTCTACTTATTTAAGAGAACATTATGAAAAACTTGATTTTATCAATAATCAATCATCTAGGATAAAGAATGGTTGGATTTACTAAAGAAGAGAGGGGAATGCCTTTTTTCAATGAGGCATAATATCATTTCATTTTAGAGAAGACAAAAATCATAAAAAACCATAAAAGAAATAGAAAAGAGAAGAATCTCCAACTTACATAGATAATTTGAGAGCTTTCCTTTGGCTTGATGTTATTGTTGTTATATGTAAAAGCTAAAACACTAAAATAATATTACTATATCAAAGAGTTGGCTATATATGGTTTATGTAAACTTATTATTGTTATACGTAAAAGCTAAAACACTAAATAATAATACTATCCCAAGGAGTTGGCCATATTGTTTTTTCAATTGCACTTGCTTGGTTATAATCACTCGATGTCTTGTAGCACTCTTTTATTACTAGCCAAGAAGGGTGCTCTCATGCCTTAATGAGCATAGTGGGCTTATTAATCTTTAGCATCTTTAAAATAAGTTTTTAGTTCATAAGTATTTCTCAAGCCTACCTCTATATCCCTAAATTGATAAATGTTTTGATAATGCATCCTTGATAATGAATGTTTCAATTTTATAGATGCATCCTTAGCAATGATTAATTCTGCTTTGTCAAGGTGAATGTGTGTATTCTGCTAGACCAACAAACGTTTGGTGGTGTAGCACTGTTGTTGATGGTAGATACCCAATAACACAATGTTCCGCAAAGGTCTTGTTCAACCCTACATATGCAAGATGATGTTCTCATAATGGTATATATATGTAGCATTGGAAGAAATATATGCTGGGATACAATATCCTTGGGATGTGAGGCCAAAATGTCTCATATAAGCATGTAGCCTATGTGGTAATATGGAAAATCTTCCTAATAAAATGCAAACCACATGACCACACTACGTCAAGCTTGCCCATCGATCTTGTGTAACCATAATTCTTCTCATGTTGTTGACCACACTACGTCAAGCTTGCCCATCGATCTTGTGTAACTATAATTCTTCTCATGTTGTTGGCCTCACAAATACAAGCTAGTTTGATTCTATGTATTACACATAAGGGTGGAGAATTAATAACAACAATATTGCATGTTCATTGTTTTAACCACATCTTTTTCTACATTTCTTGTTTATTAAAACAAATATTTTATAAGTGACTCAAGAATGATTAGAAGCTCAAGGTACACACCTCTTCTATCTTCTCTGTTGCTATCTCTACCAAGTCTTCTGCTATAATCATGTCAAGAAGGGCCTTTGCCAAGAAAACTCCATTGGACATCCATCCCCCAAAGTAGCCGGGTGTCTAGGAGTAACAAAGCAGGAAAAGCAATGTGCCTCTCCTCCAAAAGGTATGATGACATAGGTCGAACCAGCTCTAAGGGAAAGCGTTCCCTCTCCCTCAAGGGAATGGGACCTAGGGTTCACAGGTTCCCCGAGGGCACCTAGAGTGGTCAGGTCCTCTAGAATAGGAGTGGATCCAAAAATCAAGTGAAGGTGACCTACTTCTCATCAAGGGTGAAATGTAGGGACACATGGAGAAGCTCCCACATATGGGATTTCCCATCTAGTTCTTGAATGATTTGGGTAGGCACTCATTAGCAGACGTGGCTGGAGTGGCCACCCTTCCCTTTTGGAACTCTAACTTTCCTCTACTCCCACAACATCTCTCCATCTCCTCACCACTTGCCTTCTCTACCCTACAACAAGAGCTCCAAATACCCCTAAAGTGTTTTGGTGAGCAACCCGATATGCCCTTCCCATGGAACCAAGAGCAAAGCCCCTTCTCAAATTCATATAAAAACAAGAGGAGACGACAAGGCAAAACCTTACTACCTCAAGGAGGTAGAGCAAGGCCATTTAAAGGAAGTGTTGTAGAAACTCCCCAACATGACCAAAGAAGGGATTAGCCCCAACATGTGCAGAGCTGATGTAGTCAACCTAGTGGAGGAAGTCCTCAATAGAGTAAACATGGTAAGATCTACGTTTCCCTCTTGTTGATTCAACTTATGCAAGACTAGCACAAAATGACCAAGGAAGAGCCTTGATCGGCTTGTGTTATGTTTCTCATTCCCCCTAGCTGAGGTTCTTCAAGTGTGGATCAAGGAAAATTGGGGCATGAGAGGGATGGTGGTTGAACACACACACAGTACCTCCCTAACAACTATTTCTACTTCCTCTTCAAGGAGGAAGGCATGGTTGAGATCAGGGCAATGGCTGTCAAGAAATTCTCCTCTACCACTCTTTAAGTGTTTCCATATTTCTCCCTAAAACATGCCCAAAACCCACCCTCTACCTCCTAAACCTATCCTTACATATGTACCCACCTGCATTATTTAAGTTGCTGGTAGAACCAGTGGTGGTGGGTAGGCTCCTAGGTACCAAGCCAATGTTAAAAGCATTGGAAAAAATAGACATAAGGAGGGATCTTTCCTTCTCTCTCTGTATAATAATGCTAGAGAGGGGTTCTCAATAATTAAGCAGCCAATCATATTTAAGAACATCCCCATAACATATGTTTCCATTGTGGGGGTAAGGATCATTTTATTAGAAGCTGGTCTTCGAAAGTCCCCACTCCCCAGCCCGTAAATGATAGAGAACCACCCAACTGAAGGAAAAAGGAGGATGATAACCAAGGCTTCTAGCTAGTAGGTAGCAAACCCATAAATAGCAACAAAAACTCCAACATAAGCAACCTTATAGAAATAGAAACTCTAATAGGTATGCCCCTCTCTTGATGGACCTATCAGATATGCCAAATAGCTTGATGACTCCATTAGCAATGAAAGTGAAGGAGAAGAGGAAGTTGTGCCTAGCACCCAACACAACAGGAAAATATGCTAGAAATAGGTAGAGAAAATGGACTTACAAATGCCTCTACAATTGATCTCAAGGGAGGAAATGGACTTATAGGATGCCTCTATAGCTGATCTCGATGGAGGAAATGGACTTATAGGATGCCTCTATAGTTGATCTTGAGGGAGGAACATCCCAAGTAAAAGAGGAACCTCTACTAAGGGAAAACAAAAAATCACATTCACTATTCACCCTAATTAATGACATCAGAAACACCCTAGCCAGTAGACTAGAGTCGATAACCTTTAAAAGGAGACAATCATCACAGGTTGAACATTCTCACCTCTCCCTGCTGAAAGATGTTGAGAGATGGCGCTCAGCTAGTGTTGTCGACATTGATGACCCACCTGGGTGATAGCTTCCATACTTATGCCACTGGCTGGGTTGGTGAGATTATGGACAATATGCCACTAGTGGTTTATAGGTTTTGTGATATAGCCACTTTCATGTACTAGAGATATGGTATAATTATAGTCCCAGCTCATGTAGTCATATTCTCACACTTGTTGAAATATGGTGCCCGTCATGTCATGTATGTGGGAGCAAGATAGATGGAGCTTAGGATGCCATGAAATTAGAATGGATGAAGGCTAAGGTTAGTAGAGGATGTGAATGGATGAATGTAAAAGATAGTCAATGGTAAAAAAGTAGGCACATGGAAGGGGCAAGGGGGCACAAGGCATGTGGGCATTTATGAACACATGGATTGCACAAGGGTGCATGGAGCATGTGGATGAGAGCTCTATGAGAGATATAAATGGATGTAACTAACTCATTCTCTTAATGCAAAAACATGAGTATGTGATTCGTCCTAATTCGTATCTTTATTATCTTCATTAGTGTCAACACTACGCTCTAACCTTGTCTTCTTCCATCTTCCATCCACCATAGCTCTCATTTTCCTATGTTTATGCACTCATACCCTTTTCAAATCCACTTTTATTACCATGGTATCGGAGCCAATGTCATCCCTTTCATCTCATTATCATTCCACATCATCATAATTAGCAATATTAAACCCCTTAGTGAGTAATTAGCTCATCTTATCTATAAAAGCCTTTGGTGGCACAAAAACGCCTTGTGGTGGGTTTTCAAGCATGCTAAACACGATGGTGAAGAAAATTTTGCAAATGGTGGATTATGGGAAGAGATCTAGTCCTGCCTGCCAGTTTTTGGTGAAATTTTCATTAAGATTCTATAACCCAAAATTAGTAATCTTGATCTCAGCTAATAAAGGCCTAATCTCAACTTCCCCTATTGCTCTTTCATCTCCCAAATGTGCTTGGCTCAATTGTATACATAATCTCTTCAATTGTTTGCTCCAATTGTTTGCTCAAAATCTACCTTCATTACTTTTGGGATTAACATTGGATTATTGCAATTAATCAATGATTAGTGACTATGTTATTAAAAGTCATCTCCTTAACTATGTCACACAAATTTATTTTTAATATGAATCATGTCATTTAATCTTTTTTCATAATTTCTCACATTTTTTAATCTTTTATTTTCTAACTTTTTCCTATTTTTGCACAATCTACTACTTCACAAACACACACGCACACGCACACATACACATACACATACACATACACATACACATACACATACACCAATTTACATATTATTCTAGTCATTAAATATAGTTTAACAAAAAATTAGATTAATTTAAACATATTTTTCTATTTTTTAATATTTTGAAGCTATCTTTCTATTTCTCTATTAACCATTTATAACGTACACTATCTTATATACACACACTCTTTCTCCTTTCTCTAATTCTCAATACTTTATAAAAGTATATAAAACATAAAAATGAATATAATTTTATTTAATCTAATAAAATATATTTTTTTTAATAAAATTTTAGATTAATTTAAACACATTTTTTATTTTCTTATCCTTGTATTTTAAATTTGTAACATACACGTCATGATCAGATAAGTGCAATGTATAAGTTCTAAAAAAGGCCCCAATTGAATTATCTTTTCATATTTAATGCTTAGTGGAAATCCCAATGAAAAAAATGTCCTTAAAATTGGCTTACATGCACGTGCCATTGCATATGCAGTTACACATGCCTTTGAAATATTACATAGATAAGCATAATATTTAGAATCAATTCCTTGTACAAAAACTTTACAAGACAATTTCTTTTTTCAAATTTAGAATAGTGGAAAGGAAACTTAATATACATTACTAGTCAACAAAGCATTTTTCACTAAGATTTAGAGATCTTTGTGCTTCGGATTTTTTTTTAAATGATTGCAGTATGTCCCAAATGCTATTGGAATTAGTCAAACTTCATTACTAAGTGAAACTCTTCCATTTGAAAAATAAAAAAGGCTTTTAAAGTGTACTTTTAAGAATCTAATTATAATGCGTGCTAAAGGGTCTTTAAACAACTTTTTTTTTTGGAAAGTATGAACTATAAGAGTAATTTTATTTAAAATACTTAGTGCAATTTTGAAAACTTTTCATGTAAGCCTTATTTTTAGGAATTTAGTTGTTATTGTTATCATGCCCAAACACTCACTCTCTCTCTCTCTCTCTCTCTCTCTCTCTCTCTCTCTCTCTCTCTCTCTCTCTCTCTATATATATATATATATATATATATATATATATATATTGTGGTGTATGGTGTCCCTATGTGGGAGGTCATATATGAATGGTCCCTCTGTAACTAACTCAAGGCTAATATAAGTAGGTGCCTAATGCTTAGTGAAGGCACGCTCAGCTTGGTTCAACTCTCTCTTATATGTATGTTACAATATATATATATATATATATCTCTCTCAATTTATTAAAATTTTTCCTTTGTTCTTTCCAAAAATAGAGGTGCCTCCCTTAACGTCTGATCTTCCTCAGAACTTTCATGGTTACCTTGGATATCCTAAGCAAGCCCACTAATCATAGAGTAACTATTAAGCGAACCAAAAAACCGATTGGTTTGCTCGGTTTTTTTGGTTCAAAATCACCACTAGATGATGTAGGCTTATACATTGTTAAGGAATGCCTACCCTAACCCTGTCATTGGGAAGTTGCCTATCCGCCGAGCTCGGGCATGGCTCAAGAGCTCCACCATAGCCGCTGTCCTCCCGTACACTCATTGTTGTCACACCGAGACAGTTGCTCTAATCCAATGGGTGATGCAAGCTCTCTCGCGACGAAGATCATGTGGGATCTCCACGGAAGAGGATCGCGTTGGTTAGCCTAATCATGAGAGAGAGAGAGAGACAGAGACAGAGACAGAGAGAGAGAGAGAGAGAGAGAGAGAGAGAGAGAGAGAGAGAGAGAGAGAGAGAGAGAGAGAGGGAACAAGTGATTAGCACACTCCCAAACCCTAACCCTAAGCACACCACACACTCTAGATTAGAGTTGTAAGAGAGGGAGAGAGAGAACACTCCACTTCTATTGCACAAATGGGAGAATGAGTTACAAACAAGAGAAATTGGTTTTTATAGTTCTAAGCCTTTTCCCACTAGGCCTCCCGGGAGTAAGTGACCCGGGGCGCCCAAAACATAATTACAAGGCTTTTCTCTACGGTTTGGCCAACTAACCAAGATTCTCTTGTTTGTCCTTTGAAGCTCAATACTTGGGAGCGTCTTTAGGGTGTTTCCCTCATCAAATGATGGGATTTACAATATAGCACGAGCGACCATTCCATAAGTGTGCGGACATAGTTGTCATAAGAATGTGTTAACCAATATGTGGTTATCATACATGACATTGTGACTAGATAATGTTTATCTCCTAGATATTATGTTCCATTTCGATTTATACATTGGATTGGTACGGTTACGTATGAACTTAAACTACCTCCACATGTTAGAGTTCATCCAGTCTTTCATATCAATAGATTGAAAGGAAAATTGGGAGGTGAGGATAACATAGTTACTCCTCAAGAACTCGTTGAAGTCGAAGAATTGTCCTATGTTCCACACATGAACCTGATAAGGTACTTGAATTCAAGGAAAGGAAACTTTGAGTTGAAGGTTAAAATTAGGTGGAAAGATAGGGAAATAGAGGATTCGACTTGGGAGTCGGTTGAGATTGTTCAGTGCAGTTCTCCTTCTTTTCATTGCAAGAGTGCAATGTTTTGAGAGAGGGGAAGTATGTTATATGCACATTATGTGTGCATATACTAGGAGGCCAACCCACATTAGGCTTGTGAGCATGGGAGCATGGGAACAAGCTCTAGTGGAGCATGGGTTAGGACTAACCTTAAGAGTTAAGGTTAAGGTTAGGCATCCAAGGGTCACACATGGGAAATGGAGAGTCAAGAGTCATTTGGGGGCTCTGCTATATAATAGGGGCATGGGGCACACTCAAGAGAGGCTTGGAAGCTTAGGCTATGGTCTCTTGTGTAGAGGATCATATCTACTCACCTACCATTTCACACTATAGCTACATGCTCTTGGATTGGAGTTATACCTCTGGATGGTATGGGACATCAAGGTAAAGGTATGATGTATTTCATTATATTTCATGTGTGCATCCCTTGTATTTCATTATATTTCATGTGTGCATCCCTTATATTTCATGTGTGCATCCCTTGTATTTCATTATATTTCATGTGTGCATCCCTTGGGCTCGAGGGTGGTCGAGTGGATGAGTTTATGCGTGATTTATGCATGTTTATGTTGCATAACAATTATCTAGAGAGATCTTAGGGTTTTAACAATGTGGGTCACCCTGATTTTGTATGCAAGCTGCAGAAAGCTTTATATGGCTTCAAACAGGCACCAAGAGCATGGCATGATAAGATAGCACAATATCTTATTACCATTGGCTTTCATGTGGCATAATCATTCACACTATGTGCGAAAGAGTGATAAGGGTCTTGTGGTCATCGCAATCTATGTGGATGACTTGATTGTTGGGGGTGATAGTGGAGAGGAAGTTGAGAGTGTGAAATGTCTCCTTAAGCAAAAATTTGGCATGAAGGATTTGGGTGAGCTGAGGTACTTCCTTGGCATTGAAGTTATTAGAATGGCCAAGGGCATATGGCTATCACAGAGGCAGTATGCATTGGACATGTTATCCAAATATAGTATGGCTAATTAGCCAATTTCTATGCCATTAGATTCAAATGGCAAGTTGAGTGCAGTTGTGGGTGAGATATTGGAGAGCCCCACTATGTACAGGAAGACAGTGTGGGTAGCTTGATTTATACGAAGATCACCAGGCCACATTTGAACTATACAGTTGGATTGCAAATTCACTTTATACAGGTTCCTCGGAAGCCACATTTGGATGGTGTGAGGCACACATTGCTTTTTCTGAAGTCCACAGTAGACTATGGTCTCTTTTATGAGGCTGGTATAGAGTTGCACATTTTTGGATACACCGATGAAGATTGGGCTAATAGTATTGCAGATAGCAAATCTATCAGTGGATTTATGTTCTCCTTTGGGAGTGGTGCTATGACATGGAGCAGCAAGAAGCAGCCAATAGTTGCCTTTTCGAGTACAGAGGCAAAGTATAGGGGTGCTGCAATGGGCAACATGCGAGGTAGCTTGGTTGCGCAAGCTACTTAGTGATTTGGGGTTGCAGGTTGACAGACAGGTTGTAATCTATTGTGACAATCTTAGCAGTATGCATGTTAAGGCTCACCCTAACCCTCCTTGACACACATCCAATAAGAGATTACCTGGTGAACCGTAACTGTTGTGAGGATCTTTCTAATGGCTGATCTTGTAACCCTTGAGGTCTCGAAGCTCTATAACTCTTTGAGAAGCAATTTCACCGCGCCTCACGCGAGCGTTGTCACATCGCTGCGTTGCACTCGTCCCTTCTCTCACATCACCTTACTCACACACAATCACTAGCATGCATTAGGGACATAGATTAGTAAGAGGATTAGCAAGAGCAAGACTCAATTGCACAATGGGAGAGTCTGTTGTGTCATGAGAGATATTCACTTATATACATGGCCATAAGTGTTCACACTCACTTAAACTGTGGGCCGGCCAAGCACTTTAGGCTCATAAGAGGCCTAATGCTATTACAATGACTACTCTCGTAATATATCCATGAAGTACATCACTTGGGACTTCATCCTAACTTGCTACCACACGCTCTTGAAGCGAGAATTGCCATAAATACTCCGTCACACCATTACGAGCGCCCGTCCAAGTTGTAGCTTTGGACATTATTGCTTCATATCTTGAATGTATGTATGACCCTTAGGTGTATCTATTGTGACTCCTTGATGTAAGATAATGGCGGTAGATCTTGTTAACCCTAGAATTGGGTTAACAATGTAGTCGGCGAGGAACCCAATTTTTCATGCACGGACCACAAACACATAGAGGTCCACTTTCACTTCATCAAAGAGAAGGTCTTAGCAAGAGACATTGATCTCATGTATGTTAGCATAGAGGAGCAAGTGGTTGACATTTTCACGAAATCCCTCGGAGGAGCAGAGAAGCTTCATAGATTTTGGACTATGCTTGGAGTCCTAAACATGGAGTTAAGCTTGAGGGGGAGTGTTGAGATGTCAAGCTCAACATGAGCTGACACTTATGATATGACTAGGTGGCTATTTCCACCACTTACATCCCTGGTGTGTTTTGTAGGATGTTGACATGATGGATCTTCGCCCCATTAATTCTACAGTTGGACTACACCAGCAACTAGTCCACCATTGAGTTATGGCATATTTATCTGGCCAGCTCACTCACTTAGCATGTTCACATTATGGACCGCATGTACATAGTACTTAGGTTGTATTTCCTTATCTTTTGTTAGAACTTTTTTGTTGGTGAAGAAAAATTTTATGCATGCTTTTTATCATCTTCTTGCAATAATCCATTACCAACATAGTTGTCGAGATAGGAGGTATTTGCTCAAACTCAGCTAAGCTTCGGCCATGTTGTTAATGAATGTGCTCTTAATGCAATAGACACTCATTCACCACTGCATGAAGATCATTTAAATTCTCCATACTCAATTCGAATGCATGAAACAAACATCCAAAAGTTTTGACCAAAATCTTTCTCACAAAAGACTGGGAGAGATAAGCTCACAAAATACCATAATTGTGATAAATATGTGTCAATTGTGATTAGGTTTGATGGAATGCAACCTTTTGTATACATACATAAACCATTCTTCATCACTTTCCAACAAACCTCTGGCTATACATGCTCCCTTTAAAATAGGATAAATTTTCCCATCAAAAGTGCACGTTATCAAAAGACTTATAACATTTGCAAACAATAAGCAACATTCCTAGGAAATATTGCTCACCAATAGATGGTGCACCCCATGGGGCATGAAAATAACACTATCTAATAATCTCAGAAAACTCAAGAAACATTTCCTATCATGTAGCTCCGCATATACTACTCGATCATAGTAGTGACTAACCTCAGTTACCTTAAATTCATCTTCCAAAATCAACAATATGTGCGAGTGTAGTAAACATCTCTTTTGAAAATTAATTAGACAAACATATCCATCCACTTTTCCAAACAAATTATCCTTTTTAATTAACCTCATCACATATCTTTATGTTTTTGATAAAACATGTGGGTTGTTAGATCTAGTTGGTCATGCGCTGAGCACTTGCATCAATAATGTAGTGTTATAATAATCTTCCCCCATGTAGAAGGCAAGCATTGGTATCAAGTCTACTGACTTACAATGGATATGCATAATATTGTCTTTAAGTAATACATTTTTTGCTTAAATCAGGTTTAGATCCATTGTAAGCAAATACATGCCTAGTGCATGGGCATATGGATGCATGCATGCATCATCCTTTTTGCAACAATCCCAAAATACTAGGATCTAAACTAGGCATGCCATTTGAATGGTTTTGCAGTTCATGCTCTATGCCACATATGATTGTGCAAAACATTGGCACTCTTCTCGTGCTTCATAAGGTAATAAAGTTCCAAACAATGATATACACTACCATGAACTCAAAAGTTGTAAATACCTCTATTGCTAGAAAATATAAGCACCCAACGATATAAAACCTAGGACAATATTGTAAGCACATTTTATTTCTAAAACCATTGCCATGTATAATAGAATTGTGCTTCTAGAACCATTGCCATTTAATAGAATTTCTAGAAACTCAGGTGGTTCCTCTAAGCCAACAATGGCACATGCCCAACTTTACAATAATGGTTTCCAACAACCTCACGAAGAGCTATTTTTATCTCATGTTTCACAATTGAGCATGGTAAAAACTATAAAAATAATTAAGAGATCCCAGTGAGTGAAGAGTATGAGTACAAAGCACCAATGGGTACGTAGCTAAGTGTCTTATATCCTCTCTTAATGGAAATTAATGAAGAATAGAGAGGTACCCCCCTTTACATATCACTACACTCCTAGCACTTAAAATGTGTTCTCTTACAACTGAATGATAAGAAGCCCTGGTTACATCCAAACACCAATGGGTACATAGCTAAGTGTCTTATATCCTCTTTTAATGGAAATTAACAAAGAATAGAGAGGTACCACCCTTTACATGTCACTACACTCCTAGTATTTAAAATGTGTTTTCTTACATCTAAATGACAAGAAGCCCTGGTTGCATCCAATTGAACCCTTATACTTCCAATTATAGTGTCTATTACATTCCTTTCTCTAGAAGTATCTTGCCGCACATTGCGTTCTTAGTCTCATTACGTTCTTGTGTTTGATATTGCTCCCTCGAATAATCATTTTTAGTGCTAATAAATTCCATCCTTGCTTCTATAATTCTAATTGGCTATTTTTAATTATTATTCTTTGTCTAGCAATATTATGTCGTGCTTTGAGTGTTAAATTCAAATGTCTTCTCTCTAGTCAAGGTGTGCCAATTCTAATAGTCTATTTTTGCTACATCCAACCATCTTTTGTTTATAAACACAACTAACTCTGAAAGTCTTTAAGCTCATCAAATCTCTCTCTCTCTCTCTCTCTCTCTCTCTCTCTCTCTCTCTCTCTCTCTCTCTATTTATACACACATGCACATGTACATTTATGAATGCATGTATGTATTTATAGAAGAAAATTTAGCCATCCATCTCTCGCTCTCTCTTTTGTGTGTGTGTGTGTGTGTGTGTGTGTGTGTGTGTGTGTGTGTGTGTGTGTGTGTGTGTGTGTGTGTGTTTTACTTGATATAGAAGAAAATTTAGCCATCCATCTCTCTTATGTATGTGTTTTTACTTGCAAGGAGCTCAAGGTCATCCTCTCCCCCACATACTTCTCATGTTACTAGAGTGTTAATTCATGCGAAGAGCTTAAGAGGCAAGCGAGGAAGCAATATACGGGTAAGGGTAATTCCATCTCTTTCCCTCTTTGATTTTGGAGCAACACCTTTGGGTAGCTGTGAGAGCTACAGGTAGATACAGAAGCCTTAGATTGAGGCCTCCTCTTGGGTGAAGAAAGAAGACCCTATTATATGTAGTTAATTTTGTTAATTGTAATTGTACATGTTTTAGGGCAATTTGGGCGCACTCCCGGTCCCATTTTTGGCTTTACACACACTTAGTAAAAGTGTTAATTTTGACTGTATATGTCCAATTTTGGGTCCAGTGCAAAGTTGTGAGAAAATTTGGTTGTAGAACAGTTTGTATATAGAGAATACGAGATTTACAAGTTGTTGGTGGATATCTACTTGTGTGACTGTTCCATATACATTTACATTATAATATATGTATGCTACCTTTATGTTGAAGATTATAGTTTTATTATAGAAGTTTTTTTTGTAAGCACTATTTGGTTTTCGTAGCTAAAGATGTCTAACATCTTATCACAAATTATGAGTGAGAATGTGGATAAGAATAATTTCCAAGGTGGGAAATTTAGGATAACTAATTTCCTCATGGGAAAAGGATATTGGGAGTACATATCACATGCTGACAGCTTATCACAAATTATGAGTGAGAACCTAGATAAGAATAATTTTCAAGCTGGGAAATTTAGGATAACTAATTTCCTTATGGGAAAAGGATATTGGGAGTACATCACATGCTGTGGTCTGAAAAGTGCCGTCGGGAGCATTGTTATACCTCAAAACCAACATGCCCTCTATCAAACCCCTGTCTGCCATAGTAGTGGTACTCCATGCTATTTGTTGCATTTTAATTTCTTTACAACCCACCTTGGCCTCTTTGGCTCCCTCTGCCTCTAGAGTGGCCTCTTCCTCGTGTTTATACATCAGATTTTTATTGTTCTTGCCCATGATTTTTGTGTTGCTACCCATGATTTCTATTTCCAAAATGGCATTCCAAAACGGTATGCACCTCGGTCTCTAGATGATGATTTGCCTCTACCTCTATCTAAGTAGAAGGCTTGCTTATGTAAATTTTCAGAGTATGAACCTCCCCCAAGATTCATATCCTTACACATGATGAGAATTAAGTTCTCTCAAACTCCTATGGAGGTCTAAAATTAATTGTATCATTTAAGGTGTAAAATTGATCATATTCCTTGCCAAGATCATTTAAGGTCACCACCGATACCATATCATCGTCATCTACTAGGGTGATCCAATAGAAGAAAGGGCATCTACAAGCCCTCACTTCCTTCATTGAGTAATCATTTATACTCAGATTCCCTCTAGTCACATCATGAAGCTCCTTCTTTAGCTGCATCTTCCTAGCGTGAGTGTTTGTATTGTACATCTTCACCAAGGTGTCCCAAGTCTCCTTAGGCATCTATGCATCATGTATCTGCATAATCATAGACCCTATCGCATTGAGAAACAACCCATACAACACTTTTTTGGCTCTTTCATGCCCAACTTTATATGCTTGTACCTATTGTGGGGGGTAGGATTTTCAGCAACTTCTGGCTCCTTTTTATTACCTGTGATGTACTCCCAATATCCTTTTTCTACAAGGAAATTAGCTATCCTAAATTTCCTAGCTTGGAGATTATTCTTATCCAGGTTCTCACTCATAATTTGTGATTGCAAAGGGCTACTATAAAAAGCATAATGATATCAATAGTGGAAAGTTACAGAAAGGCAACTATGTATCATTAAGTAAACAGGGCGATGACAGAACTGAGCAGATACTTGTGATGCACCACATGCATCACAAATAGTGGAAAGTTACAGCAAGGCAACTGTGCATCATTAAGTACACAAGGTGATGACAAAAGTGAGCAGCTATTTATAATGCATCATATGCTCACTTTCATGACATGAGATGTGTCAAGATGAGGAGATATTTGGTATGTGGATTCTAGCACCCCTGAACCACATGACTAGTCATGGTGGTGGTGAGTGGTTTAGAGATGTAAAAAATGGAAAATCCAAGGCATGTGCAAATAGATGATGATACTATGCACCCCATTCTATATGTTGGTAAAGTGCCATTGTCTATGCAAGATGGTAAAGTGAAGTACATGGCATATGTACTTCATGTTACTAATATTACGAAAAACCTAGTTTCTGTTGGGATAGATGGGTCTGTAATTAAGGTCTAATCCTTAAGGGTGCTTTGTGAAAGACTTCAAAAATCAGCACCGCTTAGTTGTGAAGGGTAACACAAATGGTAAGATGTTTACTTTGGATGTGAACATGCCTGAGGTGAAGGTAGCCATGTTTATGCATGGGACAATTATCATCGCAAATATTGACATATGGCACAAGTTCATTGGTCGTGTGAATATACAACGGGGGCTAAAGTCTATACAAGCCCAAAATATTGTTACAGGTTTACCAAAGTTTAAGGTTGATGCTATATGCATAAAGTATATGAAGCATGCCAAACATGCCTTACCACATAAAAAGCACATTAGTGCAAGGCCATTAGGGATGTTTTACATTCTAATGTATGGGGACTAACCACCAAGACTGCAACAATTACATGTTATAGGTACTATGCTACATTCATTGATTTATCATACTAGGAAAGTGTGGGTTTATTTTATGGATGAGAAAAGTGGGGTATTCACTCACTTTCAGAGATTTAAAGCCTTGGTTGTTGAGAAGGAAAAAGGTATACATATCAAATGCCTAAGATCAAATGGTGGGAGAGAATATTTCTCCAATGGGTTTAGTGATTTCTTGAAAAAGTAAAGAATTAAAAGAGGCAATTCACATATCAAATGCCTTGGTTGAGAAGGAATATCAAATGCCTAAGATCAGATATGGTGGAGGATAATATTTCTCCAATGAGTTCAGTGATTTCTTAAAAAAGTAGGGAATCAAGAGGCAATTCACATGTAGGTACACTCCGCAA